>NC_073693.1:84836745-85158411 GCF_029784155.1 Uranotaenia lowii
CTGAATCTGAAATCTGAATCTGAAATCTGAATCTGAAATCTGAATCAGAATCTGAAATCTGAATCTAAATCTGAATCTGAAATCTGAATCTGAAATCTGAATCTGAAATCTGAATCTGAAATCTGAATCTGAAATCTGAATCTGAAATCTGAATCTGAAATCTGAATCTGAAATCTGAATCTGAAATCTGAATCTGAAATCTGAATCTGAAATCTGAATCCACTGAAATCTGAATCTGAAATCTGAATCTGAAATCTGAATCTGAAATCTGAATCTGAAATCTGAATCTGAAATCTGAATCTGAAATCTGAATCTGAAATCTGAATCTGAAATCTGAAATCTGAAATCTGAATCTGAAATCTGAATCTGAAAATTCTGAAATCTGAAATCTGAAATCTGAATCTGAAATCTGAATCTGAAATCTGAATCTGAAATCTGAATCTGAAATCTGAATCTGAAATCTGAATCTGAAATCTGATCTGAAATCTGAATTCTGAAATCTGAATCTGAAATCTGAATCTGAAATCTGAATCTGAAATCTGAATCTGAAATCTGAATCTGAAATCTGAATCTGAAATCTGAATCTGAAATCTGAATCTGAAATCTGAATCTGAAATCTGAATCTGAATCTGAATCTGAATCTGAAGATCTGAAATCTGAATCTGAAATCTGAGAATCTGAAATCTGAATCTGAATCTGAATCTGAAATCTGAATCTGAAATCTGAATCTGAAATCTGAATCTGAAATCTGAATCTGAAATCTGAATCTGAAATCTGAATCTGAAATCTGAATCTGAAATCTGAATCTGAAATCTGAATCTGAAATCTGAATCTGAAATCTGAATCTGAAACTGAAATCTGAATCTGAAATCTGAATCTGAATCTGAAATCTGATCTGAAATCTGAATCTGAAATCAGAATCTGAAATCTGAATCTGAAATCTGAATCTGAAATCTGAATCTGAAATCTGAATCTGAAATCTGAATCTGAAATCTGAATCTGAATCTGAACTGAAATCTGAATCTGAAATCTGAATCTGAAATCTGAATCTGAAATCTGAATCTGAAATCTGAATCTGAAATCTGAATCTGAAATCTGAATCTGAAATCTGATCTGAATCAGAAATCTGAATCTGAATCTGAAATCTGAATCTGAAATCTGAAATCTGAATCTGAAATCTGAATCTGAAATCTGAATCTGAAATCTGAATCTGAAATCTGAATCTGAAATCTGAATCTTGAAATCCTGAATCTGAAATCTGAATCTGAAATCTGAATCTGAAATCTGAATCTGAAATCTGAATCTGAAATCTGAATCTGAAATCTGAATCTGAAATCTGAATCTGAAATCTGAATCTGAAATCTGAATCTGAAATCTGAATCTGAAATCTGAATCTGAAATCTGAATCTGAAATCTGAATCTGAAATCTGAATCTGAAATCTCTGAATCTGAAATCTGAATCTGAAATCTGAATCTGAAATCTGAATCTGAAATCTGAATCTGAAATCTGAATCTGAAATCTGAACTGAATCTGAAATCTGAATCTGAAATCTGAATCTGAAATCTGAATCTGAATCTGAATCTGAAATCTGAATCTGAAATCTGAATCTGAATCTGAATCAGAAATCTGAATCTGAAATCTGAATCTGAAATCTGAATCTGAAATCTGAATCTGAAATCTGAATCTGAATCTGAATCTGAAATCTGAATCTGAAATCTGAATCTGAAATCTGAATCTGAAATCTGAATCTGAAATCTGAATCTGAAATCTGAATCTGAAATCTGAATCTGAAATCTGAATCTGAAATCTGAATCTGAAATCTGAATCTGAAATCTGAATCTGAAATCTGATCTGAAATCTGAATCTGAAATCTGAATCTGAAATCTGAATCTGAAATCTGAATCTGAAATCTGAATCTGAAATCTGAATCTGAAATCTGAATCTGAAATCTGAATCTGAAATCTGAATCTGAAATCTGAATCTGAAATCTGAATCTGAAATCTGAATCTGAAATCTGAATCTGAAATCTGAAATCTGAAATCTGAAATCTGAAATCTGAATCTGAAAATCTGAATCTGAATCTGAATCTGAAATCTGATTAGAATCTGAATCTGAATCTGAAATCTGAATCTGAAATCTGAATCTGAAATCTGAATCTGAAATCTGAGAATCTGAAATCTGAATCTGAAATCTGATCTGAATCTGAAATCTGAATCTGAAATCTGAAATCTGAATCTGAAATCTGAATCTGAAATCTGAATCTGAAATCTGAATCTGAAATCTGAATCTGAAATCTGAATCTGAAATCTGAATCTGAAATCTGAATCTGAAATCTGAATCTGAAATCTGAATCTGAAATCTGAATCTGAAATCTGAATCTGAAATCTGAATCTGAAATCTGAATCTGAAATCTGAATCTGAAATCTGAATCTGAATCTGAATCTGAAATCTGATCTGAAATCTGAATCTGAAATCTGAATCTGAAATCTGAATCTGAAATCTGAATCTGAAATCTGAATCTGAATCTGAATCTGAAATCTGAATCTGAAATCCTGAATCTGAAATCTGAATCTGAAATCTGAATCTGAAATCTGAATCTGAAATCTGAATCTGAAATCTGAATCTGAAATCTGAATCTGAAATCTGAATCTGAAATCTGAATCTGAAATCTGAATCTGAAATCTGAATCTGAAATCTGAATCTGAAATCTGAATCTGAAATCTGAATCTGAAATCTGAATCTGAAATCTGAATCTGAAATCTGATCTGAAATCTGAATCTGAAATCTGAATCTGAAATCTTGAAATCTGAAATCTGAATCTGAAATCTGAATCTGAAATCTGAATCTGAAATCTGAATCTGAATCTGAATCTGAAAATCTGAATCTGAAATCTGAATCTGAAATCTGAATCTGAAATCTGAATCTGAAATCTGAATCTGAAATCTGAATCTGAAATCTGAATCTGAAATCTGAATCTGAATCTGAATCTGAAATCTGAATCTGAAATCTGAATCTGAAATCTGAATCTGAAATCTGAATCTGAATCTGAAAATCAGATCTGAAATCTGAATCTGAAATCTGAATCTGAAATCTGAATCTGAAATCTGAATCTGAAATCTGAATCTGAAATCTGAATCTGAAATCTGAATCTGAAATCTGAATCTGAAATCTGAATCTGAAATCTGAATCTGAAATCTGAATCTGAAATCTGAATCTGAAATCTGAATCTGAAATCTGAATCTGAAATCTGAATCTGAAATCTGAATCTGAAATCTGAATCTGAAATCTGAATCTGAATCTTGAAATCTGAAATCTGAATCTGAAATCTGAATCTGAATCTGAATCTGAAATCTGAATCTGAAATCTGAATCTGAAATCTGAATCTGAAATCTGAATCTGAAATCTGAATCTGAAATCTGAATCTGAAATCTGAATCTGAAATCTGAATCTGAAATCTGAATCTGAAATCTGAATCTGAAATCTGAATCTGAAATCTGAATCTGAAATCTGAATCTGAAATCTGAATCTGAAATCTGAATCTGAAATCTGAATCTGAAATCTGAATCTGAAATCTGAATCTGAATCTGAATCTGAAATCTGAATCTGAAATCTGAATCTGAAATCTGAATCTGAAATCTGAATCTGAAATCTGAATCTGAAATCTGAATCTGAAATCTGAATCTGAAATCTGATCTGAAATCTGAATCTGAAATCTGAATCTGAAATCTGAATCTGAAATCTGAATCTGAAATCTGAATCTGAAATCTGAATCTGAAATCTGAATCTGAAATCTGAATCTGAAATCTGAATCTGAAATCTGAATCTGAAATCTGAATCTGAAATCTGAATCTGAAATCTGAATCTGAAATCTGAATCTGAAATATCGAATCTGAAATCTGAATCTGAAATCTGAATCTGAAATCTGAATCTGAAATCTGAATCTGAAATCTGAATCTGAAATCTGAATCTGAAATCTGAATCTGAAATCTGAATCTGAAATCTGAATCTGAAATCTGAATCTGAATCTGAAATCTGAATCTGAAATCTGAATCTGAAATCTGAATCTGAAATCTGAATCTGAAATCTGAATCTGAAATCTGAATCTGAAATCTGAATCTGAAATCTGAATCTGAATCTGAATCTGAAATCTGAATCTGAAATCTGAATCTGAAATCTGAATCTGAAATCTGAATCTGAAATCTGAATCTGAAATCTGAATCTGAAATCTGAATCTGAAATCTGAATCTGAAATCTGAATCTGAAATCTGAATCTGAAATCTGAATCTGAAATCTGAATCTGAAATCTGAATCTGAAATCTGAATCTGAAATCTGAATCTGAAATCTGAATCTGAAATCTGAATCTGAAATCTGAATCTGAAATCTGAATCTGAAATCTGAATCTGAAATCTGAATCTGAAATCTGAATCTGAAATCTGAATCTGAAATCTGAATCTGAAATCTGAATCTGAAATCTGAATCTGAAATCTGAATCTGAAATCTGAATCTGAAATCTGAATCTGAAATCTGAATCTGAAATCTGAATCTGAAATCTGAATCTGAAATCTGATCTTGAAATCTGAATCTGAATCTGAATCTGAAATCTGAATCTGAAATCTGAATCTGAAATCTGAATCTGAAATCTGAATCTGAAATCTGAATCTGAAATCTGAATCTGAAATCTGAATCTGAAATCTGAATCTGAAATCTGAATCTGAAATCTGAATCTGAAATCTGAATCTGAAAATCTGAATCTGAAATCTGAATCTGAAATCTGAATCTGAAATCTGAATCTGAATCTGAATCTGAAATCTGAATCTGAAATCTGAATCTGAAATCTGAATCTGAAATCTGAATCTGAAATCTGAATCTGAAATCTGAATCTGAAATCTGAATCTGAAATCTGAATCTGAAATCTGAATCTGAAATCTGAATCTGAAATCTGAATCTGAAATCTGAATCTGAAATCTGAATCTGAAATCTGAATCTGAAATCTGAAATCTGAATCTGAAATCTGAATCTGAAATCTGATCTGAAATCTGAATCTGAAATCTGAATCTGAAATCTGAATCTGAAATCTGAATCTGAAATCTGAATCTGAAATCTGAATCTGAAATCTGAATCTGAATCTGAAATCTGAATCTGAAATCTGAATCTGAAATCTGAATCTGAAATCTGAATCTGAAATCTGAATCTGAAATCTGATCTGAATCTGAATCTGAAATCTGAATCTGAAATCTGAATCTGAAATCTGAATCTGAAATCTGAATCTGAAATCTGAATCTGATCGAAATCTGAATCTGAAATCTGAATCTGAAATCTGAATCTGAAATCTGAATCTGAAATCTGAATCTGAAATCTGAATCTGAAATCTGAATCTGAAATCTGAATCTGAAATCTGAATCTGAAATCTGAATCTGAAATCTGAATCTGAAATCTGAATCTGAAATCTGAATCTGAAATCTGAATCTGAAATCTGAATCTGAAATCTGAATCTGAAATCTGAATCTGAAATCTGAATCTGAAATCTGAATCTGAAATCTGAATCTGAAATCTGAATCTGAAATCTGAATCTGAAATCTGAATCTGAAATCTGAATCTGAAATCTGAATCTGAAATCTGAATCTGAAATCTGAATCTGAAATCTGAATCTGAAATCTGAATCTGAAATCTGAATCTGAAATCTGAATCTGAAATCTGAATCTGAAATCTGAATCTGAAATCTGAATCTGAAATCTGAATCTGAAATCTGAATCTGAAATCTGAATCTGAAATCTGAATCTGAAATCTGAATCTGAAATCTGAATCTGAAATCTGAATCTGAAATCTGAATCTAATCTGAAATCTGAATCTGAAATCTGAATCTGAAATCTGAATCTGAAATCTGAATCTGAAATCTGAATCTGAAATCTGAATCTGAAATCTGAATCTGAAATCTGAATCTGAAATCGAATCTGAATCTGAAATCTGAATCTGAAAATCTGAATCTGAATCTGAAATCTGAATCTGAATCTGAATCTGAAATCTGAAATCTGAAATCTGAAATCTGAATCTGAAATCTGAATCTGAAATCTGAATCTGAAATCTGAATCTGAAATCTGAATCTGAAATCTGAATCTGAAATCTGAATCTGAAATCTGAAATCTGAATCTAAATCTGAATCTGAAATCTGAATCTGAATCTGAATCTGAAATCTGAATCTGAAATCTGAATCTGAAATCTGAATCTGAAATCTGAATCTGAAATCTGAATCTGAAATCTGAATCTGAAATCTGAATCTGAAATCTGAATCTGAAATCTGAATCTGAAATCTGAATCTGAATCTGAATCTGAAATCTGAATCTGAAATCTGAATCTGAAATCTGAATCTGAAATCTGAATCTGAAATCTGAATCTGAAATCTGAATCTGAAATCTGAATCTGAAATCTGAATCTGAAATCTGAATCTGAAATCTGAATCTGAAATCTGAATCTGAAATCTGAATCTGAAATCTGAATCTGAAATCTGAATCTGAAATCTGAATCTGAAATCTGAATCTGAAATCTGAATCTGAAATCTGAATCTGAAATCTGAATCTGAAATCTGAATCTGAAATCTGAATCTGAAATCTGAATCTGAAATCTGAATCTGAAATCTGAATCTGAAATCTGAATCTGAAATCTGAATCTGAAATCTGAATCTGAAATCTGAATCTGAAATCTGAATCTGAAATCTGAATCTGAAATCTGAATCTGAAATCTGAACTGAAATCTGAAATCTGAATCTGAAATCTGAATCTGAAATCTGAATCTGAAATCTGAATCTGAAATCTGAATCTGAATCTGAATCTGAAATCTGAATCTGAAATCTGAATCTGAAATCTGAATCTGAATCTGAATCTGAAATCTGAATCTGAAATCTGAATCTGAATCTGAATCTGAAATCTGAATCTGAATCTGAATCTGAAATCTGAATCTGAAATCTGAATCTGAAATCTGAATCTGAAATCTGAATCTGAAATCTGAATCTGAAATCTGAATCTGAAATCTGAATCTGAAATCTGAATCTGAAATCTGAATCTGAAATCTGAATCTGAAATCTGAATCTGAAATCTGAATCTGAAATCTGAATCTGAAATCTGAATCTGAAATCTGAATCTGAATCTGAATCTGAAATCTGAATCTGAAATCTGAATCTGAAATCTGAATCTGAATCTGAATCTGAAATCTGAATCTGAAATCTGAATCTGAAATCTGAATCTGAAATCTGAATCTGAAATCTGAATCTGAAATCTGAATCTGAAATCTGAATCTGAAATCTGAATCTGAAATCTGAATCTGAAATCTGAATCTGAATCTGAATCTGAATCTGAATCTGAAATCTGAATCTGAAATCTGAATCTGAATCTGAAATCTGAATCTGAAATCTGAATCTGAAATCTGAATCTGAAATCTGAATCTGAAATCTGAATCTGAAATCTGAATCTGAAATCTGAATCTGAAATCTGAATCTGAAATCTGAATCTGAAATCTGAATCTGAATCTGAATCTGAAATCTGAAATCTGAATCTGAAATCTGAATCTGAAATCTGAATCTGAAATCTGAATCTGAATCTGAATCGAAATCTGAATCTGAAATCTGAATCTGAAATCTGAATCTGAAATCTGAATCTGAAATCTGAATCTGAAATCTGAATCTGAAATCTGAATCTGAAATCTGAATCTGAAATCTGAAATCTGAATCTGAAATCTGAATCTGAAATCTGAAATCTGAATCTGAAATCTGAATCTGAAATCTGAATCTGAAATCTGAATCTGAAATCTGAATCTGAAATCTGAATCTGAAATCTGAATCTGAAATCTGAATCTGAATCTGAATCTGAAATCTGAATCTGAAATCTGAATCTGAAATCTGAATCTGAAATCTCAATCTGAAATCTGAATCTGAAATCTGAATCTGAAATCTGAATCTGAAATCTGAATCTGAAATCTGAATGAAATCTGAATGAAATCTGAATCTGAATCAGAAATCTGAATCTGAAATCTGAATCTGAAATCTGAATCTGAAATCTGAATCTGAAATCTGAATCTGAAATCTGAATCTGAAATCTGAATCTGAAATCTGAATCTGAAATCTGAATCTGAAATCTGAATCTGAAATCTGAATCTGAAATCTGAATCTGAAATCTGAATCTGAAATCTGAATCTGAAATCTGAATCTGAAATCTGAATCTGAAATCTGAATCTGAAATCTGAATCTGAAATCTGAAATCTGAATCTGAAATCTGAATCTGAAATCTGAATCTGAAATCTGAATCTGAAATCTGAATCTGAAATCTGAATCTGAAATCTGAATCTGAAATCTGAATCTGAAATCTGAAATCTTAATCTGAAATCTGAATCTGAAATCTGAATCTGAAATCTGAATCTGAAATCTGAATCTGAAATCGGAATCTGAAATCTGAAATCTGAATCTAAAATCTGAATCTGAAATCTGAATCTGAAATCTGAATCTGAAATCTGAATCTGAAATCTGAATCTGAAATCTGAATCTGAATCTGAAATCTGAATCTGAAATCTGAATCTGAATCTGAATCTGAAATCTGAATCTGAAATCTGAATCTGAAATCTGAATCTGAAATCTGAATCTGAAATCTGAATCTGAAATCTGAATCTGAAATCTGAATCTGAAATCTGAATCTGAAATCTGAATCTGAAATCTGAATCTGAAATCTGAATCTGAAATCTGAATCTGAAATCTGAATCTGAAATCTGAATCTGAAATCTGAATCTGAAATCTGAATCTGAAATCTGAATCTGAAATCTGAATGAAATCTGAATCTGAATCAGAATCTGAATCTGAAATCTGAATCTGAAATCTGAATCTGAAATCTGAATCTGAAATCTGAATCTGAAATCTGAATCTGAAATCTGAATCTGAAATCTGAATCTGAAATCTGAATCTGAAATCTGAATCTGAAATCTGAATCTGAAATCTGAATCTGAAATCTGAAATCTGAATCTGAAATCTGAATCTGAAATCAGAATCTGAAATCTAAATCTGAAATCTGAATCTGAAATCTGAATCTGAAATCTGAATGAAATCTGAATCTGAAATCTGAATCTGAAATCTGAATCTGAAATCTGAATCTGAAATCTGAATCTGAAATCTGAATCTGAAATCTGAATCTGAAATCTGAATCTGAAATCTGAATCTGAAATCTGAATCTGAAATCTGAATCTGAAATCTGAATCTGAAATCTGAATCTGAAATCTGAATCTGAAATCTGAATCTGTAATCTGAATCTGAAATCTGAATCTGAAATCTGAATCTGAAATCTGAATCTGAAATCTGAATCTGAAATCTGAATCTGAAATCTGAATCTGAAATCTGAATCTGAAATCTGAATCTGAAATCTGAATCTGAAATCTGAATCTGAAATCTGAATCTGAAATCTGAATCTGAAATCTGAATCTGAAATCTGAATCTGAAATCTGAATCTGAAATCTGAATCTGAAATCTGAATCTGAAATCTGAATCTGAAATCTGAATCTGAAATCTGAATCTGAAATCTGAATCTGAAATCTGAATCAGAAATCTGAATCTGAAATCTGAATCTGAAATCTGAATTTGAAATCTGAATCTGAAATCTGAATCTGAAATCTGAATCTGAAATCTGAATCTGAATCTGAATCTGAAATCTGAATCTGAAATCTGAATTTGAAATCTGAATCTGAAATCTGAATCTGAAATCTGAAATCTGAATCTGAAATCTGAATCTGAAATCTGAATGAAATCTGAATCTGAATCAGAAATCTGAATCTGAAATCTGAATCTGAAATCTGAATCTGAAATCTGAATCTGAAATCTGAATCTGAAATCTGAATCTGAAATCTGAATCTGAAATCTGAAATCTGAATCTGAAATCTTTAAGATAAGTTAACCACCGTTAATTAATTTTGAAAATTTATTTTTCGGCATATCGGTGAAAAGTAGTTATGAAATTGATAAAGATGGATAGAGAAGTGAATCTGAAATCTGAATCTGAAATCTGAATCTGAAATCTGATCTGAAATCTGAATCTGAAATCTGAATCTGAAATCTGAATCTGAAATCTGAATCTGAAATCTGAATCTGAAATCTGAATCTGAAATCTGAATCTGAAATCTGAATCTGAAATCTGAATCTGAAATCTGAATCTGAAATCTGAATCTGAAATCTTAATCTGAAATCTGAATCTGAAATCTGAATCTGAAATCTGAATCTGAAATCTGAATCTGAAATCTGAATCTGAAATCGGAATCTGAAATCTGAAATCTGAATCTGAAATCTGAATCTGAAATCTGAATCTGAAATCTGAATCTGAAATCTGAATCTGAAATCTGAATCTGAAATCTGAATCTGAAATCTGAATCTGAAATCTGAATCTGAAATCTGAATCTGAAATCTGAATCTGAAATCTGAATCTGAAATCTGAATCTGAAATCTGAATCTGAAATCTGAATCTGAAATCTGAGTCTGAAATCTGAATCTGAAATCTGAATCTGAAATCTGAATCTGAAATCTGAATCTGAAATCTGAATCTGAAATCTGAATCTGAAATCTGAATCTGAAATCTGAATCTGAAATCTGAATCTGAAATCTGAATCTGAAATCTGAATCTGAAATCTGAATCTGAAATCTGAATCTGAAATCTGAATCTGAAATCTGAATCTGAAATCTGATCTGAAATCTGAATCTAAAATCAGATTCTGAAATCTGAATCTGAAATCTGAATCTGGAATCTGAATCTGAAATCTGAATCTGAAATCTGAATCTGAATCTGAATCTGAAATCTGAATCTGAAATCTGAATCTGAAATCTGAATCTGAAATCTGAATATGAAATCTGAATCTGAAATCTGAATCTGAAATCTGAATCTGAAATCTGAATCTGAAATCTGAATCTGAATCTCAATCTGAAATCTGAATCTGAAATCTGAATCTGAAATCTCAATCTGAAATCTGAATCTGAAATCTGAATCTGAATCTGAAATCTGAATCTGAAATCTGAATCTGAAATCTGAATCTGAAATCTGAATCTGAAATCTGAATCTGAAATCTGAATCTGAAATCTGAATCTGAAATCTGAATCTGAAATCTGAATCTGAAATCTGAATCTGAAATCTGAATCTGAAATCTGAATCTGAAATCTGAATCTGAAATCTGAATCTGAAATCTGAATCTGAAATCTGAATCTGAAATCTGAATCTGAAATCTGAATCTGAAATCTGAATCTGAAATCTGAATCTGAAATCTGAATCTGAAATCTGAATCTGAAATCTGAATCTGAAATCTGAATCTGAAATCTGAAATCTTAATCTGAAATCTGAATCTGAAATCTGAATCTGAAATCTGAATCTGAAATCTGAATCTGAAATCGGAATCTGAAATCTGAAATCTGAATCTAAAATCTGAATCTGAAATCTGAATCTGAAATCTGAATCTGAAATCTGAATCTGAAATCTGAATCTGAAATCTGAATCTGAATCTGAAATCTGAATCTGAAATCTGAATCTGAAATCTGAATCTGAAATCTGAATCTGAAATCTGAATCTGAAATCTGAATCTGAAATCTGAATCTGAAATCTGAATCTGAAATCTGAATCTGAAATCTGAATCTAAAATCAGATTCTGAAATCTGAATCTGAAATCTGAATCTGGAATCTGAATCTGAAATCTGAATCTGAAATCTGAATCTGAAATCTCAATCTGAAATCTGAATCTGAAATCTGAATCTGAATCTGAAATCTGAATCTGAAATCTGAATCTGAAATCTGAATCTGAAATCTGAATCTGAAATCTGAATCTGAAATCTGAATCTGAAATCTGAATCTGAAATCTGAATCTGAAATCTGAATCTGAAATCTGAATCTGAAATCTGAATCTGAAATCTGAATCTGAAATCTGAATCTGAAATCTGAATCTGAAATCTGAATCTGAAATCTGAATCTAAAATCAGATTCTGAAATCTGAATCTGAAATCTGAATCTGGAATCTGAATCTGAAATCTGAATCTGAAATCTGAATCTGAAATCTCAATCTGAAATCTGAATCTGAAATCTGAATCTGAATCTGAAATCTGAATCTGAAATCTGAATCTGAAATCTGAATCTGAAATCTGAATCTGAAATCTGAATCTGAAATCTGAATCTGAAATCTGAATCTGAAATCTGAATCTGAAATCTGAATCTGAAATCTGAATCTGAAATCTGAATCTGAAATCTGAATCTGAAATCTGAATCTGAAATCTGAATCTGAAATCTGAATCTGAAATCTGAATCTGAAATCTGAATCTGAAATCTGAATCTGAAATCTGAATCTGAAATCTGAATCTGAAATCTGAATCTGAAATCTGAATCTGAAATCTGAATCTGAAATCTGAATCTGAAATCTGAATCTGAAATCTGAATCTGAAATCTGAATCTGAATCTGAATCTGAAATCTGAATCTGAAATCTGAATCTGAAATCTGAAATCTGAATCTGAAATCTGAATCTGAAATCTGAATCTGAAATCTGAATCTGAAATCTGAATCTGAAATCTGAATCTGAAATCTGAATCTGAAATCTGAATCTGAAATCTGAATCTGAAATCTGAAATCTTAATCTGAAATCTGATCTGAAATCTGAATCTGAAATCTGAATCTGAAATCTGAATCTGAATCGGAATCTGAAATCTGAAATCTGAATCTAAAATCTGAATCTGAAATCTGAATCTGAAATCTGAATCTGAAATCTGAATCTGAAATCTGAATCTGAAATCTGAATCTGAATCTGAAATCTGAATCTGAAATCTGAATCTGAAATCTGAATCTGAAATCTGAATCTGAAATCTGAATCTGAAAATCTGAATCTGAAATCTGAATCTGAAATCTGAATCTGAAATCTGAATCTGAAATCTGAATCTGAAATCTGAATCTGAAATCTGAATCTGAAATCTGAATCTGAAATCTGAATCTGAAATCTGAATCTGAAATCTGAATCTGAAATCTGAATCTGAAATCTGAATCTGAAATCTGAATCTGAAATCTGAATCTGAAATCTGAATCTGAAATCTGAATCTGAAATCTGAATCTGAAATCTGAATGAAATCTGAATCTGAATCAGAAATCTGAATCTGAAATCTGAATCTGAAATCTGAATCTGAATCTGAATCTGAAATCTGAATCTGAAATCTGAATCTGAAATCTGAATCTGAAATCTGAATCTGAAATCTGAATCTGAAATCTGAATCTGAAATCTGAATCTGAAATCTGAATCTGAAATCTGAAATCTGAAATCTGAAATCTGAATCTGAAATCAGAATCTGAAATCTAAATCTGAAATCTGAATCTGAAATCTGAATCTGAAATCTGAATGAAATCTGAATCTGAAATCTGAATCTGAAATCTGAATCTGAAATCTGAATCTGAAATCTGAATCTGAAATCTGAATCTGAAATCTGAATCTGAAATCTGAATCTGAAATCTGAATCTGAAATCTGAATCTGAAATCTGAATCTGAAATCTGAATCTGAAATCTGAATCTGAAATCTGAATCTGAAATCTGAATCTGTAATCTGAATCTGAAATCTGAATCTGAAATCTGAATCTGAAATCTGAATCTGAAATCTGAATCTGAAATCTGAATCTGAAATCTGAATCTAAAATCTGAATCTGAAATCTGAATCTGAAATCTGAATCTGAAATCTGAATCTGAAATCTGAATCTGAAATCTGAATCTGAAATCTGAATCTGAAATCTGAATCTGAAATCTGAATCTGAAATCTGAATCTGAAATCTGAATCTGAAATCTGAATCTGAAATCTGAATCTGAAATCTGAATCTGAAATCTGAATCTGAAATCTGAATCTGAAATCTGAATCTGAAATCTGAATCTGAAATCTGAATCTGAAATCTGAATCTGAAATCTGAATCTGAAATCTGAATCTGAAATCTGAATCTGAAATCTGAATCTGAAATCTGAATCTGAAATCTGAATCTGAAATCTGAATCTGAAATCTGAATTTGAAATCTGAATCTGAAATCTGAATCTGAAATCTGAAATCTGAATCTGAAATCTGAATCTGAAATCTGAATGAAATCTGAATCTGAATCAGAAATCTGAATCTGAAATCTGAATCTGAAATCTGAATCTGAAATCTGAATCTGAAATCTGAATCTGAAATCTGAATCTGAAATCTGAATCTGAAATCTGAAATCTGAATCTGAAATCTTTAAGATAAGTTAACCACCGTTAATTAATTTTGAAAATTTATTTTTCGGCATATCGGTGAAAAGTAGTTATGAAATTGATAAAGATGGATAGAGAAGTGAATCTGAAATCTGAATCTGAAATCTGAATCTGAAATCTGAATCTGAAATCTGAATCTGAAATCTGAATCTGAAATCTGAATCTGAAATCTGAATCTGAAATCTGAATCTGAAATCTGAATCTGAAATCTGAATCTGAATCTGAATCTGAAATCTGAATCTGAAATCTGAATCTGAAATCTTAATCTGAAATCTGAATCTGAAATCTGAATCTGAAATCTGAATCTGAAATCTGAATCTGAAATCTGAATCTGAAATCTGAATCTGAAATCGATCTGAAATCTGAAATCTGAATCTGAAATCTGAATCTGAAATCGAATCTGAATCAATCTGAAATCTGAATCTGAAATCTGAATCTGAATCTAATCTGAATCTGAAATCTGAATCTGAAATCTGAATCTGAAATCTGAATCTGAAATCTGAATCTGAAATCTGAATCTGAAATCTGAATCTGAAATCTGATCTGAAATCTGAATCTGAAATCTGATTCTGAAATCTGAATCTGAAATCTGAATCTGAAATCTGAATCTGAAATCTGAATCTGAAATCTGAATCTGAAATCTGAATCTGAAATCTGAATCTGAAATCTGAATCTGAAATCTGAATCTGAAATCTGAATCTGAAATCTGAATCTGAAATCTGAATCTGAAATCTGAATCTGAAATCTGAATCTGAATCTGAATCTGAAAATCAGATTCTGAAATCTGAATCTGAAATCTGAATCTGAATCTGAATCTGAAATCTGAATCTGAAATCTGAATCTGAAATCTGAATCTGAAATCTGAATCTGAAATCTGAATCTGAAATCTGAATCTGAAATCTGAATATGAAATCTGAATCTGAAATCTGAATCTGAAATCTGAATCTGAAATCTGAATCTGAAATCTGAATCTGAAATCTCAATCTGAAATCTGAATCTGAAATCTGAATCTGAAATCTCAATCTGAATCTGAATCTGAAATCTGAATCTGAATCTGAAATCTGAATCTGAAATCTGATCTGAAATCTGAATCTGAAATCTGAATCTGAAATCTGAATCTGAAATCTGAATCTGAAATCTGAATCTGAAATCTGAATCTGAAATCTGAATCTGAATCTGAATCTGAAATCTGAATCTGAAATCTGAATCTGAAATCTGATCTGAAATCTGAATCTGAAATCTGAATCTGAAATCTGAATCTGAATCTGAATCTGAAATCTGAATCTGAAATCTGATCTGAAATCTGAATCTGAAATCTGAATCTGAAATCTGAATTCTGAAATCTGAATCTGAAATCTGAATCTGAAATCTGAATCTGAAATCTGAATCTGAAATCTGAATCTGAAATCTGAATCTGAAATCTGAATCTGAAATCTGTATCTGAAATCTGAATCTGAAATCTGAATCTGAAATCTGAATCTGAAATCTGAATCTGAAATCTGAATCTGAAATCTGAATCTGAAATCTGAATCTGAAATCTGAATCTGAAATCTGAATCTGAAATCTGAATCTGAATCTGAATCTGAATCTGAAATCTGAATCTGAAATCTGAATCTGAAATCTAAATCTGAAATCTGAATCTGAAATCTGAATCTGAAATCTGAATCTGAAATCTGAATCTGAAATCTGAATCTGAAATCTGAATCTGAAAATCTGAATCTGAAATCTGAATAAATCTGAATCTGAAATCTGAATCTGAAATCTGAATCTGAAATCTGAATCTGAAATCTGAATCTGAAATCTGAATCTGAAATCTGAATCTGAAATCTGAATCTGAAATCTGAATCTGAAATCTGAATCTGAATCTGAAATCTGAATCTGAAATCTGAATCTGAAATCTTAATCTGAAATCTGAATCTGAAATCTGAGTCTGAAATCTGAATCTGAAATCTGAATCTGAAATCTGAATCTGAAATCTGAAATCTGAATCTGAAATCTGAATCTGAAATCTGAATCTGAAATCTGAATCTGAAATCTGAATCTGAAATCTGAATCTGAAATCTGAATCTGAAATCTGAATCTGAAATCTGAATCTGAAATCAGAATCTAAAATCAGATTCTGAAATCTGAATCTGAAATCTGAATCTGGAATCTGAATCTGAAATCTGAATCTGAAATCAGAATCTAAAATCAGATTCTGAAATCTGAATCTGAAATCTGAATCTGGAATCTGAATCTGAAATCTGAATCTGAAATCTGAATCTGAAATCTGAATCTGAAATCTGAATCTGAAATCTGAATATGAAATCTGAATCTGAAATCTGAATCTGAAATCTGAATCTGAAATCTGAATCTGAAATCTGAATCTGAAATCTGAATCTGAAATCTCAATCTGAAATCTGAATCTGAAATCTGAATCTGAAATCTCAATCTGAAATCTGAATCTGAAATCTGAATCTGAATCTGAAATCTGAATCTGAAATCTGAATCTGAAATCTGAGTCTGAAATCTGAATCTGAAATCTGAATCTGAAATCTGAATCTGGAATCTGAATCTGAAATCTGAATCTGAAATCTGAATCTGAAATCTGAATCTGAAATCTGAATCTGAAATCTGAATCTGAAATCTGAATCTGAAATCTGAATCTGAAATCTGAATCTGAAATCTGAATCTGAAATCTGAATCTGAAATCTGAATCTGAAATCTGAATCTGAAATCTGAATCTGAAATCTGAATCTGAAATCTGAATCTGAAATCTGAATCTGAAATCTGAATCTGAAATCTGAATCTGAAATCTGAATCTGAAATCTGAATCTGAAATCTGAATCTGAAATCTGAATCTGAAATCTGAATCTGAAATCTGAATCTGAAATCTGAATCTGAAATCTGAATCTGAAATCTGAATCTGAAATCTGAATCTGAAATCTGAATCTGAAATCTGAATCTGAAATCTGAATCTGAAATCTGAATCTGAAATCTGAATCTGAAATCTGAATCTGAAATCTGAATCTGAAATCTGAATCTGAAATCTGAATCTGAAATCTGAATCTGAAATCTGAATCTGAAATCTGAATCTGAAATCTGAATCTGAAATCTGAATCTGAAATCTGAATCTGAAATCTGAATCTGAAATCTGAATCTGAAATCTGAATCTGAAATCTGAATCTGAAATCTGAATCTGAAATCTGAATCTGAAATCTGAATCTGAAATCTGAATCTGGAATCTGAATCTGAAATCTGAATCTGAAATCTGAAATCTGAAATCTGGAATCTGAAATCTGAAATCTGAAATCTGAAATCTGAAATCTGAAATCTGAATCTGAAATCAGAATCTGGAATCAGAATCTGAAATCAGAATCTGAAATCTGAATCTGAAATCTGAATCTGAAATCTGAATCTGAAATCTGAATCTGAAATCTGAATCTGAAATCTGAATCTGGAATCTGAATCTGAAATCTGAATATGAAATCTGAATCTGTAATCTGAAATCTGAATCTGAAATCTGAATCTGAAATCTGAATCTGAAATCTGAATCTGAAATCTGAATCTGAAATCTTAATCTGAAATCTGAATCTGAAATCTGAGTCTGAAATCTGAATCTGAAATCTGAATCTGAAATCTGAATCTGAAATCTGAATCTGAAATCTGAATCTGAAATCTGAATCTGAAATCTGAATCTGAAATCTGAATCTGAAATCTGAATCTGAAATCAGAATCTAAAATCAGATTCTGAAATCTGAATCTGAAATCTGAATCTGGAATCTGAATCTGAAATCTGAATCTGAAATCTGAATCTGAAATCTGAATCTGAAATCTGAATCTGAAATCTGAATCTGAAATCTGAATCTGAAATCTGAATATGAAATCTGAATCTGAAATCTGAATCTGAAATCTGAATCTGAAATCTGAATCTGAAATCTGAATCTGAAATCTCAATCTGAAATCTGAATCTGAAATCTGAATCTGAAATCTCAATCTGAAATCTGAATCTGAAATCTGAATCTGAATCTGAAATCTGAATCTGAAATCTGAATCTGAAATCTGAATCTGAAATCTGAATCTGAAATCTGAATCTGAAATCTGAATCTGAAATCTGAATCTGAAATCTGAATCTGAAATCTGAATCTGAAATCTGAATCTGAAATCTGAATCTGAAATCTGAATCTGAAATCTGAATCTGAAATCTGAATCTGAAATTTGAATCTGAAATCTGAATCTGAATCTGAAATCTGAATCTGAAATCTGAATCTGAAATCTAAATCTGAAATCTGAATCTGAAATCTGAATCTGAAATCTGAATCTGAAATCTGAATCTGAAATCTGAATCTGAAATCTGAATCTGAAATCTGAATCTGAAATCTGAATCTGAAATCTGAATCTGAAATCTGAATCTGAAATCTGAATCTGAAATCTGAATCTGAAATCTGAATCTGAAATCTGAATCTGAAATCTGAATCTGAAATCTGAATCTGAATCTGAAATCTGAATCTGAAATCTGAATCTGAAATCTTAATCTGAAATCTGAATCTGAAATCTGAGTCTGAAATCTGAATCTGAAATCTGAATCTGAAATCTGAATCTGAAATCTGAAATCTGAATCTGAAATCTGAATCTGAAATCTGAATCTGAAATCTGAATCTGAAATCTGAATCTGAAATCTGAATCTGAAATCTGAATCTGAAATCTGAATCTGAAATCTGAATCTGAAATCTGAATCTGAAATCTGAATCTGAAATCAGAATCTAAAATCAGATTCTGAAATCTGAATCTGAAATCTGAATCTGGAATCTGAATCTGAAATCTGAATCTGAAATCTGAATCTGAAATCTGAATCTGAAATCTGAATCTGAAATCTGAATATGAAATCTGAATCTGAAATCTGAATCTGAAATCTGAATCTGAAATCTGAATCTGAAATCTGAATCTGAAATCTCAATCTGAAATCTGAATCTGAAATCTGAATCTGAAATCTCAATCTGAAATCTGAATCTGAAATCTGAATCTGAATCTGAAATCTGAATCTGAAATCTGAATCTGAAATCTGAGTCTGAAATCTGAATCTGAAATCTGAATCTGAAATCTTAATCTGGAATCTGAATCTGAAATCTGAATCTGAAATCTGAATCTGAAATCTGAATCTGAAATCTGAATCTGAAATCTGAATCTGAAATCTGAATCTGAAATCTGAATCTGAAATCTGAATCTGAAATCTGAATCTGAAATCTGAATCTGAAATCTGAATCTGAAATCTGAATCTGAAATCTGAATCTGAAATCTGAATCTGAAATCTGAATCTGAAATCTGAATCTGAAATCTGAATCTGAAATCTGAATCTGAAATCTGAATCTGAAATCTGAATCTGAAATCTGAATCTGAAATCTGAATCTGAAATCTGAATCTGAAATCTGAATCTGAAATCTGAATCTGAAATCTGAATCTGAAATCTGAATCTGAAATCTGAATCTGAAATCTGAATCTGAAATCTGAATCTGAAATCTGAATCTGAAATCTGAATCTGAAATCTGAATCTGAAATCTGAATCTGAAATCTGAATCTGAAATCTGAATCTGAAATCTGAATCTGAAATCTGAATCTGAAATCTGAATCTGAAATCTGAATCTGAAATCTGAATCTGAAATCTGAATCTGGAATCTGAATCTGAAATCTGAATCTGAAATCTGAAATCTGAAATCTGAAATCTGAAATCTGAAATCTGAAATCTGAAATCTGAAATCTGAAATCTGAATCTGAAATCAGAATCTGGAATCAGAATCTGAAATCAGAATCTGAAATCAGAATCTGAAATCTGAATCTGAAATCTGAATCTGAAATCTGAATCTGAAATCTGAATCTGAAATCTGAATCTGGAATCTGAATCTGAAATCTGAATATGAAATCTGAATCTGTAATCTGAATCTGAAATTTTAATATTAATTCGATTTTATTTTTATTGCTTTATTCGTTTTTTTTTCTCTTAAAATTTTGGAATGGAATTTGACATATTTTCGGGACTTGAATTAAAGTTTTTTTTAAATATTTTTTTTTAGCTTTATTTTATTATTGTTCCGATCAAAACGTGGATAACAAACAAAATGTAAATTACCTTTTCATTCGAACTCAAAAGGTTTCTCTATTAACGTGCTCTTTATTTACATTTTCATTTCTATTTACATATTAACAAATTATGCATATATTTTAATATCCCTTCTTCCGATCTCAGGTTTTCTCTTCAAATTTTAATCTACTTTAATTTTCGGGGGTATCAATTCACCCCCCTGTGAGCTATTTCTATTTGATGATATCACACTCGCAATCATTTTCCAGCATCTCATAGCTTTGGTTCATGTTGTTTCTCCTAATCGTTTTCGCTTTGCCATTTCGAATTGGCACACATTTTGGTTTTTCTTTGGTCGTTATTGTCGTTACTTGTGGTGTTGTTGCGGTTGTTGAGGATGATTTTGTGCTGGGTGCTGGAAGCTTTCCATTGGCTGTTATCTTCTGATGGGGCAACTTCCGCTCATTGGCGGCTTCTGGAGGGGATCTTGGGGACTGCTGTCTGGAAAGCTTCTGGTCCTGTCAAGTTTTCCCTCGAATGCCGTTTGCGACGTATTCAACATCATCTACTTCGTCGTCGTCGTCATCATCATCGTCAGGATCATTTTCACCCGTCGCCGGATCTTCGTCTTCTAGACTTTGGCCGGGCCGTGGCATTGAATCGTCTACTAGAACGTCAGAAAGGTTGTCGTACCTGAAAAATGGAAAAAATAAGGGGTGGTGAGAGAAATTGATAAAATCGATATTTAAATCAAACTAAATATATTTGGATTTGATGTTATATACAACATACAAATTTACAAAGGCATTCATTAAATTTTTACGAATGAGAAATTCCAGTTTCCGGTTGTGTTGTGAATTCCATATGAATTGTGAATTGTGAACCTGAAAACTATGAACTATTTTTAAATTCAAAGATACACTTTCTAGTTGGTCGCCTCATAAAAAAAGTAATGAAAGCGACCAAAATTTAATTTACCGAGAATTGATTGAACTAAAAAAAAACAATTTCTAAGCATCGAATGCCCCCCGATTCTGGGGATTGTACCCGTCGATTTTCATTCCTTCCGAGAGATATTATGGAATGTTATAGAAATTCGTGCAAGTATATAAATGTAAACTTCAAAGATCGGTCTGAAGATTTGTAAATATCAACGAAGAAAATATATAGGTACCTAGACATGAAAAAATTGCAGTTCAGTTCAGATCATACTGTTTGCAATTGAAGAATGTCTTTGAATCAAATCTTCTTGCTCTATGGAGCCACTACGATGGATGGCAGAGGGTTGTTACTGAAATATTGGTTCTTTCATTCCAAAATATGTGTGATAATCTTTTATGTGGAATAATTTTCGCGGTTACTAATTTTAGGAAAAGAAAGGAGATTATTTTGGGATCACATTTGAAAGCAATTTTCCATAAAGATCCAGTGATGATTTTCTTTCGCTGTGGGTATATTATTGGACATGGTTGCATGGAAAAAGACTATAGTTCACTTTCTGGAGCCACTCGTCTTATTAATTAATCTGATTCGAAATTTCTAAATTTCTACGGATGTTGTCTACAAGTAAATGGTGGCTTAAAACTTGTACACCTGATTGAAAAGCACCAATTTGTTGCCACTAAGTTGATCACAGGTGTTCAGTTTAATATTACGGAATTATCTCATCAAACCATTTGTTGGTTTTAGAGATGTACCGAGTATTCGGTCTGCCGAATACCGCCAAAAAACCGTTAAGCCGATTATTCGGCTCCGAATAGTTGAGTTAAGTATTCGACCGAACAGGCCGATTTTTTTTTTATTTATACAATAATAAAATTTTTCATTTTAAGCGCTGATGTGGTCTAGTGGATAGGCTGGCGCGAGTCTGGTAACCCAGGCGTACTGGGTTTGATTCCCGGTATCGGCAAGAAAAACTTTAGGGTTCGAATCCCATAAGTTGCCGACAGGTAAGGTGTGTTTCATTATATGAATAATTATATATTCCAGAGAGAATGCATCTGGGGTAAATCTGAAGAGACTATCCCGAGCAGACTTTTATGGCAAAATAAGAGCAAATTTTGCTATCACGCCCTGAGAGCCCAACTTGCTCTCATTTTGCTTGACATAAGGTGGTACACAGCAAAAATGAGAGCAAAATTTTTCATACTTGGTTAGCAAAGTGACACCAAATTTTGCTAAAACTGAGACCTTAACTACACCTCGTCTTCCGAGAGCTTGGAAAGCACAATGATGCCAACATAGGGCATCACATATTTTTCAATTATGAAATGAATTTGCGGCTTTATCGGTGAGGGTTAAAGAGTTGAAATGAAAGACGGATAGAAGATCAGAAGAAAATTCTAAGGTGGTGAAAAGAGCGGAGAGCATTTGAAATAGAAGCTTGACCACATACTAAATTCTTTGTCCCACACCAATTAACTGTATTGAAGAAGTAGTACCCAATACAGAAGGCACTACATTTTTCGATACAGTTAATTATGGATGGTTCGACCGCCATGTGAGTGTGCACATGTGCCGAACGGACAAAAAATTTAGCATGTGGTTGCTCTGTTAAGTCTTCTATTGTGCGATATCGTTCCATCGATGGCTAGGTAGATTTCTTATTTTCGTTTTGTGCGGATGTTCCAACTGGATTGAGTTGTCGCATACGGTCAACGGTCAGAAATCTTGGCCTAACTATTTTCGATTATCGGAACGATGTTTTGTAATTGATTTTTATAGCCGAATTATTTTTATTATTTTAAGAGGAGAAATCACCGTGAATTTGTTTTATGAAATGAATTTGCGGCTTTATCGGTGAGGGTTAAAGAGTTGAAATGAAAGACGGATAGAAGATCAGAAGAAAATTCTAAGGTGGTGAAAAGAGCGGAGAGCATTTGAAATAGAAGCTTGACCACATACTAAATTCTTTGTCCCACACCAATTAACTGTATTGAAGAAGTAGTACCCAATACAGAAGGCACTACATTTTTCGATACAATCAATTACAAAACATCGTTCCGATAATCGAAAATAGTTAGGCCAAGATTTCTGACCGTTGACCGTATGCGACAACTCAATCCAGTTGGAACATCCGCACAAAACGAAAATAAGAAATCTACCTAGCCATCGATGGAACGATATCGCACAATAGAAGACTTAACAGAGCAACCACATGCTAAATTTTTTGTCCGTTCGGCACATGTGCACACTCACATGGCGGTCGAACCATCCATAATTAACTGTATCGAAAAATGTAGTGCCTTCTGTATTGGGTACTACTTCTTCAATACAGTTAATTGGTGTGGGACAAAGAATTTAGTATGTGGTCAAGCTTCTATTTCAAATGCTCTCCGCTCTTTTCACCACCTTAGAATTTTCTTCTGATCTTCTATCCGTCTTTCATTTCAACTCTTTAACCCTCACCGATAAAGCCGCAAATTCATTTCATAAAACAAATTCACGGTGATTTCTCCTCTTAAAATAATATTTTTCAATAATAGCATAATTTGACATCATTATGCTCTCAAACCTTTCGTAAATTGAGGTGTGGTTAAGCTATCAATTTTAGCAAAATTTGGCATCATTTTGCTAACCAAGCACAAAAATATTGCTTTCATTTTTGCTGTTTACCACCTTATGTCAAGCAAAATAAAAGCAAATTTCACTCTCAAGGTGTGATAGCAAATATAGTTTTGCCGTAAAATTGTACTCGGTTAGGTTTTTCATCGTCGTGTAAACGCCGTAATGTATGCAATGGTGACAAATTGTGTTTTTTTTACGTTCAATAAAATCGCATTATATAAGTACAACAGCCAGTAAACTGCGCTCAAAGCAAGTCCGTCCGCCTCATTGTAGACAAAAAATCAGAAAAGGGAAGGCAAATAATGCTTCGAAACATAAAAGATACGATCAAAAAACGACACAAACTTTCACTGTAAAAACAACCGAATACTGATCGTAATTTAATTTAAAAAAAAGGTAAAAATAGGGATATTTTTTCCAATTTTATCTACATCTATAAACAGATAGTTCTTTAACATTTCAAATGAAAGTAAATTTTGTTATTTTTTAAATTTTCAAACGGTGTCGGTTTCAACTAAATGTTTCTGCATGTGCGAATTCCATGAACCGGTTAATTTTTTTTCTATGTCGATTAAGTCGTTTTAATAACGCAATGAAACCATTAATTTTTAAAAAATATAATAACATGTTTTTTCAGTCTGATAAATTTTATTGAGTTCGACTTCAGTTAGATAGGCGTACAGACACTAAGACAGACTTTATCTAATACATCTAGGTATTTATATGTAAAACTGGAGCGCTTACTGGAGTCAAGATTTCGAGGTGAAATATTGCAAGTCACGTCACTCACTTCGCATAATAAGCTCCAGAGTTCAATATTTAAACAGGAATAAAAAGCAGTTTTAAAAAGCGACTTATCGAAGTTAATGAATTGCAATTGTAATTGAGGCGATTGGGATCAGAGGGGTGCAAGTACCCAAATGATAGTTTCGAGAAAACGCGCGCTTCAAAGTTGTGAAAGTGTTGGTTTTTTCATGTATTTTTCAAATTCGAGCAGTTTTAATTCAATCGAAAAAGTGAAAAAAAAATTATTAAAAATCTGAGTTATGAAACCATGGAGTTATGTATGGACATTAAAACATGTAAAATCGTTAGGTATACTTAACTCAAAATAATTATTTTGGCACTTGCTTCCCTGTGATCCTGAGGTCCTCAAATGTACAAGCTTATCAGAATGGAAATAATTTCGCTGTTTAGGTTAATTCTAGCAGGTTTATTAAAAAAATAATTTTAAGAAACAAGTTTAGTGGCAGATTTGCAACGGAAGAATATTGCTATAAACTGTATAAATAAAGGAATTTAAATCTGCGATGTTGGCCAATACAAATCAGTTCATTACGAAAATCGCCTTTAGTTATGCTACGAAAAAAAATTATACACTGCTCGAATAGCATACTTTTTTAAACAAATCTTTGCATATGTGAAGGCGATTTTCTTAATACATTGGTATAGGGTTACTTGCACAACATATTGATGTACTCCTAACCAAAATAAAAGAGTTGAAATTGTGAATTGTGGATATCCTCATCGAATAGCCAAACAGTACTTACATGATTACATTTTAGGTTGACGTTGTATTGAATCCAAAGTCGGTCTTCAAAACCCATTCCGACTGCGTTGGAGATGCTGCTCAGCCACAAAATGTCCTGAATTTTCCAATTTAGATAGTGGTGCATTAATCATTGCCAAAATGTGGTGTTATGTATCAACGTAAAAGCCTGAAAAAAATTGTTCTTTCAAATCTATTTAACTTTTCCTTTTAAAGCATGGTAAAGAAAACATGTACAGCATAGCAGCCTACCTTCTTGATTCATGAAAAAAATAATTATTCCAGTACAATCGTCTGAATACAGGTTTAAACAGCTTAAGTCGGAGGCCTGTTTGAATTTTGATGTTATTGAAATTTTTTGTTTGGTTGTCTGTCATTTGCGAGAACACTTTTCAATTTAAAAACTATTTACCGAAAAAGACAAGTGTTAGACCGACTTGGATCCCTCAGGGTGTTGAAAACACCAGTTCATTATTGATTCGAGAACTTACAGATTCATCCGATTTCCATTTTGGCCTTGAAGAGTTCGAGTTCTGGAAAGAAAGACAGGAAAATCTTAAACAAAAAATTATACAAGGTGTCGTCATTAGTCCTACCTTTTTTTCCTTTCATGTTCCAATCAACGGAATCCGATTCCTAGCAGGTACCTGTCGATGGTTTATTCTGAGGCTGTTGAATTAACTTTGGTCAATCGTTGTGGTCAGTACGATGCTGCTATTTCCTGAAGAATTTTTAAACTTACTGTCGCTTTGATATCTGCTTTATCCTAATGGATATGCCAAAAAGCTTTTTTTTCACAACTCCGACATACATGTTTTTATCCGGGATTCGATCCGACCTACATGCGACTTGCATGCCAGAAAAACATCTTCGAAACAATTGAACCTGTAAGGAGCCCGTTTGAGAACCATTCAACAGGAACTTATCAGGCCGTACTAGGCCTTGATACAGACGTCGGAAACCGGTGTGTATAAAGGCATTCTAAATAGTTTCAACTGTTGAAATTTTTTCTGTTATCTTTTCCGTGCATCGTGCCAGAGCAGCTAGATGACGATGGATTTCGAACCGCTGCTATTAAGAAGGGATAGTAGGGGACAGGAACAAATGCATCTGAATGGTACTCCTAGAATGTTAAAAGTGGATGAGCTATCTGGAATCCAGATTATGGACGATTATTAAAAGACTTACCTTGAGCATTCGGCACACTTATCCAGTCAGTTTTGGTGGCCATCTGCTTATGGATTTTATAAGAACGAATGACACGAAACTTATACTGTATTTGTTTTCTCCACTCGTGGAGTGTTCCACCGTACCCGATAAAAACAAACACAAATCCTCGCCAGTGTATTGCTACCTCGCTCACTCACACGCTCTCTCGCAACACTGGCAAAATTATCGGTGGGCCACCGTCCGTAAGCAGAACTCCGACAGGTCAAAACCAGTGCAACACCGTCCGAATAAACAAACAGTTTGACAGCACCTAGTGGTGCACCAGTGCAACACTAGTGCAACACTCGGCATAAACAAATACGGTATTAATTGTTTTTGTTTTGATGCTGGTTTTCGTTTTGGCTCTACACGGTTGCACAGTTATTACACACAATGTTGTTTTGCTCTACACGCTCCGTAATTCAAACTCAAAATTAAGTTGAAAGAAGTAATATAGTATTTCATTCATTAAAATTTTCTTTTTTTAAAAACGGATTTCGAACTACAAATGAATATTCACTGGATTATTATTTTGACGAGTGATCAATATGCTGCTATGTTGTTATTTTGGAACAATTTTCAAATCGTTCGTTCTTAAAGCATAGTCAAAATTAATTCTGAATTTCGTGTGTTGAACTGGAGCTTCATTGCCTCTGAGAATTCTTCTCAGGAGTGTTTTTTTTAACCGAGAGAGCAAACATATGATTTCCCCGGAATATTTTGCCATTTGACCGAAGGAATCCCGGAAGGTTGCAAAAAAATAGAATAGGGTAGAAAAAAATTGAATTCAGGTGCCGAACCTTGTCTGAAAGTCTGGTCAGAACATAACCGAAAGAATTGAGCTCTGTTGCCAGATTTGCCTAAGTTTAAATGACACAAAGCATGAATTTAACTGATTCTTTGTTATACGTAGCGCACTAAACTGGACTGCACTGACTGCTCATTTTTAACTGGGATATTAGTGCAATCCCTCAAATCCGTGATTTTACATCTGTCATTTTTCTGCACACTAACCGCTTTTTGGTTACCAGATCGACGAAATCCAATTTTCAATTCAACGTACAATAAAATGTTGTATGAAATGATTTAAATAATTAATAACTTTTTTTTTTGTTTTGATGAAGGTAATCCAACTTTTTTTGTAATTATTTTTACTCATTCAAGCTTTTTTTTTTTTTTGCTAAAATCCAATATATAATCTTCATAAAAATTCAAAGACTTTATGTAAGAGCGAATGAACTAGTTTTACTTAAATAACTTCTTTGTGTTTTTCAAAAATCATTTCTCAAGAGAAAATTACATCTTTTTTTTGTATATCAATGCATGGTATTTAGAAAAGGAAAATATTATTGTTTTCTTCCGTTAAAAATCTTCTCTTTCATTGTAAAAATGGTTAAGTTTTATAAAACGTTTACTATAACACCAAATTATGCCTTCATATTGGATTATTTTGCCCTTTTTTTAATAATCAAACCTTCGATGCCTTCAACCCAAAATTACGCTATCATTTTGGTCTCGGAGTGTTGATTTATTTTTTACTGTATTTATAACTTAATGATGCCAAATTTTGCTATCAAATTACATTTCACCCCAAACTATGGTAACATTGTGCAGATGATTACTTGTACAAATGATGCTGTAATTTTTATGTCATTTTTATATTTTATAAGAAAAAAATGACAGCTCCATAGTTTTGCTTTTTAATAAAATCTTTCAATAGGTTTGGTATATTCAAAAAACACTGATACCCAAATGATGCTTAGTTTTGCTGTTAGAATAATTTTCCCAAATTGTACACCAAATTTTGCTTATCATTTGCTGTTGATACCTAACTTTGGTCTCTGGTTGCTGTCAGATAAAAATATTTAATACCTTAATGATGCCTGGTTATGGTATCATGAAAGAAGCTACAACAAAATGTGCTCTCAGTTTGCTTTTGACAGCTTATTGTGGTATCAGTTTACTATCGATTTGGGCATCAAAGTCTGCTCGGGATTGCAAGCGGAGTGGATTGCCAACCATTGTAGGTCTCTGAAGGTTGGATGCCTTCTCTCGACGAACTATCGGCCGTGGAAGCCTGAGAAGCAATTCGAAGGCCAAGCCACACGAGCCACACAGACATAGGCTGGACCTTGCTACCGATGGGGGAAACATACATACATACATACATACAATAATAGAATTTTTTATTTTTTTTCATCTGATGTTGGATAAATTATAAAATATGAAAAAGCAATGGCGAAAAAGCTACAAACTCACCAAAAACTTATGGCTTCAGTAAATTATCTTAGATGTATCCGTGTATCTTTCACTGTAGATAGCTTTATATTTTAATTATCATTATGTCTCAAATTTCATTTTGAAAATTTTGAGATTTTGGATGCGCATTGCTCTTTCAAACCAACCTTTACATTTATATAGAAGTACTAGCAGACCCGGTAAACTTCGTCTTACCATGTTAAACTTGGCGTCTATTTCCATTTTGCTTCGCTGTTTAATTTAAAAAAAGCATCAAATCTTGAGTTGTTGATCGTCTCGCTTTCTTGAACATGTCCTAGTTTTTTCCCATATCCAACTTTTCCATTTGCTCAAATGGTCCCGCTTGATTATATCGGAATCAAATCTAAGAATTTTAACTCAATTCTACGGGTCTTTTCATAAATTATCAAAAAATTTGCTCCAACTAATATTACATGCATCTTACATGAATGTTTTTCATTTATCTACATTTCTTGGATTCTGATGCTTTTAATATTGCCGAATGGTATCAGATACCAGCTTCCCGTTGCAAATTCGATTTTTTCAGCACTCAACGTAATCATCAAACTTGGCAAGCCTTATGCTAAAAGAAATCCACTCTTTGTAACTTGTTCCATAAATAACATATGTTGATTATATCTATGTTTCATTTATTGTATACCATTTAGTTGATTTACTCCGCTTTGCTCAAGATCACTTTAAGGTTGAAACCGAAATCAAAAAATTTTCATTTATTGGAATACTAGCTGACCCGTTGTGCTTTGCTACACCTTCCAGAAATAAATGTAATTTGTAAAAAAAAATTTAAATTTAGATTTTAGAGAGCATTTTTTTTAAATCAAACCTAATCATACTTCAGAACAAACAACTTTGAAATGAGAGCTGCAGCTGCAGTTCTGAATTGCAATTCAAAGATGGTATATATTATTTACTGAAACTTGATCTCAAAACTCGTTTTTCAAGATCTGAAATTTGTACTCTGTACCCAGAAAAACCTTTTTAAATATGGTCCCTTCTTTGAAAAGCTCTTTATCTTAAATTTACATGGGAGCTCTCCCATCTTTTTCAATTTTGTCCCCCACTGCTTGAAGAAGGTAGGCAAATTTAACCGGCTCGATACCCAAACAGCACTTATCATGGTAATGAAAAATATATTAAATTTGTTATGAATTAAATACAGTGCAATTTTTTTTAATTCACTACGGTAAACATATAAATATTTAAAAAAGTGTCAATGCATATATATTGGGGCAAGTGTCAATGCAATTCTTATTTACAGGTGCGTCAGAGTAATGGCTTTAAAATCGAGTGCTGTTCAAAGGGAATGACCTTCATTTACAAAGACATTTAAGAATTTTCAATATCCGCTGCAGTTTCAACATTCGGAATACCCCTTATGGTCTTTCCAACATATTGAATCATTTTGAAGATGAATTTCTTAAAAGTTCGACGTTTGCCCTTGCCCCACCGTGTAAGTTGACAGAAGGGAATATTGTTTTTAACACTTTAAGGGTAAACTAAAAATTTCTCTTAAAAATTCTGCGTCCAGTTGAATATCAGTTCTAAAGTCTCGCTTTTCAAAAACGAAGCGGATCAAGTCTCTTTTATGCAGCCATGTAACACAAAAACACTTTTCATGTTAAGTACGTACTTGAATTGGTATGTAAGCAAAAAGTACGATGGTTTTTTCAGAATTATTTAAAATAAAAAGCTCCCATTTTCATTTCTAAATTCGATTCAGTTGTGTATTTGTGCCGAAGTAACAATATCTAGAAGAAATTTTTAATTGTTTTTTAACAGAAAAAGTTGAACGTTTGAACATGTTCTAATGTTCCTTGAATGAAAAGTCGAATGCTACCTACATTAACACGAACTAAATATGGAAGTATTTTTGCAAATCTTTTAATTGGTTTTGATTCGATTGATAAAATACCAATCCGTGTCACATCTAGGCGTCATTTATTACCACGTGCTGTGTACAAATCAAATAAGCAAGAAAAAAACACATCTAGGTTGCATATCGCCCCACGTGTTTGAGAAACAGGCGCCTTATTGTTAAATTTTCCAGCAATCAATGAACAGTGTGCTTTGGTTACTATCCTCTTGCGACGACGTTTGCTCGCCCATAGAGACGAAAAACAAACCCCTTAAAGAAAATATGCTTGGTTGAGAAATACGCGCCAAAATATTCCTACTGATCAGTATGCTATGCCTGGGTTACTTTCCTTTTGAGACGTTGGCTCGACGCCTCGACCATAGAGACGAAAAACAAACCGCCCAAAGGAAAAAAAAATCTCAAGAAAATGGATGTCATGACTTTAATTTGTTTCGAAAAACTACAAATTTTGTATGGAAGCCTCTCCTTCCTTCAGTCGGATGAAGTTTTGACTATTACAGAAACCATCCCCGGCCTCAAAAACCCTCAGATGCCAGTTTTGACGATGATCGGTTCAGTAGTTTTCGAGTCTATAGGGAACAGACAGACAGACAAACATTCATTTTTATATATATAGATATTGCATATGAAACTTTATGGAAGAAGAATTTTGAATATCGGGACAATTTTTGGAATATTTGCCAAATATTCTGCCTAGCGCAGCACTTTTAGCTTCCGACAACTTTAGATGGTAAATTTTTTTAGAACTGAAGAAATCAAAAACATTAGAGAAGATATTTTACAAACCATCTTCAAGCAGCTTGCTGTTCACTATACTCACCCTTGGAAGTAGTGTTATTAATATCCATATTTTCATCAAAACTACGTCCAAAAAAAAAAAAAAATTCGCCCTTTTTTTATTTGTCGGAGCAAAAATTGCAAATTTTATTCCATAAAATATTAACTCAATAAATCAAGTTTTCTTGATTTATTGGTTTAATGTTCAAAAGAATTTAACTTGGTTTTGAAAGGAGAAAAAATACGTTTAATTTTTTTGTTATTAACAGTGTTGAAGATGATTTGCGATTTCATGTAAGATTATGTGATATTTTCAAGATTCAATAACATTTAATTGGAATGCAGGTTTAAAAAAATTAAAAACATAAAAAGAACTAATCTGTTAAGGCTACGATGATTTCATGTGTTCATTCTATTATCTAGAAATTTTCATGTAAATTTACCTCGAAACATTTAACATTAAAATGTCTTTCTTCATTATACATTGCTATTTTTATTAAAGAAACATCGGGGCAAGTGCAAATGGATATCATCACAGTTCAACTTTCATATTCTTTCAAAAAGAAAAAGAAAGACTTTAAAATGAATTTAAAACTTGTTTGTTTAAAACTCCTGTTTGTCTTTTTTATCACTTTTCATTGATATATCTCCAGTTTTTCTCCATAATAAAATAATTCTTGGTACTTCAATTTTTATGAATACTGTTTAACCAAAAGACCTTCATTTACGAAGACATTTATTAATTTTTGAATATCCGCTTCAGGTATATGTTTCATGGCTAAATAGCGCGCTGCCACTTGTTTCACCGTGTGAAATGACAGGAGTTAATATTATTTTCAACACTTTCAGGTCATCATAAAAACTTATCAAAAAAAATTCTGCTTCTGCTATCAAAAAAATTATGCTTCTGGAAAAAAAGACAGGCTCTGGTTCAGTTCATTTGTCTGTTCATTTTCAACGGATTTTGTAGTTGTTCTGTTAATTTAAAGGCGCTTGATACTACTTCAGTAAAGCACATTTGTTCATGTTCGAAAAATGTTTCTAGGAGTATTGGATTATAAACCAAATCTTTCGACTTTTCATTTTTCAAATGTCCGTAAAGAGTCATACCATTATTTCATATGCAGCAGTAAATTAATATTTTTCAGGCAAAAATTCCTACTTTAAATAACACGAATTAAAGTTTAATTTTTTTTAATCGTTTAAATGGTTTTGATTTGATCGGCAAAATATCAATTTGGGTCACATCAAAGATATTATATTCTATCAAGATACCCGGCTGAATAGTTTTTCGATCAAGTAGTCTGGGACATCGACATGTTTGTTTACGGTGCTGCCACTCAGCGAAAAAGTCTTCAAACTTTCGACTTGCATTCAAGCTTGCAAACACATACAAGTTTTGCATCTGGCCGACGAAATCACATAATCATTAAAAATGAAAAACAATGTTTTCTAACTTTTCTGGGTGAAGTGTTTTTTTTATTTCTCCCACAGAAGTCATTTTTCGACTTCTCTTGAGAAGTGAAGATTTGGTTGATTTTTAACCGCAATTGTTGCGGAGAAATTGTAAAATGGTTTGTCTTGAACTAAAATTTAAAGCTATGTTTCTCGTTATCTCTGAAAGATATGAAAAATGCATAAATAAAAACACTAATTTTAAATTTGTTAATGAATAATTTTATTTTTTTTGTACGAACATAGATTTATTTGAACTTGGAAATCATAAAAAAGTAGTACATCCCGGAAGTGGGATCAAGAAAATCTTCATTGGCTGCCACGACCCGCAGCATTCAGCCGATGATTCAACTACGACACGCGATATGATACAGAAAATAATCGTATCAGCTTCCTATTGCGTATCAATTCCTTTAGACATCAGACGTTGTCGCGAATTTTCATAAAACGTTTGCCAGGGATTGCAAGTAGGGTCAAACAATTGATGGCATCAGCTACAGCCACATCGATTAAGGGATTTATGACATCCTTTTAGGGATGAGGGGGCTCTAAACTTTGGGTAGCGGTTTCTGGATATCCATCACAGGCAGGGTGGAAAATTTGTTGCGAAGTATTTCTCTGTATTATTCTTCATAAAATTGGCAAACCTGTGAAAAGATCAAATTATAATGTGAGAAAGCCCACGTGAAAAGCTACATATACCTGCCAGTTCTAACGTCCGGGTTCCGGTCCATCCGCCTTTAAGTTTGTTTTTTTTTCGCCTCACATACAGTAGGAGCAGCAGCTGGCACTAAATATCTCTGACAACGAACGAAAAAAATCTACTCCACCAGATGTAAACAAAAACGTCAACGCATGCTGTTAAGATTTTCGATTTTAAGATTAAAGCATTATTCGCCAATAATTTTTTGGCGCTAGTGTTTTGTCCCCAAAATTTCTCAGAAGCTGATAGTACCTGGTCACATCTAGGCGTCATTCATTACTATGTGCTGTACAAATGATCTAGGAATCAAGAAGAAAAAAACACATCAAGGCTTCATATGGCCACCACATGCATTGAAATTATGCTTGGTTGAAAATGCGCGCCCAAATATTCCCACTTATCACAATCAGTATGCTATGCCATGGTTACTACCCTCTCTCGACGTTTGCTCGCGACGCCTCGACCATGGAGACGAAAAACAAACCGCCCGGCCGGCGCCCAAAGGAAAAAAAATCTCGAAAAAATGGAAGCCATGACTTTAATTTGATTAAAAAAACTACAAATTTAATTATTACTGAAAATTGATGCGACTTTTTGCTATTTTTATTCGATATAAACCGATTCGCATGTCTACACAATATGTATTCTAAAAATAATTTCATTTGAATCCTTTGGGCCATTTCAGAGGAGTAGTGCTACAAACAGCGTTACAAGAGAATTTTATATAATAGATAAATAACTTTTGCAGGAACTATAAAATGAAATGTAGTTAAGTTTGTCTGAATATTTTTAAGCTCCAGTAAATTTCTTTTTATAATAATGTTTTAAAACGTTTTACGGGTATTTCGGCAGTGTTAGGTACTTTTTTATTAATAAAAAAAACAACGATATTTAGGACGTTTTCTAAATGTCATATCTCTTTCTCTTTTCGAATCGCATTAGGTAGTAAAATTTCATTTGTCTTTCATGGTAAGAATATACCTATTGACGGAAAAAATATTTTTTTTCGGTCAAGAGAATTTTTTTTAAACATAATTTTGCATAAAAGCCAAAACCCAAGTTACCTGAATCACATTTCAAAAGTTTGAAAGAATTCTAACGTTAGTTCAGACCAAAATGAGAACTTTTTAGCATATATGCGTTTTTAAATTCGAAGAAGTTGTGAATTCGAACATAGCCTTTCCATGTCTTGAAAATGCCTTGGTGGATATTTTTCACTATTTTTATACAAAACTTTCAATTTCTGTTTGTTGCTGTTTCCTTGAATGGCTCTCACTGTTTTTTCGTTCTCTCGAAAAATGAGCTGCACCTATCGTATGACGTTCATTATAAACCCTTTTAATTTTTTTATATGAATACTAGCTGATCCCATACGAACTCCGTTTCGCTTCAACTTGGAATATGTCATGAACAGTTTGTATGAAAGTCAATAGCCAAGCATTTTCCAGATTCATTGTTAAGTAATAATTGCAAAAATATTGGACGATCACTTCGTCTGTCGTCTGTAACTAAATATGAAATCAGGAATCAAAAACCACGTGTATAAATTTCGACTTATCATTCCATAACACCGCAATTATTGCCAAAAAGCTAAACCCCTTTCGGGGGCTCTTATATAAACTTTGATATCTGAAATCGGTTGCTCTTCCCTCAAAACTCCCGTGTGCAAATTTTTAAAGCAATCCATTGTATAATAATTTTAATATTGCTAAAAATAGTGAAAAATTAATTTATATGGACGATCCCTTTCGTTGACCCCTGACAAAATATTTGACATCTGAGATCGATTGTTCGTCCCTGAAAACTGCCGTGTGCAAATTTTCATCTCAATCCGATGTATAATAACGACGATATTGCAAAAATATTGTAAGATTTATGTGGACGACCCCCTTTGCCGGCCCCTTAAACAATTGAATACCTGAAATCCATTGCTCATCTCTCAAAACTCTCGTGTACTAATTTTCGTCTGAATCCGATGTATAATAACGACAATATCGCATCAACAGTGAACAGTTAACATGGACGACCCCTTTGGCCGACCCCTGATTTTAGTTTGGATAAGTGAAATCAGTTATTTGTCCCCAATAACTCCTATGTACAAATTTTCATCCCAATCCGATATATAGAAAAGACAATATCACTTAAATACTGAAAAAACTACAAAATATTTTTTTCTTTTTCTCTTGCATCGTCAATATCTAAAAAAACGCGTTGATTTTAAAATAAAAATAAAATAGCTCGCATGGTGCTTCTTATAGGCTACAAAATGCTGTCAAAATTTGGTATGTTCATTAACTAGGAAATTATAGCTATCAGCAAAAGAAAGTGTCCCATTTCGAAAAAACTGTATTTTAAGTTGTCATGTTATACAGAGGTTGCCAGATTTCCCGGTTTTATCTGGGTCAGAGTCGGCTCGGTTGCTTGGATTTCAATGAAAAATGGCCAGATTTTGCCCGGATTTATAAACTTTATTTCTCAAATCAAACTAAAAAGATACATTGTGTTGTAATTTATTTTCATTCGTGCCTTTATAACGAAATTTTTTGAGTAAGTTTTATTAAAATAATTATGAAAAGGTTTTTTGAAGGCTAAAATACAATTTAAAATCTGGGGCGGGATTATGAAACTCGAAACGATCGAGTTTCGTTCGATTCGACCGACTTTGGCATTACCGATCTTGAACGAGTTCGATTCGAATGGAACGTTTCGAGATGATCTTCTTCCCGGTTTACTCGAAATTTAGTTCGTTAAAATTCAGAACTCGAACAAGATACGTAATACCGATTCAAATCCGATTCGAGTAAAACTCGAAACGAGTATCTCGAATCGAATAGGATTCAAAATTTCACCCCTGTCTATAAGTTTTGATTTAAAAAAAAATCCTATTTTTTTCTTGATTAACTATGAGTAATTTCTGGGTTTGACAAAACTTGCCCGGATATTACCCAGATTTTTATTCGTCGATTCTGTATTCAACAAATCTAGCGATTTGTTGCTTGAGGTTGGCGTAAAGCGTTCTCGTTGAACATTCCGGTTTCTAGGGCCGATTATACTGTGATTCAGCTCAAATTGCCCCGTTTCCATGTAAGTTTTTTTTATATAGAATTGGAATATTTGTTAATCTAAACATCTTATCAGACGCTAAGCAATCTGTATCCGGAACGCCGGAACGTAGCACTCGAGTACAGACGAGTTAGGAAAGGAAACTATTTGTAAGTAACCGAATTTGTTTTGTTATACCTCAATTTTAAATAAATATGCCTTTGCAGTTGAGTCCTGTCGAGGACAGTTTCCTGTCAATAAACGGAATTAATTCTGTCGGAGACAGACTATAAAAATTCCAAACAGTTACTAATTTCCAAGATTTTTAGGAGTTATGTTCGTCATAATAAGCCGTGAGACGGAATACTACGACTACTAACTAAAATAATTAAAATTCCAGGATTTTACTTAACACGTTCGTCGCCACGCTAATTTTGGTAGTTTTACTAGCCGGGCCCAAAGAAATTCGGGGAGCGAGAAAGAAAAGAGGGAGAGTTCCCAGATTTGCATCGTGCGGCTAACTTGAGTAAGAGAGCGTCATCCGCTTTTTGATGTGACGGGGCCTCCAGGAAATACACCCGTCACCTACTTATGTGTGTCCATCTAGCTCAAAGACTCTATCTGTAGTAGAAATTATTGTTTGCAGCAAGATTTTTTAGACTCTGTATTACATCACTCTCTGGAGCCACCATTACTTTATAAAGCTATGCCCAGTTTGAATTCGAAATCACTTATTGTATTGCAGCAGCGATGAAAGTGAACGCAGCAAAAAACAAATTCCGAGCAGTTTTTTTAACAGACGCCCCCAGTCTGTGATAAAAATTTCTCGATATTTCGAGAAGTGAGTCCAAAGTTAGGTATTGCAAATGAAAGCCGAGGGGAGAGCCGAGTTGACCGGTGATTTTTTTTTCATCCTCTTCTTTCTTTGATGAGAATGGGAGGGAAATGGGATGGGAATGGGATGGGAATGGGATTTGGAAACAAATATTGTTTTTTTTTTTTCTGATGCCGGTTTACATACTCACACAGCGCTCGGTACATAACTCGGTAATTTCCTAGCTGCCTGATTGTTTCCATCTTGCCTTTTTTAGTGATGGCATATGGGATATGTTTTATTTGGTTTCTTCCATACACATGCAATGCAGTTGCCCTGGGTAGACAACGCCAGCGACGAGAAAGCTTCTTAGTGCCGGTCTGGCCTAGAATCTTATGTCGATAATTCTACCTCAAGGGAAGGTTAATTTTTGAGTGAAATTTGATTCGTGGGTGTGGGATAAGAGATACAGCTATTTTCGTATAAAAGGCGAAAATTCGATTGCTTCACAAAGTTAGCAGTAACTTTATCAATTTTCATGTTTTCATCTCAAAACTTGGTGAGATTATGTGAAAAGTATATTCCAGTACCTGGCCAAATTTTACCAAACTCGATCAACGTTTTCAACTTTTTGTGATATTAATTGCGGACCTCGTTTGATTATCACTTATCAGCGTGAATGAGAAGTTTTTTTTTGTTTGGATTATAGTCATTTTAACATCTTTATGTCATTTGCGACTTATATCAACGATGCAGTTGGCGGAAAGTCATTGCAAAACTTAACTGGTACAACAGTGATCGATGTCTACTCTTGGGATCGAACTCACGGACATCGGCTCTGGAAGCAACTGACTTGCCAACTGAGCTATATCACAAGTCGCGTGAATGAGAAGATTTTTTTTTTCCTTCCAGCATCTAAATATCTGCAAAAACTGCACAAAATTTCCCGTTGAGTCTTTTAAAGAACTTATTTCAAGTTTTAAATCTTCAAACATTGCTTTCCATATTTTTAGTTCGAAAACAGGAATAATTTCTGGAATAAGGTGAGTTTTCTGAGGTGATTTACATTAATGATTTATTTTGTATATATTTATACATTATTCCCCGCATTTGGAAATGTTTACGGATCGGGTCATTGCATGTCAACATTTTGACGTCTAATGTATCTAATGTAGCCTTTCTTAATATGCAGTACCTTTAGACTTTAAAGTCGTAGAAAAATATAAAATACTCGTTGTATAGGTTTTTTAAAGGGTGATACGGTCAAAATTTGGTCAAGGGAAAACGTGTGTAAATCGGTGAAATCGTTTATTTAAAAAATCAAATTAAATTTCTTTTTCATGTTTAATTAGAATGAAATCCAGGAAAAATAATCAGTTAGGCTTCCGCTTTCCCAAATCCGAATTGCCGGGCCTTACGCTTAACCCCTGCCATCAGATTTTGTACAGCCACCTTGTCCACCTTCTTCGCCGCAGAAAGCCAGTTTGCCTTGAACTGCTGCTCGTCCATAGCAGTTTTTTTGGTCCTCTTTAGGTTCTATTTGACAATAGCCCAGTATTTCTCAATTGGGCGGAGTTCTGGCGTCTTGGGAGGGTTCTTGTCCTTGGGAACCACCTGCACGTTGTTGGCGGTGTACCACTCCATGGCCTTTTTACCGTAATGGTTTCTTCAGGAAAGGCAGCAGACGTTTATTCAAATACTCTTTCACGTAAATTTCTTGGTTGACAGTCCCGGAAGCTATGAAAATGCTGCTTTTCTAATAATGATCTGGAGCACATTTGCGTTAAAATAGCATTTTCACAACAGTCCCTTTATATCGGTGCCGTCTATCTCAGCCCTGATATATCGATTTCCGAATCTGTTATCGGCAGAAATCTGGATGCTTTCAGTACTATAATAGAATCAATGCAATGCCATGATGAGCTTATAATCTTTGGAGATTATAACCAACCCCAATTGAATTGGAAAATGCATGACGACGGATTTTGCTACCCTGACCCGACAACTTCTACGTTTTCAGCATCGAGTACTGTTTTGATTGATCGAATGTCCACTCTGAACCTCGTTCAAATTAACAGCGCTCCAAATGAAAACAAACGCACATTGGACCTCGTTCTCGTTGATCGCCACAAAGTCAGAAACATTATAACTACATCCGCAGCCGAAGGACTAGTTTCAATCGACAAACACCTCCCACCTTTGTTAACATTCGTCAAGATTAGTTGCTCTCAATCTTTCTGTGAACCGATAGAGGCACCGTCACTGAATTTCAGGAAAGCCAACTTCACGTTACTCAACGAGTTACTGCATTCTGTCGATTGGTCAGATCTCGCAACGGCAGGATCCATAGACGATGCAGTAGCACATTTTTCGTCCACTGTTAACAGATTTCTTCAGCAAACCGTACCTCTGAAGCGCCCTGTACCAAAACCGCCATGGTCAAATCATCAATTGCGACGCCTCAAACGTATGAGAGCATCTGCCTTAAAATCCTGGAGCTATCACCGGAATCCGACACTTAAGTCAGCTTTCACATCCGCCAGCAATGCTTACCGACGTTACAACCGTGCACTATACACTCGCTACTTAAATCAGACTCAAAAGAATTTGAAGCAAAATCCTCGTAGGTTTTGGTCATTTATCAACGACAAACGGAAGGAAAAAGGACTCCCCTTAAAAATGTTTCTCGAAAACGAAGTTTGTGACTCGACCATAGATCAATGTGAGTTGTTTGCGAAGCACTTTGCAAGTGTTTTCACGACGGAAAATATTGAGCCAGCTGAAATCACCCGAGCCTTATCGCACGTTGTGGAAGACGCGATGAATGTCAATGTACCAATTTACAGTGAAACCGAAGTAAAACACGCTATCAATAAGCTCAAACCATCAGCTTCCCCGGGTCCTGATGGAATCGCCCCGATTGTTCTCATAAAGTGTGCTGAAAATCTTTGTAAACCCTTGACAACGATTATTAATCGTTCGCTATCGTCTGCTACCTTTCCAACAAGCTGGAAGAAGTCGGTGATGTTCCCTGCTTTTAAAAAAGGAAACAAACAAGATATTCAAAACTATCGTGGTGTGACGTCCCTTTGCGTAGGATCAAAGCTGACTGAAATACTTATTTCAAAGAGCCTCCTGATTAAAGCTAAATCGTACCTATCAGTAGACCAACACGGCTTCTTTCCGGGAAGATCAATTAACACTAATCTGACACAATTCACCTCTTATTGCATCAAAGCCATTGAGGATGGCTTACAGATTGATGCCATATATACAGATCTGAAAGCTGCATTCGATCGTGTGAATCATCGACTTCTCCTTGCAAAGCTGAAACACCTGGGTGTGTGCTCGACACTTGTTTCCTGGTTTGGCTCCTACCTGTCAAACAGGCGGATGTCAGTTCAACTGGGTTCCTGTGAATCAACGGAGTTCAATAGTCCATCGGGGGTCCCTCAAGGTAGTAACCTTGGCCCCTTATTGTTCTCTCTGTTCTTCAACGATGTTCTAGCGGTTCTTCCCGAGGATTGCAGAATTGTCTACGCCGATGATCTAAAGTTGTTTACAAAAATTAAACATGAAAACGACTGCCTAGCCCTCCAACGTTATGTTGACCAATTTGCAGACTGGTGTAGTCTGAATCATATGACCATAAGTATTCCAAAATGCGCGGTTATTTCGTTCGGCAGAAAATCTTCTCCGACTAGATGGAACTATCAAATATCTGACACTCCGCTGTTGCGAGTCTCAGTCATCAAGGACCTCGGTGTTCTACTCGACGAGAAACTGACCTTCAGAGACCACTACTGCTACATTCTGGCCAAAGCAAATCGAAACCTTGGGTTTATCATGAGAACCGCCAAGGAATTCCGGGATCCATACTGTATATGAGCTCTTTTCTTTTCGCTGGTTCGGTCGATCCTTGAAACCGCTTCCGTTATCTGGTGCCCCCACGCAGTTTACTGGTCGAACAGGATTGAAGCCGTACAGGCACGCTTTGTTAAGTTTGCCCTTCGTCGCCTTCCCTGGAGAAATTATCAGGAGCTCACCGATTACAAACATCGCTGCCAATTGCTGGATATAAACACACTTCTTGAGAGACGCTTTATCGCTCGCGCTGTTTTCATGAAGAAATTAATCGACGGTGAATCTGATGCCCCATGTCTTCTATCCCATGTGAACTTCAACGTCAGGCCGCGTATACTTCGAGAACATGAGTTCCTTCGCATCGACTTTCGCAGAACGTGCTACGGGTAAAACGAACCAATTAGAATTATGCCCAAACTATTTAATTGGTTCTACCCTCTCTACGACTTCCAGATGTCCACTGAAACCTTCAAACACAAAATCAGAAAATCTTCCGAACTGCAGAGTAGTATCAATCTGTTTTTAAATCGTTCACTATAGACTTTTAAATTTATGTGTCATGTTTAGCTTATTTTCATTGTATAGACTTAGGTTAGTTAAATAGTAGGATTAATAATTGTCATGGAGACCATAGGTTGTCAGATGATGTAATAAATCAAATCAAATCAAATCAAATCAAATTCAAGCCACAGGTACAGATGGCTTGCCAAACCAGATATTTCTTCGCAAACTGTGACAGTTTCCCTTCCTTTTGCCGTATAAAACTCCTGTCCCGGAAGCTGCTTGTAGTCGGCTTTGACGTAGGTTTCGTCGTCCATTACCACGCAGTCAAACTTCGTCAGCATCTTCGTGTACAGCCTCCGGGATCGCGCTTTGGTCGTCGTATTTTGCTTATCATCGCGATTTGGAGTCACTACCTTCTTGTAAGTCGATAGTCCGGCTCGTTTTTTGGCTCGATGCACTGTTGTAGACGATACACCCAGCTTATTTGCGGCATCTCGGAGAGTGAGGTTAGGGTTTCGCTTGAAACTACCGGCAACTCTCTTTGTCGTCTCAGCGGCTTCCGATTTTCGATTTTCCCCCGATCCAGACTTCCTGGCTGTCGACAAACGTTCCCCAAACACTTTAATTACATTCGTAATGGTTGATTTGGCAACTTTAAGCGATTTTGCAGCATTGCGTGCGAGTAGCTCGGATTTTCGCGATGCGCGAGCAAATTTTTGATTCGCTGCTCTTCTTCCTTGGACGGCATTTTGACAACTGAAGAGTGAATTCCAAAATCAAAATAGGAGCAACATTCTACACATACACACACCTTTAAAATGAGGGGTGTTCAGGTTTCTTAAATGCAAAATTGAAAGAAATACCCTTTATTGCAAATTTTATAAATTTAATATTTTAAAGAATTTCAATTATCATATTTCATAGCAAGTAAGAGAGATAAATGAAAAAGATTTTATGAAGCTTGAATGTTTTAAATATGTAAGTTCCCTTTATTGGGGAAGCAATTCCGATTACCCAATATCAACCTAGGTAACATTTCATGTCAGTTTCTGATACAGGAAACTCAATACTAACTTATCCATGTGTTCGTCAAGCTGACTCAGCAGCTCCTCGTCCCGGCCTCGATACCGGAACTGGCACACCAGGGCCAGTCGGAACGCGGCTAACGCTATCAGCTGTCCACCGGCCACGTGGCTCAGCCACAATCGATGGGGCCAAATGATGAGTGCCACCCCTAAGGCCACGTACGGAAAAGCAAGTCGCCAGCTGCCGCAAAATCGGCACAGCTTCCAACACCATCGACAGCTGGCGGATGGGCAACAGGATGAACCGGGGACTGGCGAATCGCTGCTGTAGTGACTGTGGAGTGAAATGGATTGTAAATTGTCGCGTTAATTCGTGTCGAATAAATGTAAAAGAATTTTAAGTATAAATGGGTCGGCTGATTTATGCGTCTACTGATCCAGATTGATTATAGAAAACAGAAGGGGTTTTTTGTTTTAAAATCTTGAATTAAGTTTTGGAAAATTTACCACACTTACCTGGTGCACAACAAATGGATCAAAAGTGTTATCAGCCACTTGATTTCGAGTAAAAATATGACGGCCGAGGCAATTCTAGGTGAGATGAGGGAGAAACGAGAAAGTTAGAGACCAAAATTAGAAAGAAAACAGGTTGGTAAGTATCTAAATATAGACAGGAAGCACAGATAGGTGCAAAGTTTTCGTTTCCGGTGTTGCGGTTTGAGGTTCGGTAATTCTTTGTTATAGTTTGAGACGTAGGTTTTGCAGGAAAGTCACCGTTATTTACAGTTCGCCTAAGCTTATCTTGCACTAGTCTGCGCGCCAAGCCTCGTTAGGTTTATGGAAAGCTCAAACAAAAAGTGTGACCTGAAGTTACCTGGGCTTCCTGACTTTTTTCCATCCCAAAAACTTTTTAGCCAATTCACCACGCCAAAGACTCGAAATTCATCTCCCAGCGTGAAGTGCTGGATAGTTTCCAGCTTTGCCAAAATGAAACTGGCAAATCCGTAGAAGTGTGCCACCCATAATTCAAACATCGAGGAAATTAAAACTGTCATCTCGAAAGGAAAAGTTTCCACCGAACTGAACTCTTGCTGCTGCTGGCTGGCTGAGAGGCTAGCTAGAATTAATGTTACCGGGAAATTTACCGGTTTTTGCAGGACTTCTTCCTCCCGAAACCGGTAAGACTTGCCAGTTAAATGGTGCGTTAAGTGAAATGAGTAATGACCCGTTACTAATTCTGTACGGTGAGTTTTCGATTGTGAGATTAAGTTTCGATGAGTTAACTGCCTTATTGATTAACTAACCCAACGACCGGAAGTCAAAATCTGCGAACTATTAGTTTTAATTAACTGATTTCATTTCGAGCTTTCCAGTTTTCTCTTGCTTGAGTGAAATCATCAGAAAAGTTTCATTATTCCAATTGTTTTTTGGAACACTACGATTTCAAATGATTTTGTTAAGGCTGTACTTACATTATGTATACACCGGCAGCATATCCGTGCACCATGATGTCGATTCCGACTCCGCTGATGACTGCAACAAATCCGATGACACATCAGGATTTTCCGGAACGGCATAGGGAAGCCGAGAAAAAGAATGAAGAGAAAAAAACATACATCAAAACTAAGGAATTCCGTTTTTCCGAACAATATTCACTAAGGGTTCAGGCGGTTTAGAGTGGCACATCAGTTTTTGAATCTTCGTATATGGTTTGATGTAATTTTAAAATATTTAATCTTCACATAGCAATAAATTTATTTCAAGTGCTTTTTAACCTGCTACTGTTTATTGTATTAAATCGAGATAGAAAAATCGGGAACAAAATACGTCTGAAGTTTTTGTTAAGCACAGCTAATCGAGTCTTTGTAAAAATTCAAATTAAAAATTTTTGTGAGAAAAAGCCCTAAGGCTGAAATTTGGCAATTAACTGTCTTGAGAAGAACAACAGAATTTACTTGGTTTCATTTATGAGTACCCCTTTCTTCACGTTGAGGTCAGAAACTTTCCAGACTAGTTACTCCTGTAAAGTACGAAACTTTATGTATAAAACAAAAATCACACCGAGTTTCAACTTCAAAAATGTTTAAAACCAACTGCAGGTTGATCACAGAAAAAAAACTAAATTTATCGCTTTTGACGCACCCTGTTGTTAGTCGGAAGCATGTTTCAAGTTCCTTCCGCCCTACAAATTTCTTGCTTTGCTAGTTTCGAAAAGAATGGTGTGGAGTTTTTGCTCCATCTTTTTTTTTATCTCGCATCATAGTTCTTTTCAATTCAACTTATGACACCCTTCACCGGGGAACGAGACGATGCGATGTTTCATCCTCTATCATGGTAGCTAGACAAGATGTGGTGAATAGGCAAGAAACATTTTCCGGTTAGTTGAGTTGGTGATTTACATATTTAATAAACGAGGAGCGCATTTGCTTGATTCAGCAACAGTTACTGGTAAAAGCAGCATCAGAAAAAAAGACAGGGATGGGAAGCACAGATTGTAACACCGAAAACCGAAGGCAAACCCTTGATCCCAAATGAAAATTATTCCGATTCCTTGTTATGAATTATTTCCCAAGGTTCGGTATTCCAGGGAGGCTTCTTCTTCTTTTTTGTTTCTATATGGGATCGAAAATCTGGATTTGTGGTATTTCGTTTCATTGAGAGGTGTTAGGCACACTTGTTGGGAGCCCTTAATTTGATTGAGGTCAAACATTTGATCACTTTGAATACCCTTGAAATTGATCACTGTCTACATCATTATGTGTTTTGGTATGATTTAAGATTATTTTTCTACTATTTATGTCACTTTTGTCATTTTTGTCATATTTGTAGTTTTTGTCATTTTTGTCAATTTTGTCATTTTTGTCATTTTTTTCATTTTTGTCATTTTTGTCATTTTTGTCATTTTTGTCATTTTTGTCATTTTTGTCATTTTTGTCATTTTTGTCATTTTTGTCATTTTTGTCATTTTTGTCATTTTTGTCATTTTTGTCATTTTTGTCATTTTTGTCATTTTTGTCATTTTTGTCATTTTTGTCATTTTTGTCATTTTTGTCATTTTTGTCATTTTTTGTCATTTTTGTCATTTTTGTCATTTTTGTCATTTTTGTCATTTTTGTCATTTTTGTCATTTTTGTCATTTTTGTCATTTTTGTCATTTTTGTCATTTTTGTCATTTTTGTCATTTTTGTCATTTTTGTCATTTTTGTCATTTTTGTCATTTTTGTCATTTTTGTCATTTTTGTCATTTTTGTCATTTTTGTCATTTTTGTCATTTTTGTCATTTTTGTCATTTTTGTCATTTTTGTCATTTTTGTCATTTTTGTCATTTTTGTCATTTTTGTCATTTTTGTCATTTTTGTCATTTTTGTCATTTTTGTCATTTTTGTCATTTTTGTCATTTTTGTCATTTTTGCCATTTTTGTAATTTTTGTCATTTTTGTCATTTTTGTCATTTTTGTCATTTTTGTAATTTTTGTCATTTTTTTTGTCATTTTTTTTTGTCATTTTTGTCATTTTTGTCATTTTCGTGCATTCACACTTCAGCCATTGTAAAGATGAAGGACGCGTGTTAAACCGAATTGTTCAAGTGCCTTGAGAATTGGACTACATGCAATTTCCCAAAAAGAAAAAATTGTCGAATGATATGAAATCTATTTTCTAGAACGGTAGAAACTCGTCTAGAAATAAAACAGTTTAAAAATTAGCTTTTGTAAACCCAAGACCACTACAGTTGTTTACAATCTGAGTGAAAATTTATTTTACTTGTTAGATTTCCTACCTAAAGAGTGCTTACCAAACAGTATCCAGAGCACCGGAATCAAAGCTCTCTATTTTTAAAATCATTTGGCAGCATGCCAAAAATGTGTACGCTGCCGGAAACGGTCGCTAATCCACGTGCCGTTTGTCCCGGGCACCCAGTCTGGGACAGACAATAAAAAGCAATTCTAAAATTCACTGAAACATACGACATATTTCAAATGGTAAACATGAAATTGAAGGTACCCTGGCTCGGGACAGCAAAAAACGATGGGTCCCGAAACAAGACAGACGTGTCGATTGAGATCCAGATTTAATTAGAGTTAAGTTGAATAGGTTGGTGAAAAAAGGATCCCAATTTCGTTTAACGTATGGCATAATTCCACAGAAAGTATCTTCTTGAGTTTGGTACATGACAGGAAACAACCTTAACAGACCCTATCGATACAAAGCGAATTCAGAGTCCCGGCGGAAATGGGAAACCCGGTCAGCAGCAGTGGAGCGGAAGTAGTGATGTTGGATGGCAGAAAGGAAGCAGAGAGCGGACAGCAACTTTCTGTTGTGTAAAGTTATGCCAGTTTTCTAGCAAGCTTCGCAAAAGACCAGCCAGCCAGCCAGTAACAACAGAACGAACACCAGAAAAATATGTCCCACAAGCTGTCCTTCCGTGGTTCGGTTTTTGTAGTCGGATGCTATGTTGTATATTCTAGTTACAAGTCAGGGAAAGGAATTTAGTTTTTTCCCAGATCTCTCTCTCTCTCGCTTCCTAGATATATATTCACTTTACTCCTTACATCCGTACAAAGGAATAAAATAAATTCCGAAGCAGACAGTAAAATGATAGCAACTGATTTTGTTACCCTCAGCATCCTGGCAGAAGCTGTTCCTCCTAACATGGAAGGAAAAATATCGTTCGGCAGTAAAGTGTGAATCTTGTGCTGCTCTGAAAAGTGTGAACCCTCAAAAATGCCTTAAATGGGAATTGGAAAACTTTTGTCGATTTGAACTTTCTTTTCTCTCCGAAGCTCGTAAACTTAAGCAAATTGATAGCGAGACGTCGTCGTTTCGATTGGGGAACATTTTCGCTAATTTTGTTTCTCGAGAGGAGCTTTCGGAGAAACAGCTGGGACTCGCTAAGGGTGGAATTGATACTGGTGGAAGAAATTGATGACTTAAAGATGACTAAGTTAGTTGTGGAAAAGAGCTCTAGATAGTTTGGCAGCTTTGATGGCACTTACATTTTCAAGCCACACATTTTTTTTAAATTTTTTTTTCATTATCCAAATCAACTCTTAACATTTTTCAAATTGGTTAAAAAACTGACATGTGCTTATTTTTGCTAAATCGGAGATTTTTAGGGGTGCCGCGAAGCGGACAATGTTTTAATTTTTTTTTAACCTAAAAATAATCTAAGAAAATTGAATGAAAAATTTGATCCAAATAATTGAAAACTGCTTAAAACGTGGAGATCTTGTTGTTTGTTAGTTGTTTGAAAGAGAATTTTTTTTTATCGAAATTGTGGAAGTTTGTTCTATTTTTTTTGTAAGATCTCAGTGAAACTTTATGTTTCTTTGAAGAGATCTAAATTCTACTCAACACTAAAGCGTACAACCCTAAAAATTGATGTTTTCCATCGAAGACGATGAATTTTGCTGAAGGAAAAATGAAAAAAAAAACTTTTGTTTTGTATAAATTTAGAGGCTGAAAGAGATTGTTTCGAAAAAAAGCTTGGTTTTCAAAATCAAGATCATGATAATTGACGGGATATTGTTCTAAAACATTACATATCTTTGAAATGAGTACTCAAAGTAATATACAAAAATTGTCCATTCATTGGCGCATGACTATGGGAGATCCCCATAGATCCCCAGCATAAAATTTCTGATCAAGTAGGTCGTGGAATTTACTTTTTGACACTGCACTCAGTGCTGAAAAGTAGCACTTCTCGATACTGTTTTAACTGTGGAAATGCTCACTTTTCAACACTGATTTGCTTAAAAATATTTTCATAGCATTTTCAACAATTTGATGATTATTTCTGCTTGTTATGAACGAAATTAGTTGTCCGTTTTTTCATACATTACTATCAAATATTTACATGTTTTATTTCCTGCGCTTACTTGCATGGAAATTTCCCAAAGAAAATGGACCAAATAACTGAATACGCACAACTTTCAATACTGACGACAGTAACAAAAAAAAAACGCGTCCAAAAACTTGGAAATTTTGATTTTTTTCTCGATTTTCTTCTTTTTATCATGCGCTATCCCTTTTTTCTAAACCGTACTCACAAACCCATATGATTTGATTATGAAAATCATACGATTTGAAAATCCTAATTTATGAAGTTTCTAACGATGTATAATACTTAGACCTTTTTTGTTAACCCTTTCCTTCCCATGGTAGCACAGGTGATCCACAACTTTGCACAGCTCGCATTTGAACTACGCTTTTGATCAACACCATTTTTTCCACCGAATGTAGAGATATGAGTGAAGAAACATTGCACGAAATTTGAAGAAAATCGATTTGCTAGGTTTTGCTTGGCAGGTCTAAAGCTGCAAAAAAGTCGAATTTTTTTCGAATTTAATTCAAGTCGTCGTTTGTTGTTCAATAACTTGACAAGTTTTTATAATTTCCTTCAAATAAAAATACTGACGTACAGCAGGTTGCTTATGCAAGCGGAATCAAATGATGGTTTACTTAGATTTCAACTAAAACATATACATTTTTTATCACTGGTGATACACTAGGAACAAAACGTATTTTTCTTCTTGTGAAGCTTCTTGTCAATACTCATGAAAATCATTTCGTCAAAAAAAAAAAAAAAATTCGCTTCAGCATAGTTATTTCATCTGCTTGAATGACACTATGTCTCGAAAAATTTGTAAAAGTTCGTGATTTTCTCGAAAAACGGTATGTTTTGTTTTCCATGCGCAAAGTGTCGCTGTTCAAGGCAAAAATGAAAATTTCAAATATTTCAATAAATAGACTATCGAGGGATGCGTATATCAATGAAGTTTTTTTTACCAAATAGGGTCGTTTCAGTTTGTGATCAATAAAGTGATGAAATTCCATGTTTTTGTGCAATTATTTCTTGTTTTTCATTTGCACCCTATGTGTTGTTATCTTCCCAATGGAGCACGTATGATCCACCTCAAAACCCAAATTTATCGAATGGATCATTAAAGTAGCTTTAAATTATGCATCCCTTTTTCTAGAACTTTAGTTGTAAATCAATATTTCTATTTTTAAAACGTGAAAAACCTCGTGGGAAGGAAAGGGTTAACAGCGTTCCAAAATAAGTTATTTAAAAAAAATATTTTTATCTGAAAAAAAATATCGTTTTTTTTTCTATTTTTCATTTTTATTTATAAATATCTCGAGTAAGTATGATACCACCTACAGCCTCAAATTTATTATTACCGCAAAAGGTGAACATAACTGTTAAGTGCGCTGTATCAAATTAGAAGCTCTCGTTGATAAAGCTATGATCATTTAGTATCCGGGCACTTCATTTCGGTTATAGCTACGTTACTAGAGCTCGGATATGCAAAAAATTAGCAGCATTGTGTTGATTATGAAAAGGACTATCTTGCCTATTTTTCAGATTTTTTAATTCACGTGTGTTTGAGATATTCACGATGCAAAAAGACTTGATAAAAATAATTTTGCCCAATCGCCTTGGAAATTCTTCATCGTCGATTTGAAAACTCATGAACTGTGGATTTTATTCTGATTTTTTTTTTTTTGCCGCAAATGGTTTAGAAGTATGAGAAGCCACTCTAGGAGGCTCACGAAGTTCAAACCAAGCATCGTAGTGAAACCCTTGATCTCAAATTTGGGTGAAAAGTCTATGGTTATTGGGGATAACTGAATGCAGACCCCTTAACTATGAAGTAAATCCGTTTCCGGCAGGCAAAAAATGTTGCCTGTCTAGTAGACACCCAGTAAATAACTAAAAATGAGCAGTTTCATGGATTGCAATCAGTGCAACCGGTTTTTACGCAATGTGGCAGATGTGTTCTGTTGAACAAAGAAATTTTTGTTAAAACCGAATTTAAGAGGTCAAATTCTTCGAGATGCCTCATTAAAAGGTTCCACATGATTGGCCTGCCCTTAGTAATCTCTGCAATGCATGTTTACATGTAACAGAGATAACGTTGAAAAAAATGAAGGAAGCAAGTCTTTCATTTTCCTGGAGGCTTACATATTTTGCCTATGTAGGTAAAAGAATAAGAAAAAGATGGCTCATTTGCTTCAGCACAGACTGATTTGCGATGATTTTGGGTTCTTTTTTCCAGTTTTTTGCAAAGTTTTCGATAAAATCTGTAGCCTTGTTTTCTAAAACACGATTTGGTAAGGGCCCAAAAAGTTTCAATCGATCTGGCTTGAGGACAATTTGGCGAATTCATCTCATTCGATATAATCTGGACTTTGTTGGATTGGTACCAAGCTGTTGTCATTCTCGGATGTAAACAGCTGTATTGATTGTGTTATTAGTCACGAACGGCTTTCCGGTCCAAAGTTTTGGCCACCGGAGTCGGTTTCCCCCCAGATTTTTTTTTGTCCACGAAGCTATTTTCCTTTCCATACTTCCTTTAATATCACGATTTTGTGTTAAAATCCCAGATAAATAAACAAACAAAATAAATCTCCATACTTCCGAGTCAAATTGCAGACCGCTCCAATGTTTACTTCTTCCATTTTCGCCAGCTGACTCAGCGAAATATTGGGGATGGTACACAATCTGTGCGCGATTTTTAAACGCTCTTCCAAGGAAATGCTTCTCATTGTCACGCAAATTATGAAAAGTGGAGCTTGCGATACACAGAGTTTGAAGCTAAACTGTAAACAACAATACCCAGCAGAAATTAGCTGTTTAAACATCATATGGCATGATCAGGGTCTTATCAAAACCGTGCTTAGACATAGTGTGACACCCCATATCAATCTGTTCATGCAAATTTACGTTTTTTGAATTTTGGTGGCAGGTTTCAAACGCATATTATATGAACTGATATTGGCTTATATAGGCATCCTACACCTTTTATCCTCAAATTTCATCATGCATTTTAAATAAAAATATTTTGCATACCCTGTTATTGTTATATGTGATGTAATTTTATTTTTTTTCTTTATTATAGAGACTTTCAGCCTCGGGCTGGTTCGTCTCTAGCGATGTATTTTAAAAAAAAAACTTGGAAAACTTTAAAAAATCCAAAAAAAAGTATAAAATGTTTCTTCATTTTCGTTCGAAGGCTCAATAAGTAGGAGGAAGTGTTCCTAAATGCGCATGTTGGGTAATATGCGCATACTGTCGATTGACGATATGGCTGGAGCTTCATCATATCTAATCAGTGCAGTTTGAGGGTAATACGCTTTTAACACATGGCATGAAAAAATTGAATTGTTATATAAAGTCGAAAAATTTAAAAATTCAAACAAGATAATTGTCAGTTTGGTTATAATATATTGAACTTTAATTATCATGCGTACAGATTCTGTGAACAAAAATTTTAATGGTTTTTCTTTCTTATTCATCCGGAAATCGGAAATTCAACAAATTGAAGCTTTTGGCAAAGTTGTAAATGATAAGATATTGGAATAAGAGACAGGTTCTGAATGCCCATATCAAGGCAGGTTAAATGCCTATATCAAGAAAAATACATTAGTCTTATAATTTTTTTACTTTTTATCATTGAAACATCAAATCACGATCTTCGGCGAAAAAAGAAGAACTTCATACTCATCCGATAACAATACGATATGAACAAAATATTACCATGAAATATGGCCATATGGCATACCTAACTATGTTTCATGCAAAAGAATTAGTTATGTTAAAAATTTCACCAAAATTTCAGCCTTGACGTATTCTTAACATCCGTTTCTACCTTTTTCAATTAAAAAATATGAAAATATTGCAAGTGTTAATGAAATATAGCTTAAAACATAAATATGCGCATTTAGCCCGGCCAGTTTCGGAAATCGGCTATTTTGACTTCTTTTATTATAAAATTAATTTCACAAAAACTGTAAGAGGTTTTAACAAGAAAATTGCTCTAACGTATGTATATAAAACAGATGTCCGCCCATGTGTATATAGTTTTCAGACTCCAATCTAATGGAATATGGAAGAAAATGAGTGCTTTTCCTTATATGCGCATATAGCCCGCCTCTCCCCTACTGAAAATCTCTTCACGAAAATTGAAAATGTAAAAATATAGTCAATCAAATATCGACAAAGTTGAGCAAACTATACGAAGTGTTGTTTCATTATTGGCTTTATGGTTTGTAACGTATGGAAAGTCTTGTTGTTTTTATTTAAAATTTCTGATACCACGTCTATTGCTTTCAGTAAAGTCTTAAATCCAATTCAAATATGTTAGAAGATCCAGGTCTATATCAATCTTTTACAGCCAATAGATGAATATTATATGTTCTGATTTTTTTCTAAAATTCCCAATAGTATTGGAAGAAAGTAAAATATTCGAGTTAATAATATGCATGATTACACACTGTTTGTGACTTCCGGAAGTGGTAATCCATTAAATTCTGAAGAAATTTATCTAATTACACGCCAAACATATCGAAATTTTGCTGATTGGCTCAAAAAACTCAGACTTGACTTAGAAATTTAAATTTTGATACCAAACGACTTAAAATGCACAAAACATCGAGATCTAGGGTTATTAATTTTTTTCATTTTCAAAAAATCGAATTTCTAGTCACTTTTCAGAACTCCGGTGGTTTTATATGGAATGTTTAAAAATTGACTTTAAAAATGAATCACGATTCGCTCCAAATCATATGTTAACCATTTGAATGTCCGTCCATGCGACTTTTTACAGAAGAGAACCAAGAGGGGTAAGATGACCTATATGCCATTATTTCTACACAGTAAACGAAAATTACCGAGTTCGGAAATTTTTTTACCGAAATCCTAACATGTCTTATTCGTTAAACTGTTCGGTAATTTTTTTGGTAAAAAATAAACGAACATCGGTAAATGAAGAATCGATTTACCGATGTTCGTTCATTTTTTATCGAAAAAATTACCGAACAGTAAAACGATTTACACACGTTAGGATTTCGGTAAAAAAATTACCGAACTCGGTAATTTTCGTTTACTGTGTAAAAAATGCGCTGTTATATGGCGATTGATGATTTTCTTTATTTTTACTATGGCTAACCAGCTTTTCTATCATTGTTTAGATGAAACAATAATAACTACTATAATTCTTTAAGATTAGCCAAATCTGCGTGGAACCTATAATTTTCCATGGTTCACTAACTTCCCAAAAATTTTAACTAAAAACAATCACACGGTGCCTTTTCTGGAACCATTTTATTTATCGAAATTTAGCATCGCTAATTTTTGCCCTTTAATTTGAGCCCAAATTTGAAATAATCCATCGAGGGTTCTAGAAAAAAATGTTTTTTGACGATTTTTTAACCTTCTTAATGGTTTTTTCAAAGACAAATCCATTCTAATCACTGTGAAAACGCTCGTCTTATCTTTAGCGTTAATCCAATTCTATATGTCAATAACATGATTTGATAGGAAATTTTCCTGGCTACAACTTTGTAGAAGACATCAAAGTGATAAAAATTGAAAGATAAGAGTTAGATTGTCACAAACAGAGTGATTATTATTTCATTTGAAAAAGCTAATAAAACTTCTTTGGTTTTTTTTTTCGTTTCGTCGCGGTGAAATTTAAATTTTTGAAGTTTAGCTAGTTTCTTATTGTAAAATTGTGATTTTTTTCTGGAAAATGTGGAGAATGTTTATTTTATTTTTAATTACATAGTATTCCGTCTCACGACAGAACTTGACGAACATAATTCCTAAAATTCACTCGGTCCATGGCAACCGTTCTCCAATTTCTCGGGCACCCCACGTTCGCCAGATCACGCTCCACTTGGTCTTGCCACCTCGCTCGTTGCGCCCCCGCTCGTTTTGTTCCTACCGGATTCGTAGCGAACACCTGTTTTGCAGGACAGTCGTCCGGCATTCTCGCAACATGTCCCGCCCAGCGTATCCGGCCAGCCTTCACCACCTTCTGGATACTGGGTTCGCCGTAGAGTCGCGCGAGCTCGTGGTTCATCCTTCGCCTCCACACTCCGTTCTCCTGTACGCCGCCAAAGATGGTTCTTAACACTCGTCGCTCGAATACTTCGAGTGTACGCAGGTCTTCCTCGAGCAATATCCATGTCTCTTGCCCGTAGAGGATGAGTAGTAAATGTACTTTTACTACTCACCGGGATACTGACAAGATCTGTCTGTGTATAAATCATAAGCATAAGCAGAGACACCGTGAATCACATTAAAACTGGAGCAGAATGCGCGCGAGACCACGTTTTTGACGCTTATATTTTGATGCTGTTAACTATCGAGAAAACCGGATATCAAATCGAAATATCATTCTTTTTATTTGCTTACTCCCAAGTTACGATAAGAATGCATAATTTTAACAAATTACGTCACTGTTCCAGTTTGAATGATGCAAAAATATTCGATTTGAAAAACTCATCTGCCCCCATATTTTCTACGATTGAAATGAATTGAAGAAATTGAATTTTTCGTTGCCTATACCGTAAAGGATCAAAAAGTGTATTTAAAAAAGCAAAATTTTCCATGAATTTTGCAGTAACAAATGATTTTTTGTCCAAGTATTGATAGTTTACAAAAATACGATGAACATGTTTTTAACAATTTCATGTTGTAATGTTGTTCTGTCCATTAGTTTTGGTGTTCTCCACAGTGTGTTTTCTAGCTCTTATAGTATTTTTTCCAAAATCCGCGTTTTTTATTTATTTTTTTGTCATCAGTAAGGCGTAAATAAGATCCCTTTATTGTCTTAAACGTTTTCAAATAATTGGTAGCACTGTAAAAAGCGTTTATGCATAACTGGTTCTCTTTGTACACTTTTCTCCTACTTAATTTTTCACTAGGATAGTTGGTTAGTTATCCACTAAGGTGGTTTTCAACATTCCGTATAAAACCACTGCAACATTTCATTATTTAGGAGAAGTAGTACCGGGATAGAGGTGGCACTACCTTAACCTATACAATGAAATCTGGTTGGTCCGAAGTCTACATGTGGTGAACACGTATACTCCGGACGGGCCCGTCCGGAGTATACGTGTTCACCACATGTAGACTTCGGACCAACCAGATTTCATTGTATAGGTTAAGGTAGTGCCACCTCTATCCCGGTACTACTTCTCCTAAATAATGAAATGTTGCAGGGTAAAGTATGGTGTACGTTAATAAGTTTCCTCGCAAAAATGCTCTTTCGCTCTTTTCAACATCTGTAAATTTTCTTCTCACTTCTCTATCCATCTTTATCAATTTCATAACTACTTTTCACCGATATGCCGAAAAATAAATTTACAAAATTAATTAACGGTGGTTAACTTATCTTAAAAAGTATAAAACCACGGAATGCCGAAGTCCCAGATAGTAAATTTTCGGTGAAATTTGTTTTTTAAAGTAACATCAAAGCTCTTATTTTTATTCACTAAGCATATCAATTTAAAATTCGATCTTTACGATTTCTATTGGTCTCCCCTTCGGTGATTTGTGGGGCTGAAAAAAGTTTGAACGCTTTAAGAAACTCCTGACTCAAGTCTGATTGAGCTGAAATTTAGCACTGGTCAGTTTTCTGGGCCAATCTACAAAATATATCTACGATACGACCATTTTGGCATTCCAAGTAGGTATATTTGCGAAATCCATTCAACATCAGGTAGGTCAATTTTTTCTGTACTCATGCTACCTTAAGAAAAATCGCAATGCTTCAGATGGCATCTTTATCAACATGTGAGTAACAGGAAATTATGTGTTCTAGCACATTAAATCATCCGAATCACCTCATCAGGTGTGAAAGCATCTTGCTCTGGCATGGCAAATAAATAACCATTCTAAAAGCCAAGGAAGAAATAGCAGCATCACGATGGCCAACCAGAAGCACGCACCTCTCATAATCAACAATTCTCCGATGGCACGTACTCTTGCCTCAGATTAGTTCCGCTTCGTGACAAGGACCACGAAGGAAGATGTTCCCCCGAATCGGAGTCCAAACAGAATCCAAGTCCAAACCAGAGCAAATGACAGGTCTCAAAGATCATACAACATAATAGCCCATTGCAAAACTCCTGGCCAAAATCATCAACAAGACCATTCCGGCGCGCGGAGAGTGTACGGAACGTGTTGTTACCTACTTCCGTTGTACATGGTCGGACATGAATCTCGGATGATGATGATGGTTCCCCTCAACAAGTTGTTTGAGTTCGAGTGCTCCTACATGTGTCTGGATGAATCGAAACTCTTGAGCTCTTGATATGTAGGATTGGACACCTTCCAACAGCGAATGGTTGCTGGATATTGGATCTCGTTTTCTGGATCAGAAAGGCGATAAATCTCGAAAGACGAGGAATTGATTTCTTTTCCTAGTTCACATATCTGTGTAAACATGAGAAAAGATGTGTTGAAAACTGAATCGAATTGGTACGAAGCAGATTGCGCTTTATCCACTCTTGCACCAGAAACCTAAGTAAATCAAGATGTCGATTGAAAATTTGAAATGATGCATTATATCACTATTCTGTTCAATAATAAAATTCTGGCTATTTATTTTTCCCTAACGTACATATGTGTAACTTATTACCTACAGTTCACATTGAGTTAAGAAACTGTGTTAAGATTTGTGTTTAGTTTATCGAACAATCAGATTTCCCTAGTGAGGTATTTTTTTCGGAGTTCCCGCAAGCTTTCAGAGCTCCTCTACACCTACATATTCGACTTACTCATCGCAAATCATCGATAGCGAAAAAATATTTTTTTATATCCTTGGCAGTACTTTCGAAATGGGTTAAGTTTAGTGGGTGCACAGAGGTGTAGCTCAAGAGGAAGATTTCTGCTCTAGGACATACACACATTTTTGAATGAGTTTCAAAAAAATTTAAGCGTGTTTTGTAAAGAAAAAATTTCTCTTTAAATAGCAGTTGTTTTTCAAACAGCAACAATATCAATCAGCAACATATCTGTTTTCATAATCGGAAGGCAAAATAATAATTTATTCTAAATTTTTCAAATATTTAAATAATAATTCAATATTTAGTTGCCTAATAAAAAAATTACCTATATTATTGTTCACTCAATTTAATTCTTATGTTTGGGGAAAAATTCGATCTTCTGCAACGTTACTCATGAGCAGTCGTCGCAGTCTTTTTTAACTAATCTTCTAAAATAAGTTTCAAGCCACCGAAACAGTTTTGTTTAGCATTTTTTTTAGGACCAGTCGATTTTTTCAAACTCTTTTCATAAGTTATAGTTATAGCACAGAAAAACAGACGGGACACTCTTTTTTCATTTTTCGCAAAACCTCAAAGCTAGGCAATGTCGCCACCAGGTAGCACCACTTCAACTTTTGAAAACTTATTAATTTTCCATCATGGTAGCCATTGCAACTGATAACTGTTTTGTGACAATCAGATTTTTTTTGTAAATAAGATCAATGTGAAAGGTAAATAATGTAGAGTGATTTGTGACTGTTGCTCGATTCCACTTGATTCCTCGGCTAACGTAAGTAGATTTATATATCATTTTTTTAACGCATTTTAATGATTATTTGAAAAGGCATGATTTAAAGTTTTGATATTCCGTGCTTTTCATTTTCAGCGGTGAACCAATTTTTCCAACTGTCGGATTCTGTAGCAATTGAAACCTAAGCGCTTGTATATGCTGGAACTGAACCAAGCAGTGGATACTCATCGACGTACCACCCATATTTTAGTGTAAAATCTGACGATCAAGTTATAGGAAGCCCGTATGATGAACTCATATAAAAACCCTCGCAAGAACTAGGAATCGCGATAAGAGTTTTTTGATGTGCAAAAATTTCCGGGAATTGATTGCAAACTATTTTTCCCACAATTTACGATGAAATATGAAAAAAATTGAAATTCAAATGATGTGTCTTAAATTGACTTTATTTTAACATTCTGTATGACATCCCGAACTGAGAAAGATTTTCTTTTTGGTGCGATGACAACTAAATGGCAAATGAGTTAGGTACCAGAATCGGAAAGCATAACAAAGTAAATGTTTTAAAGTTAACCGTCTGGTCCGCAAATCCAAATGCTTGGGCTGATTCAAATCCTTATGAGAACTTTTAATATATTTGATGCGTAAGATCAGCGGGGACCACGTATATTATTCAATTATCTGCTTATGCAAAATATAAAAATGCATTAAGATAAACTCATATTAAACTTACGAAATATGGAGAACAAGTTTTGAACCTTTCGGATTTCAGAAGATCAGAATTTTTCAGGAATTGTAGATTTTTACGCTTTGCTGCTATCTTTCTTCTGCCGTGAAGAACCTTCTCCACGAGATTTATTGCAATACCGCTGAACTTTTGCAAATATTTCAATTATTTCTTTGTACTTAGTACTTTGTACTCTAAAACTATTTTGAAATGAAGGGAAAAGCCCGGTGCACATGAGTATTTGTTTATTTACACTTTTCGTGACATCACAATCTCATAGGCATCCTGGATCATTTTGAAGAATCCTTTTTAATTGGTAAGCAATGTCGCCACTAGATGGCAATGCTATCTCTTGCGCAAAATCATACGAGTTTTCTTCTGAGTGTCCTGTCTGTTTGTCTGTGGTTATAGTTGAATTAAGTTGAAATGAAAACTTTATATTTAGTCCATACCCTGTTTATATTCTACCAGGAACAGAAGTCTTAATTCACCTTACATACTTTTAATTGCAGATATAAATCTTATTTTGCATTTTTTCTCAAATGTCTTAATCGCCTGTGAATGTTTTTTTTTAAAACAGAAGTTTTCTGTAAGTTTTTCCTCCGAGCAGAAGTCGAAATACACTGTTCATTAAGATGAAGGTCTGACTTATCTGGTTCTAAGGTTTTAATACAAGATTTTTTTCAGTCAACGATTCTGATATCTAATCCCTATCTGAATCCCCTGAAAAAAAGGTTCTTGATTAGCTGAAATTATAATGAACAGTTTCCAAAATATCAGATTTGTTTTTTAAATTTTTTATGCGATACCTGTTGTTCTTTATAACATCTTAATCTTTTGTTTATATGCTTGTTAACCTATAGCAGCACCAACATAGGCTCTAATTGCCCAAGTTTCCCAGTTTAAGCTCATGCAGATAACTCTAAAGCGATCCTCAAAGACCTTCAAATTTGAATGGACTTTCTCTGGAAAAGTTAATAATTCCGAAAAACAACTACAACGTAACAGCAAAATCATAAAACGTATCAGCAAAATCAGAATCCTGGTAACTATTTTACTTTTCTTTTCTCAATTGGTTGGTATCTTTAGTATTTTTCAATTTATTTTACCTATTAATAAACCTCTTAAATTTTCAATTATAGTGACTTTAGTCCTACAGCACAGCCAGATATTTCATATTACTGTTTAAGTTACATTTAAGAATGAAAATATACATTAAAACAATTATTTTTCTACAAAGTAACAGTGGGGATCATAATTTAAGTTAGGTTAGGACCCATAACATGTGGTAGCTCAACCCAACAAATTAAAAACTAGCAACCATGACAAGATTTGCTTACGATACCAGAAACTCATCTGTGTACTAACACTCAAAAAAAAAAGAAGAAAACAATAAAGCTGTCCTTGGAGCATTTTCATCCCACATCTGGTATTTTGCTCCTGACTCTCTTGAAACGTTAATAGAGCTCGGATATGCAAAAATTTAGTAGCGTTGTGTTGGTTATGAAAAGGACTATCTTGCCTATTTTTGATAGATTTTTAAGTTCACTTGTGTTTCAGATATTTACGATGCAAAAAGACATGGTAAAAATAATTTTGCACAAATTTGCTCCTTTTACGCATTTTGCGCCTCGAAAATTCTTCATTGTTGACTTGAAAGCTCATGAACTGTTGATTTATTCTGATGTTTTTTTCGGACCAAATGGTTAAGAAGTATAAGGAGCCACTCTAGGATCCACACGAAGTTCAAACCAACCATCGGAGTGCATCCCTTGATCTTAAATATGGTAAAAAATCTATGATTATTGAGGATAACTGAATGCAGACTCCTTAAATAATGCAAAAAATCCATTTCCGGCAGGCAAAAAGTGTTGCCTGACTAGTAGACACCAAGAAAATAACTAATTATGATCTGTTCCAGAGATCGCAATCTGTGCATCCGGTTTTTACGCAATATAACAGATGTGTTCTGATGGACAACAAAATTTATGTAAAAACCGGATTTAAGAAATCAAATTCTTCGAGATGCCTACTCATAAAAACGTTCCAACCAGATTCCAATTGCTTTTTCCAGGTGAGTTTGTGTAAAATATCATGATTTTGCAAAGGTTGTGCTTCTGTGGTAAAAAAAATAAATCAATACATGACTGAAAAAAGTGTGCAAAGATAAAAAAGAGATTTTATGAAAAAGTTAGAGTATTTCTTGAAATCATTAAAAAAATTTTTTTTTATATTTTTACATTAAATGTCATATTAACACCTTCATTTCCTCCATAGAAAGTTTTTCGATCAAACGAATAGTTTTTAAAATACACACGTTTGTAACTGCCCGGATACTAAATGATCATAGCCTTACATATCAGTTATGATAGAAGATAAATAAATTAAATAGGACTCATCGACAACGAGTAACGATTTAACATCATTTAGTACACATTTCAACCTCAAACGAAATAAAAACGACAACGGATACACAAATGACAAAAAATAATGATACATAATCGAGATAAAATAAAATAAACATAAAATTCTTGAAAAAGATACACGAAAAAAATTGTCGCAGGTGATATGGTCATTGACAATGCTTTTTTTTTCGAAATTTCCAAGAAATAATTATTACGAAAATCACCCTAACATTTTTGAAAACACGGTTAAACATTTCTAAATGTTCCATTTTCAAGATATTACGTTTAGGAGAAAGTTTATCAAGTAGAAAAAAAATTACGAGAAAAGTTACCGAGACTTTTGTTCAATATTTGATTTCTCATATAACTATTCTACATATCCATACAAAAAGTATGGAAAAATATAAAAAAATGCCTTTAACTTGTTTCGCTTAGTCCGAAACTATTTGCTTTCTACTTAAAAGTACATAGTTTCAAGAGTTAAAATGCTGACTTCAATTAAGTGTTTTACGTTTTTTATCATAAATACTTCAACTTCTAAGGGTTTAAGGGTCCCATTAGAAACGTCCAATCAAAGTGAAATTTGCACAGTTTGTTTTCATGATAAAAGGATTAGGAGGAGCAGTGCAATTTCGGCTTTTCAATACTGCCCTATAGCTAAGGGTCACCCTAAGCACCAGTAGCTTAGAAGAAAATCTCTAAAAGTTGTGTAGTTGTGACAGGACGTAAAAAGCAACATGCTCTCTGGAAAATTGTTTCAAATTAGTGCAAAACTTGAAAAATCTATCAAATAACAGGCGGAAAAAGTTTGTGTAACAAAGATCATCAAATTGGTGAAATAAGGATAATCCTGATTGCTTACCGAGAGGGTGTTGCTAAAGGATCTATTTACACTGGGATACAAAAATGGAACAAACAATGGTGAGGTTGTCCAGGGTACGAGAAAATGCTCCGCAGACCAGCGCTGGAATTATTTCGCGACCTTCAAAGGGTTGGTACCAAATAACAACACACAGGGTTTCCGGAAGATAGGAAATTGTGGAGAAAGGATCATTTTCGTAGATTTGGGCGGACTGGAGACTGCAAGATATAAGAACCAGGATAGCAATTCCAGAGCTGAATGGTCATGCATTGCAACACCGTTCACAACATAAGGTTTCCCGTAAATTGGTAAGCTCTTTCCATTTTATTTATCTGTGTATTCGTGCACATTTCACAATTGTTCCCTCTACCTATCTGAAACAGCATCCTTGTTTGTAGGGTCGCATGAGTTCTCTTGCACCTGAAAAGTTCATTTCGTGGTTCAGATTATGGTATCACACTGATTCTCAATAGCAACACTTGAAATGAGTATTGAACCCAGATACTCATTAGGCATCTAGTGTTGGGCTTGATTATTAGTTGTACCTCGTTATTTTATTTTTTTTATTTACATAGTATACCGTCTCACGACATAACTTGACGAACATAATTCCTATAATTCACTCGGTCCAAGGCAACCGTTCTCCAATTTCTCGGGCACCCCACTTTCGCCAGATCATGCTGCACTTGGTCTAACCACCTCGCTCGTTGCGCCCCTGATCGTCTTGTTCCTACCGGATTCGTAGCGAACACCTGTTTTGCAGGACAGTCGTCCGGCATTCTCGCAACATGTCCCGCCCAGCGTATCCGGCCAGCCTTCACCACCTTCTGGATACTGGGTTCGCCGTAGAGTCGCGCGAGCTCGTGGTTTATCCTTCGCCTCCACACTCCGTCCTCCTGTACGCCGCCAAAGATGGTTCTTAACACTCGTCGCTCGAACACTCCGAGTGTACGCAGGTCCTCCTCGAGCAATATCCATGTCTCGTGCCCGTAGAGAACAACCGGTCTAATAAGCGTCATATACAGGTTACACTTCGTGCGAGGGCTAAGTCTTCTCGACCGCAGTTGCTTGTGGAGTCCATAGTAGGCACGACTTCCGCTGAAAATTCGCCTTCGGATCTCACGGCTGGTGTCATTGTCTGCGGTCACCAGTGAGCCGAGATAGACAAAGTCTTCAACTATCTCCAGCTCGTCGCCGTCGATCGTCACCTTGTTATTACTGAACAAGCGGGTTCGGTCGCACTCGGATCAGCAGGCCAGCATGTGCTTCGTCTTGGACGTATTAATCATCAACCCAATCCTTCCTGCTTCGCGTTTCAGTTTGCGGTAGATCTCCTCCAATGCCGCAGATGATCTGCCGACTATATCAATGTCATCGGCAAAGCAAATAAGTTGACTGGATCTGTTGAAAATCGTTCCCCGTATTTCGACCACCGCTCGTCGAATAACGCCCTCTAGCGCCACGTTGAGCATCTTGCAGGATAGACCATCACCTTGTCGAAGTCTGATAGAACTTTCGTGTTTCTTGGAAACGATGCAGCTGCTCCAGCTCCTCCTCCAGGCGGCGCTTTTTCTCCTGGAAAATTCGGACTTGCTGCCTCTTCCGCTGTCGGTGATTTTCCACATTTTGACGGGGACCTCTTTGCACTACTGCCGCCCGCGCGGCATTATCTTCGTCCATCACCCTCCTACACTCCTCGTCGAGCCAGTCGTTCCGTCGAGTTCGCTCCACATAACCGATGACGTTCTCTGCAGCACTGTTGATGGCTGTATTGATGGTATCCCAACAGTCCTCGAAAGGGGCTTCGTCAAGCTCGCCCTCTGCCAGCGCTGCTTCGACCGATGTATTTTTAAAACGAACACACACATATAGGATCTCAGTGAAACTTCATGTTTCTTTACATCTTTCAAGGATATTATGGCTAGCATCTTACAAATGCTAAAACCACCAGACCCCAGAAAGAGCACTATATGTGCCGTGATCGGGATTCGATCTCATGGACTCTGGCTTAGAAGACTGGAATGCTATCCTCTAGGCCACGACCGGCGGCTATTGCGCATGCTTGGCATCGCTCCTCAGATTTGCCCGTTCAGAGTAAGAGCGTGTATTTTTTTCGCTGTGCTCTTCCCAAACGGAGAATCTTTAAAAAATGCTCCGTTACCTCCAGAGCGACCAAGCGTCCACCCGAGTGTGGGCAAGAGAAGCAAGCAAACTGATGAAGTGCGTTCTCGGTGCAGATACATTCGTTCGCACTCGGGCGAAAGAGAAGCTTTACAGAAAACTCGGTTTGTCTTCATCGGTTGCGTCTGGATCGATGTTTGGAAGTGCGTCAGAATTTACAATGCAGAACATAAATCTAACGTAACTAAATTTATAACGCCAAAGGTAGTTAAGATAGAATGCTGGTGTTTTCGACAACATTGCTCTGTATAATAAAGCGCATATTTTGATATGAAATATAAAGTTTAGAAGTCCACCAATAGCGAGATATAAATCATAACTTTCTTGTTTAGAATTTTAGAGCTTAAGTTTCTTCTACAAAGTTATTTATCTCAACAAAATACACAACTTTGCTTAACATACCAAAGTTCTACAATCTTAACCCAAGGAGATACGGTTGAATTAAAAAAAAATACTTGAAAAATGCTCTACAAAAAGTTATTGTTATTATCGCGCTATTTTTAAATCTCTCGCCTTTAAATTTTATATCAAAATATGCGAATTAACAACTTTGCCCAAAACACCTATCTTTTCATTCCTGAGCGAGTTCCTCTAGATTGATGTTCTGCACCAGGACAAATGATTAGCTACGATAGCTTTCTTCGGTCGAAAAATATCAAAAGCGTAGCGGTTAAGGAACAAATCCTAAATTTAACTATTTGTGAAAGTTTTGAAGTTTTATTACTTAAATTTGTCCCAGATTCTTGCGTAATGTTCACGGTTTGTTTAAAAGGCAAAGATTTTTGGATAATTTTAGTAAATGTTACTTTTCGAATTGCTGCTTTTGTAAAAGAATGCTTCCCACGTACGATATTAAAAGGACATAAACCTAAGTATACAGCAATTTGCGGATGCCCGGATATTGTGAAAAAACTACTTGGATTTTGCCCAGTTTTATCCACATTATTTGGAAAATGAAACAAGAAAATCGAATTCAGTTTAAAATTGTTTGTCAAAAATTGGATTTTTGAAAGTTTATTTCATCAAATATCAAACCAAAACTTTCCTTCGTATGCTTTAAACATAAATTTGACACTGCTGATGTGTTGCGACAAAAAAAAATGTAAGTCGTTTTTCCTTAATTTCCTCAGATTTGGCCGGATATTGCTCGGTTTATGGAATGGAGAATTTCAGATTATTTACCCGGTTTTCACCATGTTTTTTAAATAATTTGCCAGGAAGTGCCCGGCCCGGCTACGTACAAAAATAGTTCATACATAAAGCTACATTGGACCTCTTCAACTGATGCACTGTTCCGCACTGCATAGCGGCTTTTTTGTAGAAAACATTCCTGCATTGAAATCTTTCTGGCTTGATACACTGAGCAACACAGCAGCGTCGCTAGAGCACAATTTTCTAGCCAGCTCCTTCTCTTTTCTTTAGAGCGAGCGACGTCCACCCGACCGTCAGAGCAACCGCAATCGGGCGCACTCGGCAAAAAGATAAGTGAACGTTGATCGGCTGAGCAGTGCACTCGGAAACCGAAATGATAAAAGTGTAATTCGTTCTCTGCTCTGTTCTGTTTGCGAGGTGTTGGACAAGCATGCTATTGCGCGTAGTCTGCCGCGACCTCAGGTTGCTTCAGTCGTGCGATATTTAACCGAGGCGGGCGCCGGTTTCGTGTGTTGTTCACTACGGAGAGTTTTGGGCACATCTTCACCATCACCAGATAGTGGTCTGGCTCGTTGTTGGCGCCTCGACAGGATCTGACGTCGATGATGTCCGAAAAGTGCCGGCTGTCAATCAAAACGTGGTCGATCTGTGATTGCATTTGATACGGTGATCTCCAGGTGTACTTGTGTGGGAGGCGGTGCTGGAAAAAGGTACTACGTACGGCCATTCGTTTGGAGGCGGCGAAATCAATTAGTCTAAGGCATCATTTTGAAAGTTATTTAAGACAAATATTCGAAGTATTTAGAGTGGCGTTTAGCCACTCCTCGAGGAATTTAACAGTTATTTCTGGTTATAGACTTCCGATTACATCCTCTATAGAGCTGAACCGCTATGGTTTTCAGCCTTTTGCTTCTAATTCATTCTCCTGGCTTATTTTAGACAAACAATTTTGCTTTGGTTAAACCTTCTCGACAGTTTTTATCTTGAGGCTTACGAAATTTACGGAAATTTGCTTTTCCACCATCTTATCGGATTCAATCGCGCCCTTAAAAGGGTAAATAAATGATAAAACCCTTAGTTCCGACAGGGCAGTGTGGTGGTACAGTCCAGGATGCAGAAGAAATTTGTGAACACCATTAAAAAAACTATATATAAATTCAAAAAATCTTTGAGAAGAATTTAGGATTGTAATAACTGATAATTATTTGGTCAAAACAGGTTATAAAATCTGATCGTGTATAGTATTGAACAAATTGCATAAGAATGTATTCGTCAGTCTATAAACTAGCTTGACCGAGTACAGTGTGCTTGACTGTAGTTTCGTGCCGCGAGTGAAAAAAAGAATAATGATGGGAAAGAAAGGTCCCATGAATTTTTGGATTCACCACAATGGCGTAAAAGGTAGGAAGAATTGCGTTTGCACAATTCTATGGGTATGTTTCTCGATGTTTTTTTTATTATGAATCCATCCGCGGACCAACGACGCTCCCCGCAAGTGTGTTGCCGTCCAAGACATGTTGGTATCACATCACCGCACCGTACCAAAACGATGAAATTTCGGGTTGACGAAGGAAATCGTAAGTACTAGTTTCAAGGACGCTCGGTTGAGAACGAAATCCAATCTGATACACTATGGACGATCATTTAGTTTGAGATTGTTTAATTTTAATACACCTCCAAACGCGGAAAGTTGAAAAATTCCGATTTAATTTAAGTGCTGATTAAAATGCCGCCATTTGTTGAAAAAAGGAACAGTAAGATTGGTGTTATGTTCGAAAAACAGATGTCGCAATTGTGTTAAAAAAAAACAACAACAGATAGCGCTGTTTCTAGGTGTTGCGTCTTGACTAATTAAATGTTGGTAAGTTCGCTAAAAGTTTTAATCAATGACATCCAGATGGCATTACGGTTAAAATGTGTAATTTCTGAAGATTAAATCAAACTCGAATTTTATTACCATATATTGCTTAATCTTTTTGGTGAAATAAAACGCGCCTTCATTTCATATCAAAATAACGACTAAAACAACGCGACTCATGTAAGTATAGTATTTCACTCCAGTATTGTTCATTTTTTCCCTGATCGTTTATAAGGAAAATTAATTTCTGTTTCAGATCGAGATGAGGACGTTATGGATATTCTTTACCGATAAATAGTGGCATAAATCTATATTGTGGGTTCTGGTGCAGGCTGAGAGACAACCCATGCCGGAACCCGGTTCACTACCGGCCTAGGCTTCGGCTGGACGGGAGAGGTGGTTCCTGCTGGCGCTTAGATACACTCGCTTTGTTGATGCGCGTCGTCTTCCACTGTCGGTTGGATCGCGACTCTTTGTTGGAACGAGAGCGTTTGTATTACTGAGTATGACTCGTCATAAAAAAAGTAAGTAATGTAGCAAAATTTTTGGAGAAACGTTAACAAAAAAAGAACAAATGATAAACCATCACTTGAATGAAAATGAAAGTAAAACTGGAACTTTTCATATTCGTTCAAAAACATTTTTCTTTGGAAAAAGGCTGTTTGGAACAGTAAATAAAATATGATTTTGTTGAGAAATGCTGATATAATTTAAAAAAAAAAAATCTTGAAACATATTATGGGGACGGTTTTTGTGTAATGACTTTTGCATAAGAATAAATAAATATGATGGATTGTTATTTTGATGTGTAACGAAACTAAGGCCCTCAAAGAAGATACTGATAATTCAACAAAATTTAAAACGATGTGTCGTAACATGTTATGGAGCAATCACATTGCATTGATACAGAAGTGAACATGATGAAGAGATTAACATCGTCTCATACACAGGGTCGAACTTGACTCAATTTAGAATGGCTCAATTGGGTTTTTTGTTTTTCAATGATAGAGTCAAAAAAAATAAATAAATAAATAAATAAATAAAGCAAAGAGCAGAGAGTAAAAAAGTTAACAGTAAGGAATTAGTTGGCTTATGCACAAATTTAAAGTCAAAAGTTGATGTTCAATATTTGTATGTTGAGAGTCCCGGTTCAAGAGGAAATTGTTAAAGGTTCTAGAGTCATGAATTGAAAATCTACGGTTAAAGTCCAAAAGTTATGTGTCAAGGAGCATAGGCCACGAGTTAAGGGTCAAGATTTGCGGTTCTATAGTCAACAGTTGGTTCAAGAGTGAAGCGTCAAAATGTCGAGGTTCTATAGTCAATAATTGAAAATCTAAGTCAATGTGCAAAATTGAATAGTCTATTGTCGTAGGCCTCGAGTTAAAGGTCAAAAATTAAGGTTTAATAGTAAGAAATCGAGAGTTATAATTCGGAAATCGAAAGTCTAGATTCGTATGTTTTAATGTGAGGGATCATTGGCATGAAAAAGATAAATGATAAGGAAATTACCAATAAAAAAAATAAATGAACAATTATTTACCAATCTGATTTAGTAATGATTGCATGAATTAAGTTTCATGAAGGATAAATGATAAATTAGTTGCTAAATTGACACATCATGGTATAGAAATAAGGCATGACCAAATTGTATTTTCATAAAAGAAGGCATTACTGGGCATGACATTGTTGCTGTAGATGATTTATGCTCAGAGCCGTTGTTGAAGAAGCATTACTGAGCATGACAAATAATAAAAGATGGCATGATCTTATATATTTCAGTTAAATATGACATGATTAAGCATGACTCAGAACGTTAAAAAAATACCATTGTTTTTAAATAGGTACCAGATGAAAAACTGACAAATAATGGCATGGGAATGCTTGTGCAATTGGATTTCAATAAAAGATGGCATGGAAAGGCATGTCCCAATTAAATTTTAGTAAAAGATGGCATGGAATAAGCATGGCCCAATTAAAGTTTGTAAAAGACGGCATGATGAAGCATGACCCATTAAGCATTTACGATCCCAAATGAATCATGTTCCAGATGATAAATCGACAAAAGATGGCATGGAAAGGCATGACCCAATTGGATTTTAATAAAAGATGGCATGGAAAGGCATGACCCAAGTTGATTTAGTAAAAGACGGCATGATAAAGCATGACCCACTATAAAATTTAAAAACCAAAAAAATATTGTCGCATATACCTGGTAAATTGACAAAAGATGGCATGGAAAGGCATGACCCAATAGGATAATGAAACATGTACCAGATGAAAAACTGAAAAACAATGGCATGAAAAAGCTTGCCCAATTGTATTTTAATAAAAGATGGCATGGAAAGGCATGACCCAATTGGATTTTAATAAAAGATGGCATGGAAAGGCATGACCCAAGTTGATTTAGAAAAAGACGGCATGATAAAGCATGACCCACTATAAAATTGAAACACGAAAATTTTGTAACATATACCTGGTAAATTTAAAAAAGACGGCATGGAAAGGCATGACCCAATTGGATTTTAATAAAAGATGGCATGGAAAGGCATGACCCAAGTTGATTTAGTAAAAGACGGCATGATAAAGCATGACCCACTATAGAATAGAAACAAAGGTAAATGATGATACATGTACCAGATGCAAAACTGACAAAAGATGGCATGGAAAGGCATGACCCAATAATAAAAGATGGTTTGGGATGAGCATAATCTTATCGATTTAGAAAAAAACGACAAGCTGAAGCATAACCAACTGCATATTGCAATGAAGGATACATGATGTAACAGATGATGAGTCAATTTTAAAAGTCATGGGGTGAGGATCATGCGTAAGAGTCGAGAGTTAGTGTCGGAAGTCAAGATGGAGGCAAAAGTTATAAATAAGGTTTTTAATTAAGAATTCTAAATTAAAAGTCAACAGTCATGCATGCTAATTTTTTTTTTAAACTCAAAGAAATGTGTCAAAGCAAAAGTCATGAGTCTGGGATCGAGTGTCAAGAGTCTAGAGTAAAAGTAAAAGGTAATTCTAGATTCTATAGTAAAGAAACGTCATCATAAGTAAAAAGTCAACGATCAATAATAGTGGATCAATAATAAAAACAAACAAAAAACAAAGAGAGAAAATAGGTAAAGTATAGTAAAGAGAAGAGAGTAAAAGGGTGAATTGTCGAGAGCTAAAAAAAACTATCAAAGAGAATCACGATTTTAAGAAACAAAGTTGATATTTTGAAATTAAAGATATTTAAAAAAAAAAATCTGGACCAAAATGGGAAGAGTTATCGTTTAACCAATCAAAGTTAAAAGTTATGAGAGCCTAGGAGTGAGAATTAGAACTTCGGAGTCATAACCACTGAAGTAAAAACATATAGCTGAAAGTCTTGGTTGAAAAGAAGAGCCAACAGTCATAAGCCGAAAATAAGAAACTTAAGTCAAGATTCAAAAGTAAAAAAAAAAGTCTTGTATCTGAGGCCACAAAGACATTTTTTCTTTAAGAACAATAGTTAAAAATTAAGAGTCATCGGTTTAAGAGTTCAGATGTAAGGTTCTACATATAAAAAAATGGAAATCAATATTCAAGAATCAAGGGCAAAGAGTCTAGATGCCACGGGTTAAACGTCTAGAGTTGAGGTTCAATAGCGAGAGTCAAGAATTTGAAATCAAAAATCAATTTACAGAAATCGAAAATCTAAATCAAAAAAAGAATGGGGCATAAGTTAAAGGTTAAAAGTTGGTGTCCTATAGTCAGAAGTCGAATGTCAAGAAATTGGAAATCAAGTTTATTAAGATTCAAACGTTAAGAGTCCAAGTCAAATGAGTTTAATAGATGTAGATCGAGGGTTATAGATCCAAGTTACAAGCGTCAAATGTCATGAATTGGAAATCGAGAGTCAAGATTCAAATGGGTTATAAGCCATGAGTTAAAAGTTAAGATTTTTGGTTCGATAGTTAAAAGTCGAAAGTTAGAAATTCAAGAGTCAAGCTTCAAATATAGTAAAGGGTCAAAAGTTAAGTGTCCTGTTAAGTATGTGGCCTAAAATAAAGTTAAAAGTCTGAAAATTGAGGATCAATTGCTGAAAGTTGAGAGTCATTGTTGAAGATGTAAGTCGAGAGTCACGAGTCATAGATTTAAGAGTAAGAAATTGAAATTCAAGAGTCATTACTCAAAGGATTAAGAGTAAGTTGTTGGAAGTCAAGTGTCATAGACAAAGGGTCTAGTGTAAGAAGTTGAAGTTTAGTAAGTCGAAGGCTTAAGAGTAAGTTGTTGGAAGTCAAGTAGCATGAGACAAAGTGTCTAGTGTAAGGAGTTGAAAGTCGAGAGGTACGAGTCAAAGGATCAAGAGTTAGAACTTGAAATTTTAGAGTCATTAGTCAAAGGTTTAAGAGAAAGACAAGTGTCATGAGACGAAGGGTCTAGTGTAAGAAGTTGAAGTTTAGTAAGTCAAAGGGTAAGGGTAAAATGTTTGAAGCCAAGGGTCATGAGACAAAGGGTCTAGTGTAAGAAGATGTCAGTCGAGAGTCACGAGTCATAGAATTAAGAGTAAGAAATTGAAATTCAAGAGTCATTACTCAAAGGATTAAGAGTAAGTTGTTGGAAGTCAAGTGCCATAGACAAAGGGTCTAGTGTAAGAAGTTGAAAGTCGAGAGGTACGAGTCAAAGGATCAAGAGTAAGAAATTAGAACTCAAGAGTCATTAGTCGAAGGCTTAAGAGTAAGTTGTTGGAAGTCAAGTGTCATAGACAAAGGGTCTAGTGTAAGAAGTTGTAAGTCGAGAGGTACGAGTCAAAGGATCAAGAGTTAGAACTTGAAATTTAAGAGTCATTAGTCAAAGGTTTAAGGGAAAGATGTTGAATGCAAATCGTCATGAGACAAAGGGTTTAGTGTAAGAAGTTGAAGTTTAGTAAGTCAAAGGTTAAGAGTAAGATGTTGGAAGCCAAGGGTTATGAGACAAAGGGTCTAGCGTGAGAAGTTGAAAGTCGAGAGTCACGAGTCTAAAGGATCAAGATTAAGAAACTGAAATTCAAGAGTCATTAGTCGAAGGCTTAAGAGTAAGTTGTTGGAAGTCATGTATCATGAGACAAAGGGTCTAGTGTAAGAAGTTGTAAGTCGAGAGGTACGAGTCAAAGAATCAAGAGTTAGAACTTGAAATTTTGGAGTCATTAGTAAAAGGTTTAAGAGAAAGATGTTGAATGCAAATCGTCATGAGACAAAGGGTTTAGTGTAAGAAGTTGAAGTTTAGTAAGTCAAAGGTTAAGAGTAAGATGTTGGAAGCCAAGGGTTATAAGACAAAGAGTCTAGCGTGAGAAGTTGAAAGTCGAGAGTCACGAATCAAAGGATCAAGAGTAAGAAATTAAAATCCAAGAGTCATGAGTCAAAGGTTTAAGAGAAAGATGTTGAAAGCAAAGTGCCATGAGACGAAGGGTTTAGTGTAAGAAGTTGAAGTTTAGTAAGTCAAAGGTTAAGAGTAAAATGTTTGGAGCCAATGGTCATGAGACAAAGGGGCCAGTGTTGGAATTTAAAAGTCAAGAGTCACGAGCAAAAGTTTCCAATGAAAGTCGAGAGCCTTAATTGAGAGGCAAATGCCAATGTTTTGGGAAGTCAAGAGTTAAAAAAAAAAATAGAAAAACAAACCAAAACAAAGGAAACTTATCAGTGTACATACATTTAGCAGTGAAAGGATGACTGGAAGATTTTTTTTCTACATAATTTTTTAGGTTTCAAAACGATATATATGTGTAAGAAATTAGATTAGAAATTTGTTGAGAGTAGAGAAAAGGGCGAATGTGGTGGTACAGTCCAGGATGCAGAAGAAATTTGTGAACACCATTAAAAAAACTATATATAAATTCAAAAAATCTTTGAGAAGAATTTAGGATTGTAATAACTGATAATTATTTGGTCAAAACAGGTTATAAAATCTGATCGTGTATAGTATTGAACAAATTGCATAAGAATGTATTCGTCAGTCTATAAACTAGCTTGACCGAGTACAGTGTGCTTGACTGTAGTTTCGTGCCGCGAGTGAAAAAAAGAATAATGATGGGAAAGAAAGGTCCCATGAATTTTTGGATTCACCACAGGCAGGGAATTGAATCCTCTTTCGCTTATAAGAAGCCGTAACAGTTTTCGAAGCAGAAATATAGCGATCTGTTAAGGGGGGAGGGGGGGGGGGGGGGTAGGGTCTAACGGGTATAAAAAAACACCATTTTCACGATTTATTTCTGGAGCTATCGTTCAAACAAATGTATTCAAATTTTTTGCATTATATAAAGCATTGTTAAAAAAACATTTAGTAATTTTTTTGTAGAAAAATATTGAAAAATGAGCCGGTGGCGGAGCACTTTCGAGGATGCCTTTTAGAAAACAGGATTTGCGGTGGACACTGTATCTCAGCAAAGAATCATCTGAAGTCAAAAAATCAGAGCAAAATATTTTTAATAGATGTTTTTCTGGACCCCAACGTTTTTATTAAACTTAAAAATATTTTTATGAAATTTTTGTGGCTGTTTGAAGTAAAAACTACGATTTTTCACTTAAAAATCCGCCATTTTTCACCTGTAAAATCTCCCCAAAGTAAAAAAATCAAAAAAGAAAAACGTTGGGGTCTGGTATTTTATATACAGAAAATATGTTTCAAATTTGAAAAGAATCGGATAAGTAGTTTTCAAATGACGATGTCCACGGACTTTAAAAATGTGCTTTCGAGAAAAACGCGTTTGAAGTTTCTGCTCTTGCTTTCTTGCAGTATTAGATAGCAGGAGATAAATGCCTATAACTTCTACAGTTTTGCTTCAATTGACTTGAAAATTTGACACAACATTCTTGAAATGTTTTACAATAAGAAAATAAAAAAAAATAAAAAAATCGATTTTTTTAAAGCGTTAGACCCTACCCCCCTTCTTAAGGTTATTAATGCCGTTTTCGTTTTTCTCAACTAGCGCGGGGCAAAACTTCTTCTGAGTAAACAAACAGAATCGTTAGCCGGGACGATGCAAATATATGGTTGCTATACTCACCCTTATGCTTACCCCCAACCCTGACAACTTTTACAGGGTTCAACCGCCTGCTTGAGGTTCAAATCTCGGTCAAAACTAGTGGCCTTCTGAATTAATAAACGAACACAATAACATCAGTTAGGGCAAAACTCGTGGATAACTAGGTTTCCACTGCTAATAAACGAAAACACTATAAGAGTGCGTGTTTTATTTTTTTCCATGCGGAATTTGATTTTGACTACAACTACGCTTCAGTGTGAAGAACTTTTTTAGTTTTAGTTTTTTTTTGACAATTTTTTTTCACCAGTCGTTAGTGTATCAAACAAACTTCCATTTTTCAGAAAATTTTGAGTTGATATTCTTTATAAGAAAAAAGATACAGTGATTTAAAAATTTGATAGTGAGTGCGTATAAAGTACGCACTCACTATCAAAATTTTCAAATAACTGTGTCAAAGTCGCGTACCGTATATTCAAAAATGTCCTCATGCCTAGACACACCTCTTGACAATATCACCGGGAAAAATCCGTCGCACCGCAGGAAAATATTTGTCGGTTATTGATGATTTATGGCTCTCTTCAGGATAATGCAATATAATTTACGATAATTTTATTGTTTTGTTTTGATTGAAAGCACAGCCGAGAGATGGTTCCGGTTCTGGTTCTGATGCGGTATAGTATACCTTCTTGTAGGCTCTTTGCTTGTTTCGAATTGACGACGTTTCCACGATGGTGCATTGGTTCGCGAAGATGTCATAAAAATAGGCACTCTGGATTTCGTACTTGACACTTTGTGTGTGTGCACAACAAATAGACACAGAGAGAGATAGAGAGAGTCCCCGGGAATGGAGAAAGGTCACAAAAAGCCTTCACGAATCCGTGTCATCGTTTGACTATTTCGGTAACAGACGAGACGATCCCTTTTTTTCCTGGGGATATATTTTTTCCGCTTTCTGTGACCTGTGTGCTTGATACAATCTATTTTTTCGTGGCCACCTTGATGTGATTTGTGGTGTCCGGACCTGGGTGCAAGTTGTTGAATGTTCCTTTATCATTCTGGATGGATGGCGGCGCGGTTGCTGTAATCGTGGTTTCTCTGGCGCATTTGCGGGTGTTCTGCTTGCTGCCCGACGAACGTTGAAAAAAGCCCGGGTTGAATCGTTTTGATGACAGCCGGTCATGTGGTGTGATGGCCAGTTATAATGCTTGATGATGGCAGATTCGTGCCGGTTTTGCGAAATGGTACATCCTTCATTCTTCACCCCGGGAGTCGCAATATTTCATACGATGGAGAACATTGGGGGCGGGATAGTTTTGGTCATGTTGGCAAAAAATGTATTATTGTAATTGAAAAATAAGATTTACTTTATTTCCTTTATGAATTCTGAAATTGCAAGAACGAATCGTTGGATTCGACATTTTGAAAATAGTTTTGACAGAAATATTAGAAATCTTTCCACTGTTCGACCATTCATCTACCATAAATCAAAAGCGCAACAAAAATGACGTGTCAAAAGTGGTTTGTGCCGGATGTAAGTTAGTTATACACCTACGGTACTGATGAAACGTGAGTTTTTGTTGAATGTTGAAATAAAAAAAAACAACATTTTCAACTTTAGAAATGGTAATTGAAATTTTTTTGAAAAGAATGTTAAGTGCTTTCCTGAAAGTCAAAATTTTTTGATTGATTTCGGTGTCATCCAAATTAAAAATGAAAAAATATCTCTGTCTTCGATGAAGCTAAAATACAATCACAACGAAGTCATCCATGGTGGCCTATATATGTGAATCACAGTCATTAGAGGTCCCAAAAAATTGATGAAAATAAAACTTGGAGGTTAACTTTGTTTATCCAAATAGCAAAAGGCACCATACAAAGTTTGAGTACCATTCGTTCTAGAAATATGCAAAATTGAAATTTTAGCTCTCGAACTTGATGATTTTAAGGGGTGTCAAGCATTCAAAAATATAAATGAAGATGAAAAAAAGATACAGTAAATCAAAATAACAGAACGGAATGGAAAACTAATCGTGATAATTTTTGTCATAATAGACTGAGTCGATTTGGGGTCGTTTTTGAATTTCTCAAATCCTGGAGTCTTAAAAGCTTCGTCTTGGTCTAAAGTTTTTAAGCAACGTTTAATTTGAAAAATTTGAACTTTTAGGTTTGTATGGGAAAATTGAATATCTTGAACTGAAAACAACATAAATTTTATTTCTTCTGTGGAATCGAGCCAGCTGACAGTTTTTGTGCCAACTTATAAAATGCCTAAGAGAAATTTTCCGCTGAATAACTTTGTTGAATACCTTAACCACGTATCTTATTAGACAAAAAAGTTATTAGGTGTTGAATGGGGATATATCTTATCGCATAGATGAACATTTAAGGGAGGAGTAGGGTCTACCATTTTCACGATTTTTTTTTAGAGCTATCGTTCAAACAAATGTATTCAAATTTTTTGCATTATACAAAGCATTGTTAAAAGAACATTTAGTATTTTTTTCATAGAAAAATATTGAAAAATGAGTCGGTGACGGAACACTTTCGAGGATGCCTTTTAGAAAACAGGATTTGCGGTGGACACTGTATCTCAGCACAGAATCATCTGAAGTCAAAAAATCAGAGCCAAATATTTTTAATAGATGTTTTTCTGGACCCCAACGATTTTATTTAACTTAAAAACATTTTTATGAAATTTTTATGGCTGTTTGAAGTAAAAACTACGATTTTTCACGAAAAAATCCGCCATTTTTTATGAGTAAAATCTCCCCAAAGTAAAAAAAAGAAAATCGTTGGGGTCTGGTATTTTATATGTAGAAAATATGTTACAAATTTGAAAAGAATCGGTGAAGTAGTTTTCAAATGACGATGTCCACTGACTTTAAAAATGTGCTTTCGAGAAAAACGCGTTTGAGGTTTCTGCTCTCTCTCTATTTCAGTATTAGATAGCAGGAGATAAATGCCTATAATTTCTACAGTTTTGCTTCGATTGACTTGAAAATTTGACACAACATTCTTGAAATGTTTTACAATAAGAAAATAAAAAAATAAAAAAAACGATTTTTTGAAAGTGTTAGACCCTATTCCCCCCTTAATTCAATTGACATCCCTACAGGGTGCCTAGCGAGGTATTGCATGACTACTCCATGAAATACTTCGTAAGGCTCCAGCAGTGATGTCAATTGAATTTATTGTTTATCAATGCGAAAAGGCACACCTCTGTTAAACAGCTAATAATTTTTTGTAATATGATACGAAGTTATGGTCTTCAATAAAGTTGTCCAGCGGAAAATTTCCTTTAGGAATTTTATAAATTGGCACAAAAACTTTCAGCTGGCTCGGTTCCACAGCAGAAACTAAAATTTTGTTGATTTTTCAGTACAAAATATTCAATTTTCCCATACAAGTCTAGAAGTTCAAATTTACTCATGTATATATTGCTTAAAAATTGTACAAAAAATCATGGATGAGTTTTGGACCAAGACGAAGCTTTTAAGACCCCAGGGTTTGAGAAATTCAAAAATGACCCCAAATCGACTCAGTCTAATGTCATAAGGCCACTTGAGATCAAGCTTTAAGGCGATCATCAAGGAATATTACACACATCGAGTGAAAATTCAATGGCTTTCGCATTCCGTTTGTGCGGTTGGGCTAAGTTTTGATGCTCGCGTTGTGTGATTGCTAAAACAATTTATTTACATTCAAAATGTTTAGAAACTTTCTGAGTGCTTGAAAATTAATTCAGGAAAAGTGAAAGTCGTTTTAAATTATCAACTTTTAACAAATGAGCACTGTGATAAATAACACGAAAAATCAAGGTGGCTAAAAACGATAAAGTGCAAAAATCGTGGCTCCAGAGAGTAGTTCCATTTCCCCATACCCATTCTCGTAATTAGCCACTGGATGCGTTAAGCAGTTCAACAAGAACTATCTCATGTGAATCTGAAGAAGTTGAAATATAAGCTGTTACATTCATAGTCGTGGCTCAAGAGAGCGTCAATATTCGTGATTTTCTTTCAATCGTTCAGAAAGGACATAGAGCCGCTTATTAACATAAATCGAAGATGTCAATAATCTCAAAACACTTCAAAAATATTATAATTAAAAGGAAATAAATTGTTGGATAAGGTTCTATAAAAGATCCGAAGATGCTTCAAAATAAATTCATAAAATTTGAACCCGGAAATCCTAGTTTCGGTTAATTAAGCTTCACCGTTATCCATGCCAATGGTGTATTAGTGCACTCTTTTGTTTATCTAGTTATGGGTCCGGAAAAAGAGTTGAACTCGAAAAGTGTTTCACAAAACTCATTCAATATATTTTTCGCTATGCAGCCTGAAGCTTCGCATTAATTAACATATGGTAACGTATCTCGCGCAGGATGTTTAAAGGCTACCAGCTAAAAATATCGATTTGAGTAGCGCCACTATAAAGTTTTAATTAATTTTTTTTTAACTCCGAGAGTTGATTCTTTTTAACGAGCCTCATTTTTTTTTTTCAAAAGGATCAACTTTTTTTTGGGTAAATCTGAAGAATTTTGATCCAGGAGTATACGCAGTAAGAATAGTCATGATCATGACTGAGTGCACCATATGTTTCTGGTTGTTGGAAGAATTGAACTAACAAAATCACACTCTTCACTTAAAACATCTGTTTTCCGGAAATGAGCAAAAAAAATCTTGCTACATTTAGTCAAAGACGAGATTCGACAAAATTCAATCGACTTTTCCGAAGCTATAAAAAACAAAAAAAGATCAACCATAGATGGAAAAAGTTAAAACCATCTTACCTTTTTTCGCAAATATGTTAAAAAAGATAATTAAGTGAAAGCGGTTTTATATTGGGACAGCCATGCACATCGTCTCTGCAATCTCGCAAATTACCGTTTTTCACAACTAGCTTTTTTTATTCGACTAATGTCGATTCTACTTCCTCATTTAAATGTACGGTTTCTCTATATTTTTTTCTCAGGCAACTTTGGTCGTTTTTTTTTTTTAATATTTTTACGTTTAGTAAGAACTTTACTCACAAGGAGGCGCGCCTGGTGCGTCTTTAATTTTTTGGGGAGTGAGGTATGTTGGTTATTATCATTCTTGCTAGCATCTTACTTATACTAAAACCACCAGTTCACAGTAAATCGTTTTAGGACTGATTTTCCTAATTTTTGAAATAAACAGAAAAGTTTTGGAGCTAAAGTTTCTTCTAAATCCAATCAACCTTTTCAAAGTTTCGAGATAATCCCCAAAATCGAGAAGTTCTTAAGTTTATGATATCGACATTATTTTTACCCGTCTTTTCTTTTGCTTGTAGGGGAGAGCCCAGTGTAACCAGTAGTTGATCTATTGTGGTAATTACTCCGCGTTACTGTATGCTATCGGGCTCACCTGCACTATGGGTTGAAGTGACAGTTGATTGCTGACTAAGCATTTTATCCCAATCGGGTATAATATCAAAGATGTATGATATAACCTACTTAGGGCTGATGTGCAACCATATGTCTTGTGCGCTTATTAACTTTGCCCCAAGAACACGCTCTCTCCTATTTAGGAGGGCTCAGCAGTTGCATAAAAGATGCTCTGCAGTTTATTTTCGAACCCGCAGAACCGACAGTCGTCGTTTTGAATAATGTTTACCCTTTTGAGATGCTGCTTCGTTGGACAGTGTCCTGTCAAGAGACCAGTGTAAGTACTTAACTCGTGCTTACTTAAGTTCAACATGTTTATGGAGAGTCGTGCGCTTGGTTCAATGAATCTTTCCGCCTGAGCTGCTCCCTCTGCTGTTCTCCAGTTGGAGACAATAGTGGTGCTTTCCCAGTTCTTGAGTTCCATATTCAAGGCACTCCTAGATACTCCGCAGAAAAGTTCAGGCCCAATTAACAGGCCCTGGGATCCTTCCCAGGGGGAAGATTACCAACTCTTACCGTGAGACCTACCATTTGAACACCAGGAAGATTAGAAACACCGAAACAAAATAACTTGTGCAATTTTAAATAAAACTAAGTAACTTCTGGAAACTGAGAAGAGAACTGGTGGTGTTGTTTTTGGGTTGGTTCCTTGTTTTTTTTTTTATACTTTCGGATCAGATGTTTCCTTCTAAAGATTTTTCTTAGCGTTTTTGCCTTAAATAGTGCCGGTTACAACTCTGTCTACGGTTGGAAGGAATCGCGATCTTTAAAACAAAACTCGCCTTGAGAGTCTCGTCGGGCATCGAACGATATTGGTACTTCGCATGCAAAATAACTTCTTGTCTTGCTTGGCGCTTTAAGCGGAGTATGTTCCTTCTGCAATCCCATCCACCTAGCAGTGATCGTTACATTGGCGCCCAACGTGGGGCCAGCTGGTCTGCTTCTTCGTTCCATAGGATACCGCAGTGGCCTGGAACCCAGAGTAAAAATACTCTGTTCCGTATGGCCAGGTTTCTTAGTGCAACTATATGCTCCCGTACTAGCTTGGAGTAACATGTGAAAGTACTAAGTGCTCGAAGAGCGGCCTGACTATCAGAGAATATATAGATACTTGTGTATCTGTAACCTCTTTTCAAACAGGATAAAGTGCATTTTAAAATGGCTTGAACTTCTGCTTGGAATACTGTTGGCCAGTTTCTCATAGGAATTGAGATCCTGAGTCTAGGTCCGAACACCCCTGCCCCAGTTCTATTATCCATTTTTGACCCATCAGTAAAGAATTTAATCGATCCGGGAGGAACCTCAGGACCACCTGACTCCCACACGTCCTTATCGTTGATAGTTACATTGTATGGTATGTCTAGATTGAAATCGGGTTCCATCCAGTCATCGTTCTTTACAATAAGTGAGTTTATTTTAAATATCTTTAGGATTTTTAGGTATCCTGTAAGATCCCCCTCATAGAGAATTTTGTTTTTGAAGAGTCTCAAGGCACTACGTTCTGCCTCTAACTCAATAAATTGATGTAGTGGCAGGATATTTAGAAGGGCATTCAGAGCCTCATTTGATGTGCTTCGCACCACACTAAAGAAGCATACGAGATTTTGGGTCTTATTATAGCTGTAAATATCCAATGGATAATTTTCGTCCGTGGTCCCCATTTTTTCCCTACTCCTTTGAGGCAAACCTATAGAGCTGTTGTAGCCTTGGCTATTACATTCTCTATCTGCGGATTCCATGATAGCTTTGAATCTAGTATGATGCCTAAATATTTCACCTGTGATTCGAAGTTTAGCACTTCCCCGTCTAATGTTAGAGGTTTTAGTGCAGTTTTTCGTCTCGTAGTGAATGCTATCACAGTAGTTTTGGAAAGGTTCAGTCCCTCTTCTCTGCACCAGAATAGTGCGTAGTTAAGTGCAGATTGCATTCTATTTGACAACACATTCTCATATTTTCCCCGAACTATTATTACTACGTCGTCTGCAAAGCCAATAACTTCGAATCTCATAGATAGTATTTTGTTTACGAGGTCGTCCACGATCAATGACCACAACAACGGTGATAGAACCCCACCTTGGTAACATCCCTTTGTTGGAGTGGCTTTGATTGGCTTTGTTGGAGTGGCTCCCTAGCTTGCATAAATGGTTCTGTTTGTTAGCATGGCACTAGTCCAGTCAACAATTGCCGAGTGACATCCTCGTCTTTTCATAGCTGTTTCGATTGAACTATGAGATGCGTTGTCGAATTCCCCTTCAATGTCTAGAAAAGAAGCGAGTGCTATTTCTTTTGCCTCTAGGATCTTTTCTAGTTTTTGTGTTAAAGTATGTCAGGCCGTAACTGTTGACATACCTTTTTTGTAAGCAAACTGAAAATTGTTCAGCTTACTTGAGCTAAGATACTGCGATTTAATGTGCTCGTCAAGTATCTTCTCCATTATTTTCAAGATAATGGATGTTAGACTTACAGGTCTGAATGCCTTTGGTTGAGTTTTATTTTTTTCCCTGGTTTTGGGATGAAGATAACACGCACCTTTTTCCAATGAGTGAGATTATGACAGAGGGTCATATTGGTGACGAACATCTCTACCAAGGCAGGTGTTACCATTTGTTTTGCTTGCTGTATTTGTATTGGTATAATTCCATCTTCGCCAGCAGCTTTAAATGGCTTGAATGTACTTATCGCAAAGTCAACCATTGACGGTGTAAAGATTGCGCGCGATTTGTGGAGAGCTTCCTCGCGTCTGACATTTTGTCTGGGTCTTCCAGCCGGATATTGTCTATAATCTCTATCCCTTCGATGGATCCTGGGAAATGCGTACTTAGTAGCAATTGAAGTGTTTTTTCTGGGTCTATAGTGAACTCCCCATTGTTTTTCTTCAATTGACCCAGTCAATTTGAGTGTTCTTTAGATAGAACTTTCTGGAGCCTTACAGCTTCTGGCGTAGATTGAACGGATTCACACATGTGCCTCCAACTACTTCTCTTAGCTTTACGAATATTTTTATTGTACTCAGTTAGGGACTTACGATAGTCATCCCAGTTTGAGTCAGCCTTTGTTTTGTAGAAAAGTCTCTTTATTTTTTTCCTTAACTTTTCTAGTTGTCTGTTCCACCAAGGAACTCTTCTGTTTGAAACACGTTCCATCAGTGGACAGCTTGCTTCGAAAGCGTAATTGAGCTTATTGGCTCGCACGGCCTTGAATAGTACCGTAAACTGGGGTAACTTTGATCAACATGAAATTTTGGCAGATAATCATCATTAACTAAGTAAAAAGTTAAAATATCTGAAAACTGTTTACAACGGTTGATAGCGTATTAATTGAGTAACAAATAAGCTAAATTTGGTTTTTATTCGAAGATTTTGGATTTTACTTTAACTGTAATTTTAAAATTTTAAAATATCTGGTTTTTCGAAGGTTTACAAACAAACATCTCTCCTGGTCAAATTTAAGCATGTAGGAGCAAATGGGTTGTTTTATATGAAAATTTAACTTTTTTCTTTGTTAAGGTTTAGTTTAAGTGTTATTTTTATAGTCATTTGGTGAAACTTTTCGGATATTGAAAAAAAAAGATGATTTTTCATGAGAGAGCCCGTATAGTAAAAATGGCTAAAACCCTATCAAATGGTTCAATTTTGAAGAAAAATAAGAACATAGGAACAGTTCGAGGACCTAGGGAATTGCAGCAAGGCAAAATTTCTTTTTTTTGTAAAGCCAAAAAAATGAGAAATGTTAATAATTTTTACCCCTAGATGTATGTAGCAACATTGTCCATCTTTTGATAAAAAAGTTAAAAAAAAAACGTTCAAATAATCAGTATAGTCCTAAGTGATTGTAAACTCTTAGGTATGACGAAAAAGCAACCCCTTCCAAAATATTCAAAAATGCATGAAAAAAGTGATCAAAGTTCCCCCAGTTTACGGTACTATGTTTGTTTGCCGTGACCAAGATTAGATTTAGATCTAATAAGCTCTGGTTTAAAAAAGAACGCTATCCTCTTGGCCACGGTTGCGGCTATCGTATCATATTAATTTTCAAAATCCATCGTTTTTGAAATTTTGATAGTTCTATTTTGAAGCCAAATTACCATGTATTCTAACATTCTTAGTATCATTTTTAGGAACAAAAATCGTTCTAGGATTAAATGTTCCTAATTTTTAAAGACACAGACATGTTTCGGAGTACAAGTTTCTTCCAAATCTAATCAGCCTTTTCAAAGTTTCGGGATAGTCCCCAACGGTATTGCCAGAGATTATTTTAAACCGTGGAGTAAGTTTCATTTTGGCTGAATTTCAACAAACTTTCTTTTAAGATTGTCCCAATTTTTTTTTTCTAATTCTGACTTGAAAAATCCGTAATGATGAATTAACACAGAGCACGCATACTCATTATTCAAGCAAAAGAAAGTGCTTTATTGTTTTTTTTTCTAGCCATTAAGATAACTTTGTTTAGAAAACATCGCTTCAATGCTTTTTCAATGCAAATGGTGATTACAAAATGCCTGATATCCTTTCACGAAGGCGGAAAATTGAAAACGCCTTGCTCGGTGGCAGGCAAACTATAATTCACTGGGAACAAACAAAATAAGCCACCGCTTTCGAATTCGGACCATTTTCGTTTGGACTATTAATACTTACCAATTGCTGTAACGATTCCCCAAATCCTGATCAGCGGCCGGAGGCAATGGCAGGGCCCGCCATCGCCAAACTGTCGCCTTCGTTTGCGGCCATCCATTTTTAGGGGAGGGAGTTTTTGATGTTGTGTTTGTTTTTGTCGGGTTTTGTGTGTCTTACTCGTATGAATGGGTGGGCTCGTTTTGGTTCACACCCAACAGTTTTTCCAGTGGAATGTTCCACTGCTGACTGGCTGTTGCTGCTTCTGGTTTTGGAGCTACCAGAAATTTGAATTACGATTCGACCTCCCCCCAGGTGTAAACCGGTGTTTGGCACGTGGTTCAAAAACAGGATTTATGTTGCTCCACCTGACGATCCCCCGTAGAGTCGAGGAGGCAGTTCCTAAACTTCCACCCCTTGATTTGACTGGGAAAGGTGGCAATTGCTTGCCGAAAAGCGTTTCGCCACACCGCTAGACGTCTGGATTTGTTGTGGCTGACGCGGTTCGGATGTTAATTCGATGATTTATACATTTGCATAATGCTTTCGATATTCGTTTCGGCAGTGTGGTAATAATTTATGATCCGTGCCTGTCGCTCGGCGTCTCTACAAAAGAGCCGACAGGATATCCGGGGCGTCGCGGAAGCCTATCATCATCATCATCCAAACTGCCGTAAATCCAATTAAGCGACGACGCCTATCACAGTGATTGTTGCCAGCGCTAATGAAACCGGTTTAATTAGATTCTCAATTGTTACACAAATCTACTATACTTCTGCTCCACGGTTATCATCAGTTGATTGAAAACGCGGATAAATCTTTCCGTTCTGCTACAGTTCAGTACACCATCATCACAACCAATATGGTTCCATCTATTAGCGTTTATCAACCATCCGTTATCGGAAACCAATTTAATAAACGTATCAATTTGCCAATTGAAACAAATCCTGTTTCGATTACATTAGGCAAATTATTTGGCAAAAAGTTATCACTTTGATCATCTGTTGTTGCTCGATTGATTGTCCCGTGCATTTGTTCTGAAATTTTCCGGTGATTATCGGGTTCCTGAAAATGGAAACAAGCAAATATTGTTGTTTAATTATCTTGTGCGAAATTAAGTGGTACAAGTCGGGCGGGTTGATGAGTTGGTAATGGAATTAAAATTGCTGCTGCCAGTTCGAGAGTGTAAATTAACCTAGAGGTACCAGGCGAAGTGGTGATAAATGCCATCCTCAATGGAGAGATGGAGAGGGGGCTTGAGAGGGTGGGTCATAAATGGTTCTCGGTGAATCTCGGAAATGTGAGCGTTTTCTCATGTTTAAATATATTGCATTCTCGACAACAATTTGTAGCGTAGATACAAAACATGAAACCACATGAAACATCTTGAAATCATCATCATCATGGTGATCAATCGATTTCAACCAAAAAAAGTGTTTTCCACATCAAATAAGCAATTCACAACTTTAGACATTTTATACAAAGATCCACGTTGTCAAGTATGTTTCAAGTTTTTTTTAAATTTGTTATGACTCTTGAAAACTGTTCAAAACGATCTGTTTGATAAGATTAAAGTTAAATTGAGGACGATACTTTACTTCGCATCGAACACAATTCCGTTCAAAATATTTTTACGAATTTTTGCTCTATGATTTGGTTGGACTGATCATGCTTCTACATGATAATATTGTGAATATTGTACTATGGTAACACACTAAGGTGATTTTAAGTTCTCTACTCTCTGGAGTCACTTCTTACACGACATTATTCAGACGCTTTGTACCGACATTGTATGGCTTAAGTTTAAAATTCTGAATAAATTTCTATAAATCATTGAAAAGTTTTTCAATATCAGTGTGATAGTCCCATTACTGGTTCTACCTTTCGTATACAGCAAGAAAAATTCGTGTAATTTAAGATTGAAAACGATGCACGAAAATCTAAAATTACATCATCATTACATTGAGGCGCGTAAATTTAGACCAAAAACGATGCACGGAAAGAGAACAGCTTATTGTCGTGTAAAAATACACAGCGATGTAAAATTTTAGATTTTGTTTCGGGATACTTGCACTTTTTATGGAATAATGAGATATGATGAAAAGAAAAATTACACTAGTTTACTACTATTGAACATTTATTTAAAAAAAACATGAATAGTGAAAAAAAAAAACAAAGTACATCCACCATCACGAGCACCGCCATGCTGGGGCATTCTGCTGATATTCTATCCGGTCAGCGTCACTGGGGGACCAAAGGGAATCCGTTCCGGACTGTCATGGCCCTGATTTTTTTTTTTTTTTTTTTTTTCTTTTTTTTTTTTTTTTTTTTTTTTTTTTTGGTTTAAAAATTAAGTTTTATTTGTCAATTTATCTTACAAAATTTGTCTCTTCTTATTTTATCACTCATCAACATCTAGATGGAAATTTAGTTCAGCTATATCAATTCTACCGTTACATTTATCAACGAAGCAGATATATTTTATAAACAATTTCAGAATTCGAAAACGAGCCGCCTCCATCCTCCCAAGATGACTGCTATTCTCTGCTGGAGAACCGTCCAAGCCGGTCCGACTCGAGTACATGTGCAAAACTTGTGGGTTAGAGATTCCGTTTCGCCATTATCACAAAATGTGCAATTTTCGTCGTTAGCTCGCCGCATCACGAAAAGCAGTTTCCGATGAGGTGTCTTCTCGTTCATGAAAAGGTAGAGTTCGGATTTTTGCACCGACGTCAGCCGCCTCGATGCAATATTACGCCACGCACGTGGCCAGTCGTTCGCCGGACTGTTTCGTTCCACCCTTGGCAGTTCGGTTTGCAGTACGAAATGCTGGTGGATTTGATCGGCGGAGGGGTTTTGTTGGATTTGGTGAGGTATTTGGGATATGTTTGAAAGGATAAGTATCAGGTCGGGAAGATCTATTGAAATTGCTGGGCGGGAATTTGCTTGGACAAGAAAGGAGTTATAAAAAGGAAGGGAAACGATCTCTTTCAGATGACGAGAAATTGCGAGCGACTTACATTTTAGCGCCGGTAGTTGCAGCTGCAGTCCTCCGTTTTCCCTGCTGCGAGCAAGCTGCATCATTGGAACGCGGGCAACCATTCCTCTCCAAAGAAACGTTCCCATCGTCGAGGTGATTTGCGCCGTGTGTACGCAGAACGGCGGTAGAATGGATGCGAGATACCAAATCCTTGATGTGGCGAAGGTATTTAGCATGATTAGGGGGAAGTGTTCCTAAATGCGCATGTTAGGTAATATGCGCATACAGCCGATTGACGATATGGCTAGAGATTCATCATATCTAATCAGTGCAGTTTGAGGGTAGTACGCTTTTAACACATGGCATGAAAAAATTAAATTGTTATATAAAGTCAAAAAAATTTAAAAATTCAAACAAGATTTTTGTCAGTTTTGATATAATATATTGAATTTTAATTATCGTGCGTACAGATTCTGTAAACAAAAATTTTCATGGTTTTTCTTTCTTATTCATCTGGAAATCGGAAATTCAACAAATTGAAGCTTTTGGAAAAGTTGTAGATGATAAGATATTGGAATACGAGACAGGTTCTGAATGCCCATATCAAGGCAGGTTAAATGCCTATATCAAGAAAAATAGATTATTCTAATAAATTTTTTACTTTCTATCATTTAAACATTAAATCTACGCTCAAATCACGATCTTTCAGCAAAAAAAGAAGAACTTCATACTGATCCGATAAAAATACAATATGAACAAAATATTACCATGAAATATGGCCATATGGCATACTTAACTATGATTCATGCAAAAGAACTAGTGATGTAAAAAATTTCACCAAAATTTCAGCCTTGACGTATGCCTAACATCCGTTTCTACCATTTTCAATTAAATAATTTCAAAATATTGCGAGTGTAAATAAAATATAGCTTAAAACATAAATATGCGCATTTAGCCCGCCGGTTTCGGAAATCGGCTATTTTGACTTCTTTTATTATAAAATTATTTTTACAAAAACTGTAAGAGATTTTAACAGAAAAATTGCTCTTACGTATAGAAAACAGATGTCCGCTCATGTGCATATAGTTTTCAGGCTCCTATCTATCGGAATATGGGGGAAAATGAGTGTTTTCCTTAATATGCGCATATTACCCGCCTCTCCCCTACCCGTTGATGCAGCGTCAACGTTCGGAGAGACTGCAGCCACATAAGCTGCGAGAATTTCCCCACTTGCGCATTCCAATTTAGTGTTGTCATAAGACGTATTGAGTTTGCGAACACAACACCCAGAATTTTGACTGTGTTGACTGTTTGCAGCCACTGGGTGTTGATAGTGCTGCCTTCGCAAAACCCAACGTCGATGGCAACCGTCTTCAGCACATTCAATTTTGCTATGGCAGCCCTCTCGAAGCGAATAAACAGCCCATTCATCTCATCGATTTGCCTCGTAGAAGTGACAACCACACTGATGTCGTCCGCATACGCTACCAACAGATCATTGGCGCACACGCGTTCCAGTCTGTACACGAGAGGATGTAGGTACAGCACAAAAAGGTGCATGGACAACGGGTCCCCTTGCCGGACCGATCGTTGGATCTCGAACGTCCGAGAGAGACGACCGTTTATTAGTAGTCGCGAGGTGGACCGACTGGCAATGAGCGAAAGAAGAGCGATGAAGTCCTCGTTGATGCCGAGCGACCGCATGGTTCCGAAGAGAAAAGAGTGCCGGACCCGATCGAACGCATGATCGAGATCGAAGCTGATCAGCTTCCCGGCGCGACGGTGGTGGCGGAGGCTGGCGATTCGGTCCTTCAGAGCGAGAGTGGCTTGAAAAATATTTTGCTCTGAGTTGGAGCATTTCTGCCCGTCACTCAGAATGCGATGCTCTTTCATCACGCTCTCCAGCCTGGACTTGAGGATGCGTGAGAAGAGCTTGTAGTCGCTGTTGAGAAGCGAGATCGGACGGTACGATCGCGCCGTGTTATCTCCACCTCTCTTCTTGACCAGCACGATGATCCCTTCGACGAATGCAGAGGGAAGATTTCCTCTGAGCGCCTCATTAAACAGCAGATTCAGTTCACGGTGGATGACATCGAACATGCGGTGGTAAATTTCTCTTGGAATACCATCGCAGCCGGGGGACTTTCGTGGAGCACTTGAAGATATTGCCGACCAGATATCGGCCGTCGTGATTTCTCTCGTGCAGGCTTCGTTCGATGGGTCGTTAGGTGGGACGACATTTTCGCAAACAAAGCTGTTTTCGTCCTCTGCTGTTGCTTCTTCTGCATAGAGAGTCGAGAAGTAGTCGACCATGTGCGCCTCGATCGCATGCGGCTCTGCTATTGTTTCGTCCTGCTCCGTCCGCAACTGTGTGATGATGGTCTTCTTTCTTCGTCTTTCCCCCAACTGGAATACGGAGATGGGTTCTCCTGCCACATGCGTTTCATTGATTCGCATGAACGTGTGAGAAAACCTCCGTTGTAGGGCGAGCATTTCGCCTTTCAGGCGGTTGATGGTAGCCAACATTTCTGGGTGCTGGTAGTATGTACCCGTCGTAGGCAACACGCAGCTCGCTGTAGAGGCGCTGATGTTCGTCGTGGAATTCTTCGAAGAACGCACGAGATTTCCACTTAAAAAATCGTTTGATTTTTGGCTTTGCGAACGAAATCCACCATTCGATCCAAGAGCCAAAATTTCTACGCTGCCGGGTCCAGTATTGCCACTGCTGCTGGAATTCCGCTACGTTCTCGTTGGTCAGGAGATGTGGGCGGAGGGACCAAAAACCTCGGCCCTGCTCTTGTCCAAGATGTGGGAGGCAAAGGCGGAGTGTCAGTGCTTTGTGGTCGGTGAATGAGCAAACGTGAGTGTGTGCTGCTCTCAGGTGATCGCGCAAACCGCTGCTGACGTACATGCGATCGAGACGTGATTGGGCGTTGCGGCAGACGTACGTGAAACCACTATCGCGTGGACATAATTTCTCCCATACGTCAAGCAGCTGCAGTTGTTGGATGGCTGTTTTGAGAGCGGGACTGATGTTTGGGCTGCTTGAATCGCATGCTCGAAGCACACAATTGAAGTCGCCGGTCAGGATGACGTGCGAAGTGCGGTGACGGAGATAGTAGGGGAGTGTTTCCTTGAAGAAAATCTCCCGAGCAGCTCGTAGTGCGGAACCCGAGGGAGCGTATACATTGCAGATTGTAGTGTCTTGCACTCGCAGCGCAAGCAGACGGCTGTCCAGGCTTCGCTCGACGTGAGTGACCTGGATGTGCTGCTTAAGTGCGATAGCTGTGCCTCTTCTCGTGTGGTCTACGTTGAAAAAAACGGTGAAGCCAGGCAAGGAGAGCTGTTCGTTTTCCACTTCTTGCAGGCACACTATGTCGAGGTTTTGGCTGCTGATGAAGGTTCGGAGAGCGTTCAGTTTCGTGGGGTTCGTGATGGTGCCGATGTTGATCGACGAGATGTTGTACGACGTGAGAGCCATTACAGAGGGATTGCCAGCTCCTCTTCGGCGTCCATGCCGTCCCCGGTGGGATTCGGTCGAGATTTTTTATTTCTTATTCGTTGGCTCGTTCTGCTGCCCGTGGAGGCAGTGGAGTCGTCGGTTTCGTTGCCATTGTTGGTTTTGCTCTTCGATCGCCCTGATTTCTCCGCTGGCTTCTTGAAAGTATCGACCAGAGAGACCACCGGCTGCGGTAGGGCTAACACTGATGACGACGACGACGTTGGGATTTGCGTTCGTTGGGTTCGTGGTGGTACAGCCACCACTGCAGGTTCGTTGCTCGAGTTCGAGGTTCCATCGTGGCCCGTAGCAGTCAGTTCAGGAAAAGCCGCCGACGACGATAATACTGGTGGTGCAGCGGTACACTTTTGACCGACTGTGTTTTTTGGTCCCGCACCAGGTGGCTTTCTGGGTTGATGACCGGTGGTTGACCTGTTAGTCTGCCCAGAGTGCTTCGCCACGTTTGCGTAGCTCTTCTGAAAAAGAAGCTTTTTGTTCTGGACACATGATATGCCAGTGTGTGCTTGCTCCTTGCAGTGGCGGCAAGTTTGCAGCTGTCCCTTGTAGGTGACGAACGCTGTCTCTCCGTCGATGTTCACCCACGAATCGATATTCTGCTTCACTATCATACGGGCAGACCATATGCCGAGCGGGATCCCTTCGTCTTCTTCGCTTCCGCCCCACATCACTTCGCGGATCGAAAACACTTCACCGGACTCGTTTAGGAAACTGACGATTTTTTCTTCGGGCACGTCTTCAGGAAGATCATGGACCCGCACTTCAACACTGCCATCTTCCAAGCTGATCCGTAGCTTGATCTTCTTCCCCTCCCCAACCTCCACTTCATGTTTCGCGTCATGTTCATCTACGACTTTTTGTGCTATCGCCAAGTCAGTGACCTTGACGAAAGCACAAGCTCCACCTCTGTGGCACTGAAGTCGTTTAATGTCTTCTCTCTTCAATCCAAGCACGGATCGACAGAAACCAAAAAGTTTTTTGACCGACGGCTTGACGGTGAACTGCGAACAGTCTATCTTGAAAGTATTTTCACGCCTCATCGCGGAAACTTCAAAACGCGACGCGGCACGGCACTGAGAAATACAATTTTCAACGGTAGATGCTTCACTTGTGATAAGCGCACTCGAAATAAAAAGACGTCTGCGCGTCTCAGAAGCTGAGCGATAACTCATTCATACGTCACTGTCGGATGGATTTTGCTCAAAAATGCCTCGGATTGTTCAGGCAAATTCCTCTCCTGGCAATCAAATTCCGGATCCCTGCCAATGCCCTGCCGTCGCTGTAATCGAGAAACAAATAATTAATTTCAATAAAATCATTTGTTTGTTTATTAATTCAAAAACCTACCACTTTTACCATAGAGATGATGGAGCTTCGTCTTGGAACGACACTCGGTTTCCGAAAAATGACTCGACTGGCAAATGGCACGAACAAACAGTTTCTGTCAATTTAAAATCAAACAGATATAATTTTACACTGCTTGTGATATAAATTTCATTGGATGCTTTATTTTTACATCACGGAATGTAAAATTATACCGAAACAATTTATCTTTATTCGCTTTTTGAAAAATGACTGAAATTACATCGAAAGGAGTGGAAAACTACATCATTTTTTAATTACACTTGTGAAAAAATAGATCACTTGCGTTTTAGATTCCGTATACTTTTAGAAATTTTTTGCTGTGTACGATTTGTGTTGGAAATTTACAGTGATTCAGATAATACATAAACAAAATTCTTTCACATCATGAACATCAATATGATAATTCAGCTCATATTACAATAAACTGACTCAAAAGTCGTATTTAAACCTAACTTCTGTAGGCCTCAGATTCAAGGGTGGCTCCAGAGAGTAATCAATAATGATGCGGAATGGGATAACATGTTCCTAGGAGTGATTTTTCAAGTTTTGAAGAACAATTTTCAGAAATAGATATATTTTTGGGAATGAAAACTTGATATGGATAAGAGATTTATTCAAATCAGGTATAAGGTTTTTTGATTTTTCTTTTTCATAAAGAAATATTTTTTGTATAAATGTTCCTGGGCGAGGTAGTACTAGGACAAATTTTGAAGTGAATTTGGACACATTCAAAGTCTTATTTTACTTTAGGCTTTCCCGCAAAAGCGGTACATGTCTCCCTTTTTTCGAAAATGTTCCGCTTTATTTCAACAATGTTTTGCTGATTTCTTTTATTAAATTCCTTAATTCAAACTTCAAAATGATATTCTTAAATTTTGCTATGCAAGTCTCATTTAAGCATCTCGATGGAGTGCTTAGATTAAGTTTGTCAGATTTCCCAGTTTTATTCAACCTTGTCCGGATATTTGACACTTGATTTAGAAAAAGGTCCGGTCCAACCCAGTCGCCAGGTAAACCGGGCTTTCGCCCAATTTTATTCACTTTATTCACCTAGCAAAAAACCTCATTTTGAGTGTAAAAAAATTTTTTTTATAGCGCGCACAAAAATGATTTTTTTGAGCAAATTTTCTCTAAACAATCATGAAGAATTATGATTTTAAAAAGCCTATAATACGATTCAATATCTCCTGATGAGTTTTGATGGCGAAAAAATAGAGCGCCGATGTGGTCTAGCGGATAGGCTGGCGCGAGTCTGGTATTGGTACGCCAGGCGTACTGGGTTCGATTCCCGGTATCGGCAAGAAAAACTTTTGGGCTCGAATCCCGTAAGTGGGCCGACAGGTAAGATGTGTTACTGACTAAATAATTGGAATGTTCAATCAGTTGCCAGCTGGCCAGGTATATACACGGATGCCGGAATACCTGTAACATACATACATACATACATGAGTTTTGATGGGGAAAAAATATTTCAATTGATTTTCTTGATTTATATTGTTATTTATTTTTTTACATAGTTTTCTGTCTCACGGAATAACTTGACGAAAAAAATTCGTCAAATTCATATCGTATTTGAAATACTGATTTTATTGAACAGTTTCATGATTTGGACAAAATTTGCCCGGATTTCAGGATGAAACTTTTGAAATCCAATGCCTGCATTTTTTTGGTTCTTAGATAAAATTGCCCGGAATTGCCCGGTTCGGGAAAAAATCTGGCAATCTTAGCTTAGAATATGTGTCGTCTTCACACAAATTTTTGAGCAAATATTTTCAAAATGTTCATGAATGGTTTTCTTGAAGCTTGAGTGTGACTTCAAATCAGTAATTAATTAATTTTTGTTGAGTAATACCTGGATTTTTACCAAATTTTCCCGGATTTTGTGTTGGATTTTCTTAAATTAAATGCCTGGATTCTGCAAAGTTTTTAGATAAAATAGCAAGGATTTTCACGGCCCGGATACGTGCGGGAGAAAAAATAATAATATTTTTCATTGTATTCTTGAAGAATAAAATGTGTTTCATTTATTGATTTCATGACAGATTTCAATCCATCAAACTTTATAGACTAAGGTTGCCATCCCGATTGCCCGGTTTTATCCGGGTTTGCCCGGATACTTAATAAAAAAATGGGAAAAGTCTGACCCGGCTTGTTTCTCGGATTTCATAGAATACAGCCTGGATTTTGCACGGATTTATTCACTTTATTTGCCAAATCAAACAGAAAAAAAAACCAATTGTGTTGCACATTTTTTTATTTATGCGTCCAAATCTGAATTTTCTGAGCAATTTTTATAAAAAAAAAATTTGGAAGATTTTTTGGAAGCTTAAAATACGATATTCAATAAACTGATGAGTTTTGAAGAAAACAAATTATGTCAAGTTTTTTTTTTGATTCTAGTTGAGTAATTCTTGGATTTTAAATAAATTTGCCCAGATATTGCCCGAATTTTCGGTCGACAATTTCGAAAACAAATGCCCGGATTTTGCCAGGTTTTATTATATATATATATTCATTTATTATTATATTTTTCAAGTTTTTATGTTTTGCCAATCTCCAAATTGATATGTGGCAGGAAATTTAATTTAGGTTGTTTTCCTATTTTCGAACCTGATAAAAATTGACAAATCAGTTTCAAAAGCATTTTCTTTTTTCAAAATAATGTTTTAGAATTAGTATGACATGAATAAAAACATTGATTAACCCTGTATATAGCAACCTAGCCTTTATAAAGGGTAAGGTTGAGAGGCTGATTGATGTCAACTGGCTGTTTTTGCTGCATGGCAAAATTTGTAGCTTTTCAGTAAACTAAAAAATATTGCCAAAGAGGTGTTACTTTTGGTAGTGCCAGTGGAAGACTGTTAAAATAATGACCCACCCTTCTTTGCACTATAATGAATTAATTTTATAAGTATGGAAATTTCTATAACTTTGAGATGTTCTCTATTTTAAAACTAAACCTATGTATGTGACTTTTACAGTATTACAGAATATTTCTAATCATGCTAAAAATATAATGAAAATGAGAGCTTTACCAAATATTTGTTTTAAATTGATCTTCAAGAGCAAGTATGATCAAAATTGGATTTTTGAAGTTTTTAAAAACAGAAAATCGCTTGTATTGCGGATCATTTCTATGAATGATGCTTTTTTTTATTCATGTTATTTTTACACAATTATTCAGATGGCGGAAGAGCATTGAAAAGCTTCAACTTTGGTCGATGTTTACTTCTGGGTTTAAAACCAAAGACGTTGACTTGGAATGCTGGTGTTCTACCAACTGAGCTATGCCTCAGTTGGCGATTTGTAAAATTTTATAATGAAGTAGGGTGGGTGTTCGCTATATTATGTCAGAGGTTTTTAGATTTGAAAAGAGTAAGCCGAATCTTCAATTGTAAGACATAAATTTTTTTTGTAACTAAGTTCCAAATTCTTTTATGCACTTGGTTGAAATAATCATTTTTAGCTAAAATTTTCGAAAACCCAAATTCGTTTATGCCAGTTTTGAAGAAAGTAGTGCAAGTTAAGCATTTAAAAATCAAACTTTTCATTTTTCAATTGGGACTTGTGTTTTTTTTCAATGTTTTTTTTTTCATTTAACATTTATTATACTTGAAAAAGTAAAAAATTTAAAGTATTGAATAAAAATAACGTTTTTTACTCAAAATTGTTTGTTTTTAATTTCCCATTTCTTGTGGAGGTTTCTCAAATTGGTCTTCGAATTGAGGACGAATTGAGAAACTTTTGATTTCCCTGGTTTGCAGCAGACTCCAAGAAGATTTCCTTTTGTTCTTAAATCATTAATAAAATATGTGTATAGAAATTCTAAATACACATGATCAGACAGACAACTGTTTTCTATACATTGGAATAATTTTTAGGTTGAAACTTCCTGCAATTTCCGAGAAAACGATTTTATTATAAAAGTTGTTTAAATTGTCGAACCTCAAATCGTGCAGGTTGAATGCGCCTATTGATGTTGTTAGAAACAAAATTACTTTCTTTGGCAATATTTTCGTGCAATTTAATTGAAATCGCAAGAAACTGATATTTTTTATACGCAAAAGCTGTAAATAATAAAAATCTAGGTTGTTTTTTATAGAATAAAAAAAATTACAGTCGCCATATTTTGAATTCGGTTTATCCATTTAAAAACATTATAAAATCGGTTTTGAGAACTTCTGATCTCTTTTCGGATATTTATTAGAGCCTAGATTCAAAGTATAAATGATAAAAATCTCAAATTTATTTCATTTTTTCTGCTTTTGGATTGTGAACTTTTACAAACTTGAATAGGCCTACAAAAAAAATCTCTGTTCGCGGCGATTAACAAAATATCAATTATTCTACTTTCTAATTATTATTAAGCCTTCATAAAGACCTTATACTTGTTGTTCTTTTGATGTTCAATTAAATAAGATACCCAATTTTTTGTTTTAAGCTTCAGTACGTATTATTTTTAAAGGTCAACATATTTTGTACATCTAAATAAGGTCAAAGTTGTCTTTACATTTTTTTTAAATTTTCAGTTTGTATATTCATAAATCTCTTACATACTTGATATTCAAAGCGTTTCACCCTCAAAATTCATTGATTAGATTTGTTTTTTGAACGGCTGCAGGCGCATTTAACTCGAGAGGCACATCCAGGATAACTTTCTCCTACTGTAATAATTTAAACATCATGATATGTTATTTCAAAATCAAATCGTTGTTCTTGCAAATGGTTCAATGGATCAAATAAGCTCGATTGAATTTTTTAACAACGATTTTCTTAGAAATTTTGTAAAATGCTCATGCTCATCAAGTCATGAATATGGATAAGTATTTCTTTTGGAATAGACATACGGCTTCTATTAAATGCTTCCTTAAGTTCAATTGTAGCCATAGTTTCTTTAAGCTGTGTAGTTTCATGTCTATTTCCAGAACTTCTTCGGGTTTCTTATAAAAATATTCTTTCATAAATATATTTTCGACCTATAGATGACGCTTTGAAATAATCTAAAGTTAAAAAAATTATCGTGTTTTAACTTATAACCATTTATTTTACAGTTTCATGAAGTCAAGATAAAATTAGTTTTAAGAACTTTACGTAATCATATTCATTTCAAAAACACGCTTTGACTTCAATATACTTTGGAAAACTTTGACTGTGTCCAACATTTGGAACACACTGAAAAAAGTGTTCCTATTTATGGACACAGCATTTTTTTTAGTTTTTACTTGAAAAAAAACATGGTTATAAAAGTCTAATTACAAAAATCATTGTGATTAACAAATCCGATAAAAGTTTTCAAAAAAATCGATGAAAAATTCAGTTTATATTTTCCATTTCTAAAACAGTGTTTTTATGAAACATGCTTAGAATTCCGTTCAATTTTGACTTACTTTGAAACAAACCGGTTTTTACTTAAAATCTTAGGAGTTAGAAAACTGAATTGTATGTATGATTAAAGTTCAGATGATCCATTACATTATCAATTGTTTTGTAGTTGTGGTAAGTCGAAAATGACGTCACAAACCGTCAAAATCAAACGATATGTTATCATTAGGCGCACATGCCAAATTAGGAACACTTATCCTATTAAAGCACCACACTTCAATTTTATCTCAGAGTATCTTTAAAAACATACAAACATACATGTCATGACTATTTCAAACATATTTAAAAATGTCTCGCTTTTGTCGACTGTGTCACACTTTTTTTGAAAACCATCTGGCAAACCTAATTTAGGCTTTGTTTAAAACTTTCTAATTTACCAGAGAAAGTAATCTTTAGATATGGGGATTTTTTTTTATTATCTGACAATTTGCGCCGGGGGTCTTCAGATTTTCCCCAAAATTGAAAATTTGGTTCATTTTTGCGACTTAAAAACACATGTATTTTTTCAGATTTCTAACATTTTTATTTTTTGAGTTAGCTTCGGTTAGATTTTTTTGTAAATAAAAAATAACCATTTTTGAAAGCTACATAACTCTGTTGTTTCTCAACGGAAATTATAAAATAGCACATCAAAATGCATTGAAATTTTATCAGCTTTCCAAATAGAATAGTTGAAAAAAATTAAATAATGACCTTCAACATGAAAAGTTGTAAATAAACTTTAAATGGCGTCTAAAAGTACCGTCTGCACCACCGAATATTTTGCAAAAAATACCGTTGTATAGCTCGATTCATGATGCAACTTTCATCTGAAGACACCAAAGTGGGCCATTAACACCTTGAAGAGTTATGAAAGAAATAATGACGATAAATCTCTTTTTTTGCGACGAAAACAAACAATGGTCGAACAACTGCACTCACATATGGAGGTAGCGCGAACTTCTAACAACATGGAAACAAAAGAACTTACCAAAGCAGGTAAAAACACTACTATTTCGTGCTTTGTAGAGTGTTTGCAGCAAAACTGACTTTAAATTTTAACCAAAATTCTGAGTATCGTATTGTTTATGTGATATAACTAATAATGGGAATGTTGCTTTTACAACCTGGTCATATACTATATAACTTATTAATTTTTCGATCAAAGATCATTGTGAAGCATAATCAATGCCAATAGTAGAAGGTTCAGTCCCTGTGTTTGGGATCACAAAAATCTGATTAAAAAAATGAAATATAGGCGTGCTTTACAAAATTTTTATATCGGGAGCTAAACACTGGACACCAAAATCCTTTCCCATTGATCAAAAAAGTATGAGAAAGTGGCACAAATGTTGTAGAAATAATCAAAGAGCTCAGTATGGCCAGCCCAGGCTGTAAAATGATGAAAATATGATACTTTAACCGTATTCGTTTTCTACATTCGCCCAGTTTTGAGGTTTACCATACTAGAACGAACATAATTCGTCGTCAGTGTTTTGCTACCTCGATCGCTCACAAACGAATCTTCAGTGTTCCACCGTCTATTTTAAATCAAATCTGGGGAATTACGAATGTCAAACTTAGCGCATAAACTTCTAAAAATGACAGTAAAATGTGCATAACTTGTTGTGACTCGATGCAAAACTGGGTATGAACGAATACGTTATTAGATTTTTGGATATAACATGAAGTCAGTTAAGCTGCAACAATCTACGGCCCCTTCTTTCATAACAGTCCAATATACAAAAATAAGCAAGCGAGACAATCAGCTCTTTCTGTTTTGGAATATATTATTAAATTGCGACCACCACTTTCAGCATAAACGAAAATCGTTTCTAGGTTGTCATAATAAATCGTTAGACCTGACATTTCCGAAATTGGGTTATTGGTAAGGTCGAGAGCACCATTTTTATTCATTATGGGACTGTTAATCGACCATTTTTGAAACCTTTTTCAAATCTACTCGCATAACAGTCCCACACATAATATTTTTCTCTAACCAAGCTACTTTCTAAGACTTAAATTGATCATTTTTGAGCTTCCTAATGCAATTTTTAGAAAATAAACAAACTATTGGAAAAATATCGTAAATTCCACATTTTAAGTTGAATATTTTTACGATTTTCGATTGCATCCGATAGTTTTTCGCTCAGGAAGTCATTCCTAAGAAAGTCAGACCTGCCTTCGAAAACTAGTGTGCATCATTCGACATCAAGTGAGTTAAAAAATGTTTAAATGATTCAAAGCAATAAACCAAAGACTATTTCGCCGAAAGAAACATTGAAAAGTAACCAAATCCGTGGTATTTCACATATGGGACTGTTATTCAGGTATATTTCATATAGGACAGCCACGAATTGATATTTTTTTTCGAAATTTCTAGAACAAAACCTCTATTTTTAGTCTTTTATGTTGAAGCCTTATGTTGACCTAAAATGACGAAAATTCATATGGGACTGTTATGCGAGTAGGGGCAGTCTGAAAAGGACGAAAAAATAGTGTTTTTACCAGCTTTGATAAGTTCTTTTGTTTCCATGTTGTTAGAAGTGCTTGGTATCTCCATATGTGAGTGCAGTTGTTCGACCATTGTTTGTTTTCGATGCAAAAAAAGAGATTTGTTGTCATTATTTCTTTCATAACTCTTCAAGGTGTTAATGGCCCACTTTGGTGTCTTCAGATGAAAGTTGCATCATGAATCGAGCTATACAATGGTATTTTTTGCAAAATATTCGGTGGTGCAGACGGTACTTTTAGACGCCATTTAAAGTTTATTTACAACTTTTCATGTTGAAGGTCATTATTTAATTTTTTTCAACTATTCTATTTGGAAAGCTGATAAAATTTCAATGCATTTTGATGTGCTATTTTATAATTTCCGTTGAGAAACAACAGAGTTATGTAGCTTTCAAAAATGGTTATTTTTTATTTACAAAAAAATCTAACCGAAGCTAACTCAAAAAATAAAAATGTTAAAAATCTGAAAAAATACATGTGTTTTTAAGTCGCAAAAATGAACCAAATTTTCAATTTTGGGGAAAATCTGAAGACCCCCGGCGCAAACCCGTCAGATAATAAAAAAAAATCCCCATATCAAACAGTGGTTTTATTTGGGAAGGTCCACCTGACTTCTTCTCATATTTCCATTCAACTGAGAAGCTGATATTTTTTAATTTTAAATTATTGTAGAATTTAATCTGTTAATGTTTCATTTTAACAACGTACTCCCTCTGGGGCCTTTTATTGTACACTTTCGGCAGTTCCCAAAAAAAAATATCAACTTTTTCCTTTGTTTTGCCGAGTAACCTAATATGTGTATAAATAATGTCGATAGTGTGTCAACTGTATGATTTATCACACTGATCAAAAAAATATATCAAAGGGAACTTCTCGTGACCGTGAGAAGCCAATATTTTGGCATAAAAAAAGGCAAAATTTGAGTGTACACTCATTTTTGGGAGTCCCTGTATATACTAAAGGAAACCTTAGTATTAAATAATTTTTTGTTCAAAGTTCATGTTTGCCAAGATGTTCGCTTCAAAGTTATAATTTTTAGATTTTTTTTAAATTGACCACTCTGGATCACATTACAACCTTTCAAAGTTGGCTCCAGAGAGTAAACTATGCATATGTTCTTATTTATTTGCAATTTTGTGATGAAACAAAAGGAAAAGGTTAAATTTCATCTTAATAGTGGGTTTTCTGAAGTTCTAGTGATAAGATTTTTTTCATAAAAACTGCAGCTTAGATTGAACATTAGCTGCGCTGGTAAAAACTGTAATTTTTTTTTAGTATTTTTTAAGGAAATGGCACCATTTGCATCTTGGTCACAACAGATGGGATAAAAGTTTATTCAAGTTTATCCTCTTAACTGGAGAATTTGAAATTCCGTCTTAATATTCAGACTGCAATTTTTGATTAGCCCAGATAATTATAAGGGTCATTTGATGAATCCATGTTAAAATATATTGGCAAACAACCCTGAGTTCTGAATTTTAACACAAAAAAACATAAACTTTGTCTTGAGTGCATACAACTTATCAGTGCTCTACAGCAAGTGACTAAGCTTTTCACCACTTGCCGTAAACACCGGTTGCATGAAAATGAGTTTTTTAATCGCTCCAGCCTCATAAAAACACCAAAGGAAGTGAATGCGAAAAGTCCTACTACTCCCACAAGTTGCTGGTGGTTCTGGTTTCGGGTGTGCGGTTTTCAAAACTGGAAAAGTTAGACCCTCTAGGATTCTAGGCGTAGAAGGGTGAAGCATTTGGAGTGGATTCGGTTTACACTTTGGTAGGGTAATTTTGAGCTGACAATGTGGCCGTGGGCTTAGATTATAAAAGCTTGACAGTAGAAGCAAAAATGGGCAAAAAGGTGGATGAAATACTTAGATGTATAAAATGTGCCTAACTTCGAAAAAATAAAAGTGGTCTTTGGAATAAGAACTCTTTTAACTGTCAAATCATTAAAAAATGCAGGTTTATTCTTTATTTTTAAAGTTCCTTGAAGTATCAAATCGAATATTGAGTCAAACATACTTTATTCACATTCATTCTTAAATCAATAACGTCTCAATTCAATTTATGAATTCATTCATACAAAGGCGAAGGGTGGTTTTTATGGCACCACAAACTTTTGTTCAACCTTCCGGCGATAAGCAAACAATCGTTTGCCTAAATTCATATTCCAATGTTCCGAGGCTCCAGTTTGTCTTATTTGCAAACGGAATATTGAAGAATGCAAAGCACGTGATTTTCGGATAACATATCCCAATCTCCACGTCTTCCTCCATCCCTCAGACATCAACTATCGACCGGAAAACATCTCAAAATCTATTTTTATTTCCTCAACTGCTCGACGGATTTATCGACAAAGAATCGGAGGTGGTGGTAAAAAAGCTGCCGGTCGTCGTCCTCGTCGTCGTTGGAGTGAAGTGGATTACCAACATCCGGAAAGTATACAAACTAGGATTCCTTGAATCGTAACGTTCAAACAACGCAAAGGCAGCGGAACGACGACGACGACGAGGCCGATGAAGACAGGACGCATCCGGGCCGGGCAAAAAAGGGTGAGGATAAAACAAATATTTTCCTCCTAAAAGACGACACCGGTCTCGTAAATATACACACGGAATCGTAAATAAATCTGCCCGGAGGCAGCTAAAATACTCCTTCTCCTGCTCCTCCGATGTTGCCACTTAACTTCCGGGCTGTACGTGGTTTTGCCGTTGTCCTGATTCCAGTTCACATATCCGTCCAATTTTTGAGGTTTGAACTCTCTTGCCGTCTCGTCGTCGGTGTGTGGGGATGTTTGGGGCCAATCATTTCGGTTGTTTTATGCCGCAGGAATTTAGCTGATGACGATTTGATGGCCGCGTGCTCCGGTTAGGTTAGTGGATTTAAACGTGCGTGCCCTTTTCGGGGGACTCGGTTTAGAATTATTGTGAGTTTGGAAGCTTTTATCATGATTTGTTTCAATAATCGTTACAGTGCAAACCAATTTTTTTTTATCTTTCTGAATCAAGATGCTTAAATGCTAATTTTCATCCCTTATAAATATAATTTACAATTCGGCTTTTTGGAGCGCTCTAAGCGTTGAAGCAGCGGAGCGAAAAGCCATGATGCTGCAAGTCGAGAGGATTATTCTCGTGCTTGGTAGCTGCGCTGCGGTTAGCATGCGAAAGCTTTTATTCGACGGACTGAAGCTGTTTCGGGTGCGTCGGAGGAGGTGGTTTGGGCGATGGTTAGTCGCCAGCAATTCAACCACTCCTTGATTTCTGAGGCATTATGGACGGGTGCTGCCGGACGAACTCTTGCTTATTCTCGGAGGCATCGAGAATTAGCTCTATTAGCTACAAGAGGTTGCTTCTCTGGGGTTACCAGAAAGCAACATGCAAGAGATTCTCTTCGTTCGCGTGCTGAGGTTATCAGCCACCGGAATCAACGAATCATCGGTTCCGATGCCAGTCAGCGTATGGCACGAGACGAGAACGACTACGAGAGTAACGATGACGATGATGATCAAGATTCTGTCAATCCCGAACCGGCGAAGATCGGTCAGCTAACAGGAGAAGCTACTCAATGCTACGTGGCTATCGTAGCCGAAGAGAAACTTCGAATCGTCAGCAAGCTGAAGGGCCAAGGGAACTGCTTTTTCCGGAAGACCACTGCAGCCGTGAAAGGAACTAGAAGTGAGGTTATCACAGAGCAGCCGTTCAACGATTTGATCGGTTGTTTTCGAGGCCGAACATCAGCTGCGGTTAGCGTACTATTAAGCAGTCCTGGATGAGAGCGAGATTTGGGCAGCGGTTTGCTTACCCTAAGTCACAGGTTTCGAGGCATGAACGTTCACTGGACGAAGCTGAACGATGGTGAGGTTATCACCGAACAGCCGTTCAAAGAATAGATCTTTTGTTTGCAGTATCTGGCGATATCATCGAGACCAAAGATTTGTGCAGCGATTAGCGCTCTAAGCCAATACTAGGTCAGTCTGGCTGATAGCCAGTAACAAGGCCTGAAGCTGTGACGGTTCCTCATATATCTGAACTCAATTGCAATCAATGATTGACTTTAACGACCAGCTCTTGAAACGACGATAATTTTGTTGTGTATTTCACACTTCCCAATTCTCTCAAAATTGCAATCCAAGAATGTGGTGCAATAAAAATTTTAAAATAAGCTCATATCAATATTTGAAATCATGCTCTTTATATTCTTACATAGAATCGAAAGTAAGATATAAATTTTCCCAACATAATTTTGACTTAGATCTAAATGTTCTTAAAACTAGGACATGCCTTTTCTTCTCCTTAGTACGCCTCTCGTCGGGGCCCCGGAATTCCTCCGCAATCAGCTGTTCCAATGTGCTATCCACACTCATGCACTGCTACCTTCTGCTACTTCCTTATCGTATCGCCCTCGATCGGATTGCATGCGCGACCGGGCTTGACGAACGGTACGATATCAGCTGCCTCGTTTTCACACTAGCACACATGCAGTTCCTTAAGCTAGTACTTCTTTCGTACAGCAGCTGTTTGCATGCGACGTCCTCATCAGCTGGATTCCTCCGATCACACAGATCCAATTCCAATTGGATTATTTCTGGTTGCCTGCTGCTATGCTTTCTGCTCTCAGCTGTGCTGGAAGTGAGTCCGCCCTCTCTTCTTGTACGATCGCACACGCTGGACTGGACAGTCGGCGTATGCTGATATCACGAAAACACTAGAGTGGAAGATGCTTTTGGATCGAACCCTCTCTCCTTGGAACTAGAATTGCGCCTTACAGCTATCCAAACAGTGTGGCTGCTTGTTTCCCCCAAACGGCACCTAAACAAAAGCCCTCTCAGGAGGGCTTTGTCGACGTAGTGGTGCTCCTAGTCGGGAACGCAGCGATCGCACGTCTCTTAGTCGAGATGCACTTCTTTCGATGTGTATGATTTTCAGATCCACTGGCTGTCGTCTGGTGCTAACGAGATGTGTGCCTGGCTGCAATCTTAATCTCCTTCCTGGAGATGAGGATACTGATCGTGCTGCTCGAATTGAACCTTGGATGGATGGTGACGTTAGTTTTGACGACTTTAACTTTGAAGAATGAACTTTCGTTTTACCTTTCTCGCTGTTGTGATGCTCGTGATCGTTTTGTCGCTGGATCTACTTCCTTGCAGTTTTTGGGGTGCTGATCGAGTCGAAGCTTGGATGAAGGCATAATAATGTTAGATTGACGAATTCAATGATTGGGAATAAATCGTTTTACCTCGTTGTTTTGGAGGAGTGAGCTCGGTCAGGCACCTCGCGCGACTATGTAAAACCAACGATGACGAATTCGTTCAAAGTGCCTTTTTGAAGGGAAATTAAACCTTTTGTACTAGGGTCAACACGACTTCGTATTTGATTGCCTTCAATTGGCGTATAACCTCGATGTAGATTCCCGATCACTTGCACTTCGGGAAAACTAAATGTGCTTAATTTCCGCGTAGTATCACTGAACTATTAACCACAGTTGGCTCTTTCTCGTGTGCGTTTCCACGGAAGTTCCTCTGACAGATCATTCGATGACAGTGGGTGGCTCAACTTTCGAATAGCTTAATATTGGAGTGGCTTATCGTGCGAATGATCATCATTTGGATGCGCAGGCTTTTGCCGATTTTCAGTGGTTCTTAAATTCTGCTCTGCTATTAAATTTGTATACGGTAATAAAGCGTATTCTGCGATACCTTCTACGTATGACCGATATGGCGTTGGTATACCGCAGAAACGCGAACACGGACCCTCTTATGGGAAATCTTATTTCGTGATCAATGAAACATCAACAGACGGTCAGTCTGTTGTCGACCGAAGCTGAGATAGGAGTTCTTTGCCATGCGGTCAAGGAAGGTTTGTGGTTAACAAACTTCCTTGGTGAATTGGGTGTGGTTAGCACTCCTTTCACGTTAATGGAGGACAACATCCCTTGCATACAGTATCTTGAAGAGGCGCGGACTCATCAGCGGATGAAGCAGTTGGACGTAAAGTATGCTTTTATCAGGGAGATCGTAAGAAGCAGTCAGTTATCTTTGCGACACATCTCCACTAAGGATCAGCCAGCTGATGGGTTCACGAAGGCGTTACCAAGGGCGAGGCATGCGAAGCTGTTCAGCATTCTCAATTTGCGCATTGAGGGGAGGTGTTGAAACTTACGGTTAGTCTGCTGCTGTTCCGGACGCCGCTCCAACATTGTTGCCGATGCTGATGTTTCGAAAATTGGGTAACCGAGCTTAGGTTAGCGGGTCGCTCGGCTTCGGCGTCTTGCCGAAGAAATCTGGATGTGTGTTCACGGCGTGTTCTGAAGCTGCTGCGAACAAATAATGTGCCTTACGGCAACGGGGTTAGCACTGACACGGGCACGGTATAACGCACGTCTTTACCTGGCCTAATTTTGATAAGCACGCACTCTGACCTATCATTAATTGGTGTAGCCTAAAGCGATGGGCTACACAAAAAAAGAATATTAATTTTCAGCTTTGAAATCCAATCACTATCATATCATGTACCTTTTCTGAAGGAAAGGTAAAACTCGATACGCGGTCAAAAAGGCGCACTTCCACGCACATTCACTACCCAGATCAAAGTGATTTGTGGAGTGCAGCCTCAGATCAGGGCAAGTGATCCCGGTCGTTGACCTAAGCAGGAAATACGTTTTTCTCGAGCGATCTTTAGAAAAACTTCGGGTTTTTGGTTACTTAAGATCGTCGCTCGCTCATTGGCTGGATTCTGGATCTTGTCCTCTCAATCCAAACCTTATGAAACATTAAAAGGAAACGGCTTAAGGTGAATAAGCCACGGATATCAATCTTCGAACATAAGTTCGATGAAGACATCGAATCGAGCAGTTCCAATAGACTACATAAAGGCGCCAAACCGATCCCTTGAATCGGTTTGTGGAGATCGAAATTTTCAAATGGTGCAACTGCTACAACATCAATTTGAAAAAAAACTTACAAAAAAAGCAAAACTTTTAAATAAACTCTTTTAATGGAAAATTACAAAAATGATATAGCGATTAGAATAACAAAAGTTGTTCAGATTCTCAAAGTAAATTCCATCGTTTTTGTCACAATTTTAATTCTGGTATGTTTTTTGTTATTCTTGCATGTTTTTGTTATATTAGTCAGTTTTTTTGTCGTTTTGTTTCTTTCTGCGTTTTTTTTTTTCATGTTTTGGTTTCAAACTTTGTGCACTTTGACTCTTGAGTAATGTATTATGTTTACAAAAAAAGTAATGTTGAAAGTCATGGCGCCACGAAATTTTAAAATGACAAGCGCTTTTTTTTTTGTATATTTAGTTATTAATGCACTTTTTTGTTTTCTTTACAAGCCATTCCTGAAGCATTCTTTAAAAAGCCTTTAAAAATTGATTTCCGGCCTGATTTTGATTGATTTATTGATTTTTCCTGATTTCTTTTTTTTTTTTAATGTGTACGATTTTATATACAAATTCAGCTCCTTCTTTTGTGGTTTGAGAGGGTAAAAGAGCTGTTTGAGAGACCTAAAGTTACTCTACACCCCTGTAAGAGATGTATTAGCTGTGATAGACCTTGATTACATGTTCGAAATCTACCTCTGTCTATAAACAATCCTTTACTATTTTCCCTATATCTATTCTAGTTCTTAACAATGAATTGTAAATACAAATAAAACTGACTTTGGCTCCTTAAAACCTTCGGTTTGAGCCGTTTCAAATAAACGAATTATAAAAAAGGAGAGACTTAAATCAAGTTAGATTGAACTGATATTTTGCACGGTTCCGGGTTCAGGTTTCTAGGCCATTCAAAACAAAGGATATCATACGATAATTAAAAGCACATGCATAGAATCTATAAAATTACTAGCAGACCCGGTAAACTTCGTTTTACCATGTTAAACTTGGCGTCTATTTCCATTTTTTCTTCGCTGCTTAACTTCAAAAAAGCATCAAATCTAGAGTTGTTAATCGTCTCGCTTTCTTGAACATGTCCTAGTTTTTTCCCATATCCAACTTTTTCGTTTGCTCGAATTGTCCCGCCTAATTATATCGGAATCAAATCTAAGAATTTTAACTCAATATTACGGGTCTTTTCATAGATTATCAAAAAATTTGCTCCAATCAATCTTACATGAATACTTTTTATTTACATTTCTTTGATTCGGATGCTTTGAAAATTGCCGAATTGGTATCAGGTATCAGCTTCCCGTTGCATTTTCGATTTTTTCAGCACTCAACGTAACCATTATACTTGGCAAGCCTTATGCTAAAAGAAATCTACTCTTTGTAACTTGTTCCATAAATAACATATGTTGATTATATCTATGTCTCATTTATTGTATACCATTTAGTTTCTTTACTCCGCTTTGCTCAAGATCACTTTAAGGTTGAAACTGAAATCAATTTTTTTTCATTTATTGGAATACATTGCATATGAAACTTTATGGAAGAAGAATTTTGAATATCGGGACAATTTTTGGAGTGTTTGCCCAATATTCTGCCTAGCGCAGCACTTTTAGCTCCCGACAGCTTTGGATGGTACATTTTTTAGAACTGAAGAAATAAAAAACATTAAAGAAGATATTTTACAAACCATTTTCAAGCAGCTTGCTGTTCACTATCCTCACCCTCGGAAACAGTGGTTATTATTATCCATGTTTTTATCAAAACCACGTCCAAAAAAAAATAGTTCGCCCTTTTTTTATTTGTCGGACCAAAAATAGCAAATTTTATTCCATAAAATATTAACTCAATAAATCGAGATTTCTTGATTTGTTGGTTTAATGTCCAAAGGAACTTAATTGGGTTTTGAAAGGAGAAAAAATATGTTTAATTTTTTTGTTATTAACAGTGTTGAAGGTGATTTACGATTTCATTCAAGATTATGTGATATTTCTAAGATTCGATAACATTTAATTGGAATGCAGATTTTAAAAAATTAAATGTATAAAAAGAACTAATCTGTTAAGGCTACGATGATTTCATGTGTTCATTCTATTTTTTAGAAATTTTCATGTAAATTTACCTCGAAACCTTTAACACTTAAGTGTCTTTCTTTATTATACATTGTTGTTTTTATTGAAGAAACATCGGGGCAAGTGCAAATGGATATCATCACAGCTCAACTTTCATATTCTTTCAAAAAGAAAAAGAAAGACTTTAAAATGAATTTAATACTTGTTCCTGTTTGTCTTTTTTATCACCTTTCATTGATATATCTGCAGTTTTCTCCAGAATAAAATAATTCTTGGTACTTCAATTTTTCTGAATACTGTTTAACCAAAAGACCTTCATTTACGAAGACATTTATTAATTTTTGAATATCCGCTTCAGATTTAACACTCGGGATACCCTTTCTGAATATTTAAGAGAAAAATTGTTAGTTATATGTTTCATGGCTAAATAACGCGCTGCCACTTGTTTCGCCGTGTGAAATGACAGGAGTTAATATTATTTTCAACACTTTTAGGTCATCATAAAAACTTATCAAAAACAATACTGCTTCTGCTATCAAAAAAGTAATGCTTCTGGAATATCAATCCCAAACAAAATTTCCACCAAAACGCGAATCTAAAGTCTTTTCTATGTAGCCAAAATATGTTAAACAAAAACACACGTTTATGTTTAGTACGTATTAGAATTCTGTGTAAACAAACAGGGAACCTGTAAACAGTTTTTCGATGAAAGATTTAAAAAAAGTTGAGTTTATTTAGTCAGATTGTTTATTTGGGCCCAACCATTTAAAAATTAAGAAATTATGCATACATTTTTTGTAAATGTTGAAGGTTTGCACTTTTTTGCATTCGGCCTTTAAATAAACATCAATCCTATATAATCCATTTCAAAGGACAGGCTTTTGTTCAGTTCATGTGTCTGCTCATTTTCAACGGATTTTGTAGTTGTTCTGTTAATTTAAAGGCGCTCGATACAACTTCAGAAAAGCACATTTGTACATGTTCGAAAAATGTTCTAGGCGTATTGGATTATAAACCAAATCTTTCGACTTTTCTTTTTTCAAATGTCCCTAAAGAGTCATACCATTATTTCATATGCATCAGTACTAAATTCATATTTTTCAGACAAAAATTCCTTCGTTAAATAACACGAATTAAAGTTTTATTTTTTTTTAAATCGTTTAAAAGGTTTAGATTTGTTCGGCAAAATATCAATCTGGGTCACATCAAGGCGTCATTCATTACTATGTGCTGTACAAATGATCTAGGAATCAAGAAAAAAAAAACACATCTAGGCTTCATATGGCCACCACATGCATTGAAATTATGTATGCTTGGTTGGAAAATGCGCGCCCAAATATTCCCACTAATCACAATCAGTATGCTATGCCATGATTACTACCCTCTCTCGACGTTTGCTCGCGACGCCTCGACCATGGAGACGAAAAACAAACCGCCCACCCGGCGCCCAAAGGAAAAAATATCTCGAAAAAATGGAAGCCATGACTTTAATTTGATTGAAAAAACTACAAATTTAATTAAAACGGACAATTGATGCGACTTTTGGTTATTTTTATTCGATATAAACCGATTCGCATGTCTACTGAATATTCTAAAAATAATTTCATTTGAATCGTTTGAGCCATTTCGGAGGAGTAGTACTACAAACACCGTTACAAGAGAATTTTATATAATAGATTTAAATTGCATGAAACCTTGTATGCAACAATTGAATACAATCTAATTTGGACATAAGTAATAGAAATATCGATTTTGTATCATCTGAAATTTAGAAAAACCACAAGTTCGTAAAGTGAGAACAATCTCACCTGCCTCGGTTTGTTTTTTGCTTTTGAAATTGTTTGAGTAATTTATCAGTTTTTCATAATTTTCTACCTTTGGCAACTTTGGTGATTTAACACTTGAACAATTTTGTTCATAGGGTGAGTCCTATATGGCCTCGAGGTCCTAAAATACCAAAAATTGGAAATAAATCATTTCACTGGCAAAGATTTAAGATGCTCTTATACAAACAATAAAGTTTTTATATTCCTACATGCTGTCATACCACTTATTTCTATGAAAAATGATTCTAATAATTCCCAACATTTTTAAAAATGTACTGCTTCTTCAGTAGTAAAACAAACAGCGAATTGAGAGACAATTTGAGAAATTGAGGTTAAAAAATCGCTATTTAAATATCTAGCCCAAATTTTTAAGAGAAGTCACTTTTGCTATATTAAACCTAAGGTATTCTACCCATTTTCCCAAAAAAGTAAAATCTTTGAAAAATCAGGAAAATTTGTAAAGCGAGCAAAAAAAGAAACTTTTAAACCAGTGGTTTTCAAACTTTTCTCACTCACCGCCCTCTTTTGTGAAGTTTTTGAGCTTAACGCTCCCCTGGAAATATAAAAAAAAATAACTGATTGGAATCGTTCCAAAACCATATTTCTGGCATTTCATTGAAGTGAGACAATTCTCATAACTTATTTATACTTCATTTTTTTTAATGAAAAATCATTCTACACAGTTTGAAATTGTGTGTTAATTTAAAAAAAAATGAATTCTTGTAAAGTTCTTACTTTATGAAACAAAGGTTTTAAATTTATAACCCTAAGTAAAAACTAAATGTGATAAAATATTTCGGTAAGAACTAAATAATATAAAATATTTCCAGAACAAACACTCAAACTTGAAAACAATCAGTTTATCTCAAAGCCAAATTGCCAAAAATCTATGAAGAAATTCGTGAAGCCTTCTTAAAACACGTTCTATTTGTAAGCTTTTTTGTTCAACAAACTTTTTAAGACTATACATTTAAACGATTTTCGATATTGCCTTTCAAAATTATTGGTTTTCAGTAAAACCCAAAATAATCTAACAAAACCAGATCATTAAAGGAGATCGTTAAAAAATCTGTCACAAATTAAAACAAGAGCTGGCGGTGATTGGAGCTACGGAGGCAAAAACTTGTGTTTCGAGTTTTGCAATGTCCATCCATGGGGGGGGGGGGGGGGGTTTCGAAATTCAAATTTAGCCAAAAATGATAACAATTCCAAAAACACACAATAAATAAGAAAATTGATTGCTAAACCATTTTCTTACTTATTATTATTATTACACAAACTTAAAAATAGTGAATTTTACTGATAAAATAAATCAAAGTTCTCAAAACAACTCAAAATGACTGTTTCAAATCAATGCTATTTCCGGTAAGTCATTGATAAATTATTCAAAATTATGTTCCTAATTCTGAACTAGAAATTAGCTTGAAGATGAATTCTAAGCAGTATAGTTTTCAAATTTAAAATCAAAGCTTCGAAAATAAATGGATTCTTATGAATTAATATTAAATAGAATACATAAAATATATTATCAAATTAAAAAAAAAACTGAACTCACAAATAAATGTCAGATCAGGTTAAAAATTGGCCATTTTTAAAAACTGTTAGAAAAAAGATAATGATTGTTATTATTAATCACCTTATTTTACATTTCTTTTCTTAGTTTTCAATTGAAGAATTAAATAAAAAATGTAATATCTTGAATTTAAAAAAAAACATGATTTAAAGTCTGAATTCTCGATTAGGAAAAGAGTTTATTTTGAAGTTAGAATAATTAAATTTTTTTTAAAATTTTATTTGATAATAAGAAGAAAATATTTAATTATAATTCAAGAGTTCGAGTGATCAAAGTCACAGATAAAACCTTTTTCTATATTTAAATTCTTTCAGTTGTTTAAAAAAAAGGCTTAAAAAGTTAGGAAGTTCAAAATAATAACTTTATGTATTATCGATTACACTGGCAAATTACAGATTGGTAAGTGACCAATGAGAAACTAAAATAAAAAGCAAAAAAATTCCAAGTTATGTTGTAAAAATCTAAAGCACAAAGATAATAAATATTGCGTATTAAAATTTAACTTTTAAGTTGCTCCTTGAATCATTTTTCGAACTTTTAAAAGATTAATTAAAAATCATGATCGATTAAAATACATGATTTTATACGATAAAAATAAATAAAACGTTTATTAATTTTTCAATCAGAGGTTTTAAAGTTAAAAATTTCAAGCACTGAATATTTGTCGCTTTCAATTGAATTATTTGGTCCTTTAAAAAAGAAAAGATGGTGGAACTATGGTTAAAATTTAGATTTAAAGGCTTCCAAGATTATGGTTTCAGAACCAAAAATTCAGAGTAAAAAAACAAACTATTAAACATACTTCATTGAATTTTTAAAGTTAGATTTTAAAATTAGATAAATTTATTTGAAACTAGCTGACCCGTTGTGCTTTGCTACACCTTCCGAAAATAAGTGTAATTTGTAAAAATTTATTCAACTTTAGATTTTAGAGAGCATTTGGGGTATTTTTTGGAGTTGAAAAAATAAGCTAAGAAATTTGAAAAAAAAAACGATGAAAAGTATTTTTAATAACCATTTTCAAACCGCTTTTTTCACCATTCTCGCCTGCGAAGCAGTTTGAATATCTATCCTTTTCGCGCCAAAATTATGTTAAAACAAATGTTTTGCCATATTACAAACTCGTGGACATGAGACATTATAGCTTGCAGTTTTCCAAAACAGCACTTATCATGGTAATGAAAAATATTTTAAATTAGTTATGTATTAAATACAGTGCAAATTTCTTTTTTTTAATAAATTTACTACGACAAAAAATATAAATATTCAAAAAAATATCAGTTGCAGAAAGTTAAATATTCAAAAATGATGGCAAAAACAAACTTCTAAGTTTACATTTGTCCGTATATTTGGGCAAGTGTCAATGCAAAGCTTATTTACAGATGCGTCAGAGTGATGGCTTTAAAATGGATTTAATACGTATTCCTGTTTTTTGTTCTATCAAGTTTCACTGATATATCTGCAGTATTCCTGCAGTATTAATTTATGTTTTACTCCATTTTTAACGAATGCCGTTCAAAGGGAATGACAAAGGTCATTTACAAAGACATTTAAGAATTTTCAATATCCGCTTCAGTTTCAACATTCAGAATACTCCTTCTGGTTTTCCCAACATATTGAATCATTTTGAAGATGAATTTCTTTAAAGTTCGACGTTTGCCCTTGCCCCACCGTGTAAGTTGACAGGAGGGAATATTGTTTTTAACACTTTAAGGGTATACTACAAATTTCTCATAAAAACTTTGCGTCCAGTTAAATATCAGTTCTAAAGTCTCGCTTTTCAAAAACGAAAAGTCTCTGTTAAGCAGCCATGTAGCACAAAAACACTTTTCATGTTAAGTACGTACTTGAATTGGTATGTAATAAAAAAGTACGATGGTTTGTTCAGAATTATTTGAAATAAAAAGCTCCCAGTTTCATTTTTAAATTCGTTTCAGTTGTGTTTTTGGGCCGAAGTAACAATTTCTAGAAGAAAAAATAATTTTCAATTTTTTTTAACAGAAAAAGTTGAACGTTTGAACATGTTCTAATGTTCCTTGAATGAAAAGTCGAATGCTACCTACATTAACACGAACTAAATATGGAAGTATTTTTGCGAAACTTTCAATTGGTTATGATTCGATTGATAAAATACCAATCCGTGTCACATCTAGGCGTCATTTATAACATGTGCTGTACAAATGAGCTAAGAATCAAGTAGAAAAAAAATCACATCAAGGCTTCATATCGCCACCTCTTGCATTGAAAATATGCTTGGTTGAGAAATACGCGCCAAAATATTCCCACTGATCAGTATGCTATGCCATCGTTACTATCCTTTTGCGACGTTGGCTCGACGCCTCGACCTTGGAGACGAAAAACAAACCGCCCAAATGAAGAAAAAATCTCGAGAAAATGGATGTCATGACTTTAATTTGTTCCGAAAAACTACAAATTTAGTATGGAAGCCCTTCCTCCCTTAAGTCGGATGGAGTTTTGACTAATACAGAAACCATCCCCGGCCTCAAAAACCCTTAGATGCCAATTTTGACGATGATCGGTTCAGTAGTTTTCGAGTCTATAGGGAACAGACAGACAGACAAACATTCATTTTTATATATATAGATTAAAACAAAATACGAAGATGAAAAAGATAAGTTTTTTAACATTTTAGAAGAATTTTTTTCAATAAACTCGTCTAACCAGTTCAACATCGTATTAATAGAACAGCAAATTGGTGCCTAAGATTGAATTATTGATTTGGTAGAATTAAGCGTCCTGAGCTCGAACAAATTTGGACTATCACCTTGCGTTTGATGTTTATTAGCTTAATTATGTATCAGTTTTAAGTGACATCAATCATTGATAACTGATGAAATAACAAATCTACGTTTAAGGAAAAAAAAATTTTTTTTTTATTTTGTTCATTATACCTATTTAATTCAATTAAGAAATGATATTTCAAAGATGATAATGCAAGATCTAAAAAAGTTAAATTCTACAGTTTTTTTTATTTTAAAAGGGTATTATCAAAAGTATTTCAGATACAACTGAATTAAGCTTAAAAAAAATTAATCCATTTAACAAAATTGTTCAAACTTGCAATACGATTCTATTTTTGCTTTAAATTAGCTAAAATTTAACTTTGAAAAGTAAACAAATAGAAAACCTCTATAACTTTTTTCGCAGAACTCAAAATAACTTAAAGTCTTGATTTAATACCTTTATTTTGAAATATTTGTTTTGTTTTAAAGTTTTGTCAAAAAAAATGCAGAAATTTATTAAATGATTGTAAAATATTTTCAAAAGTTAATTAAACAACAAAAACTGATAGAAAAGTTCCGTACTTAGATCAAGGGCACCTAAATTAATCAAAATCAGCTTTTAAATTTTTGTGAATTTTGTGGCCAAGTGCAATTTCTCAAAACGTTTTTGAGTGTGATGTTGAGCATTTAGAAGAACAAGAAACACATAATAATATTGAGAATGGGATTGATTTCTTGAAGAATATGTCATATTAGCATGATTTTTTGAGAAGCAACATTTTTTGTAATAAAGAAGAGGATACTAGGTTCAAGATTTTGTTTTGCTATTTCTGATGACCATCGTGGGTCATATGATACATGGCTTCCAACATGTTGATGTAAAAATAAGTATTCGTATTAATTTTGAAGTTAAAATGGTTGGTCTCCAATTCTGAATCTGTTTGGTTACACTTCTTAATAAAAACTCATTCTAAAGACGAGGTAGAGTTTTTGTATGTCAAGATTTGAGTTTCAAAACAAAAGATTGATTGAAATGCAAAAATTAGTTTCAATTTGTGAACGGCATATATGTATGTAGTGTCATGAAATAGAATGTCCCAAGCCTAGAGTGATTTAAGAGTAATTTCCACCGGAGGCGAGAAAAAATTTCAGACTTTTTTGATTACACTTATGGAACATCTTTTAGGATCAAGTAATTTTCCTTTACTACGTTGAAAATTTTACTTGGAAAAAATCTCCATGGGGGGGGGGGGGGGTTAAACCCCTAAAACCCCCCCCCCGTTCGCACGGCCTTGTGCGCTTCCAAAGCCATTCCGTCTTTATCCACCGAAAGGCCAAAGCACAACAAACAAACAGCAGCAGCGGTCTTAAAAATCTGCGCCTTTTAAGCCAATTCCGTCTTTTCCACCGGTAGGCCAAATCAAAGTAATCGATCAGCAAAAGCTGCCTGAAAATCTGCGCTTCCAAAACCATTCCGTCTTTATCCACCGAATGGTCAAATCACAACAAACAAACAGCAACAACAGTCTTAAAGATCTGCGCTTCTTTAGCCATTTCCGTATTTTTACACCGGAAAGCCAAGCTAACACAAACAATCAGCAGCAGCAGCCTTAAAAAGCTACTCTTTCTTTTTTCAGTGACCGAATCAGCAACAATTTTGTTCGTAGCATCAGCCTTTAAAATCTGTTCTCCCTGTGCCAATCCGTGATCCTACCGGAGGCCAAATCAAAACAACTTTGTTCGTAGCAGCAGACTTGAAAATTTGTGCTCCCTGTGCCAATCCGTCTTTCATACCGGAGGCCGAATCAGAAATAAATTTTTCGTAGCAGCAGCCTTGACAATCTGCGCTCTCTGTCCTTATTCTACCAACCACGCCATGTTGTCGTGATTTCTAAATTCAGAGATTCATACAATCACATCTTTCACTCACAAGAATAGATCGATGACTGACTTTGTTTTGTTTGCTTTGCCTAGTGTTGCCAAAATAACAAACGTTCTCATACACATTTATTTTATTTTATTTGACTTCAGTTTTGCCGAATACCACTATTATTTTATTTTATTTTTAATTGATTTGATTTATTTTCGTACATCTTTCATCTCATCCCTCCATTAATATGCCATATTTGCTTCGAAATTGCTATTCCGAACGGCAGATAAAAACCAAAAGAAACTTTCACTTTTTTCACAAAAGCCAAAATTACTCGTGCTCTTCAAGAAAGTTTGTGTTTTAATAGAAATTGTATTTTGAAATACTAGCTAAACAGGTAGGGGAGAGTGGGGATACTTGATCCCCTTTTCTTATTTTCACCATATCTTTTTGGAAAAAATTAACAACTCGCACCCTTTTACATTTTCTGACAGCGTGTTATTTAAAGTTTCTATGCTCCAAAAATTAGAACGATACTTGAACCCGCAGATGAACTGGAAGCATTTTAGTTGGAGTAAAAAAAATGCGATATTTTTGGAGGCGAGACTTGATCCTCTATTGCAGGAGACTTGAACCTTTATTCAGGAAACCATAATTCTTGGAAAAAAATCAAACAAAACCTCAAGATAGAATGTCAATTGATTATTTTGGGCATGTTTGTTCTCATTTCACAATTTTTAACTGACAGAAGAAGAACATTCTATAACTTTGACTCTACGCTAATTAAATTGCATACTTAAAGGCGCTATTTTCTATAATTAAGAGAAAATTAATTATGATAGCACTTTTCATCAGACAATTGTTGGATAGATATTAGTTATTAGATAAAAATTAGTAATCTCGTAATCAGCAATGATCACGATCAATTCAGGAGAAGGATATACCGTTTTTAACTCTAGGGATCAATTGAACCCATAATCAACATTTTAGAAAACTTGTTCTGAAAAAAATTGAGAAGTTTCAATTGCTTTGAAAATATGATATTATGAAGTTCATATTACGCTCGAACGATTGATATATTGGAATAAATATTTTGGTCATAATTTTTCCATATAAGGAACATTTTAAAGTGATGAAGAAAGATCTTGAAGTCACATTTCGTGAAATTTTTCAAACAAAGTTCAATTACTCAAACAATTATTTTGTTAAAATTTTTTGAACTTAAACCATTGTTGTTTTGCTTAATTCGTCACATTTTTCCAGAACATTTGATCTTTGTAGGACATTCCAGTTTCGAAATATAGCTAAGGAATCAAGTATCCCCAGGGATCAAGTATCCTCACTCTCCCCTATAGCTAAATAGCCCTTAAATCTAGGGTTGAGCAAGTGTCGAAGTTCGCTTCGATCCTTTTTTTATAGAACCACTGGTCATGTCATATGCCTACATATAATTACACTAGTTTACAAAATTTAAAAAAAATCGTGAACTTGATTAACTGACCAACATTTTTAATGTAAAATCGGGCGCTGAATTTGAAAATGAAATTCAAAAAAATCTCAGTAGAACCATTTTTGAGCTTTGCTCCAAATATGAAATTTCGAAAAAATTAAAAAAGTTCTTGTACTTAGATTAAAATATCTCGGACGGCATAACAGTAATTTGAAATCCCTCTTTTGCATATTGAAGGTGATTAAGTTTTCTATCGATCATCTGAACACTGTTTAAGCGTTTGACCATTAGCATTGTTGATATTAGTGACTTTATGAGAAAAAAAATTATAAAAAACGCATTTTTTTAGAGAAAATTTTGTTTTAACGCAGGTTTTAGACTCGATGGTAGCATTTAAAAAATCTGATTTTCTTTTGCGCTTGAATGTCAATTTAAAACAACGATTTCAAGTGGTTATTTATCAAAATTGGTTGAAAATTGAAGAAGTTATGGCTACTTTACCATAACTGAAAATTTTGGAGTTTTTAATAATTTAACAAACCGCAGTACACTTATCATAGTATAGGAAGAATGAAACATGATAAATCTCACTCGCTCCAAGTCAAAATTATTTATTAGCTTATCAGAAGGTCACATGCCAAGTTTCAGGAAGATCTGACCATAGGAAGGGGTTGCTTAAGTCTCAAACGTGAATTAAATTTTGAGGTATTTTGCCCGGAAGGAACGAAAAATACTGGTTTTTCATCAATAACTTTTTTCGTCCCAAGCTGATTGTTTTTTATGGTTGATTTTCTTAAAGCCTAAATTGAGACAAATATTTTACCCGAAGACTGTAACTCGATTGGATTTGAAACAGAAAAGTTATTGCGGTTCAAAGGCCGCAAATTTTGTCCAACACGCAATGAGTACTTTTTACCCATTGCGTTTTATACGACAATTTTTGACCAAAATACAATCTTTGAACCGCAATAACTTTTCTGTTTCAAATCCAATCGAGTTACAGTCTTCAGGTGAAATATTTGTCTCAACTTAGGCTTTAAGAAAATCAACCATAAAAAACAATCAGCTAGGGATGAAAAAAGTTATTGATGAAAAACCAGTATTTTTCGTTCCTTCCGGGCAAAATACCTCAAAATTTAATTCCCGTTTTAGACTTAAGCAACCCCTCCCTATGGTCAGATCTTCCTGAAACTTGGCATGTGACCTTCTGGTAAGCTAATAAGTAATTTTGACTAAGTAAAGTAGCCATAACTTCTTCAACTTTCAACCGATTTTGATAAATTACCACTTGAAATCTTTGTTTTAAATTGACATTTAAGCGCAAAAGAAAATCAGATTTTTTAAATGCTACCATCGAGTCTAAAACCTTCGTTGAAACAAAATTTTCTCTAAAAAAATGCGTTTTTTATAATTTTTTTTCTCATAAAGTCACTAATATCAACAATACTGTTGGTCAAACGCTAAAATAGTGTTCAGATGATCGATAGAGAACTTAATCACCTTCAATATGCAAAAGAGGGATTTCAAGTTAATGTTATGCCGTCTGAGATATTTTAATCTAAGTACAAGAACTTTTTTAATTTTTTCCAAATTTCATATTTGGAGCATAGCTCAAAAACGGTTCTACTGAGATTTTTTTGAATTTCATTTTCAAATTCAGTGCCCGATTTTACATTGGAAATGACCTTCAGTTTTCTGAGTTCAAAAATGCTGTAAACTAGTGTTATTAATCGGATGTCAACTATCACATTTTGTCCTTTTTGTTAAAAAAAAGTCTATTTGATTACTCGTTTATCAAAGTTTAACAATATGCTCGGAAGTGCAATTGCCACCGCTCAGCAAACACAAAATTGAAATAAAGCTCATTCCTTCCATGGGAATTACCCTGGAAAATAGGCCCTATCATCACGCTTTCCGCATTCAATTTCAGATTAGTTCCATATCTGATAATTTGCTCGATTTTCTCCAGCCAAACCTCAAACCAACCAGCACCCGACCAATCAGCTAGCTCCAAAAAAACCGCTCATTGAAAAAGTTCGCAAAGTTAGACGTGCCAATTTCGGGCTCGCTCTGCTGGTTCTGATTTGGCATGCCTAAAGCAGCCTTTTTCCTAAGCTCAGCTGAAAGGCACCGAATCTCTGAAATACCTCCCAGGAATCGGTTGCCTTTCAGAGATCATCAGATTTTTGGTGCCAGCCAGTTTTTGGCATTGTTCTGGCAGCATGCATATGTACCAGACTAGCTTCATTCATGGTACGGGGAACAAATCCATCCAATTTGAACAGATTTGTATCGTATTATCGATCCGATCCCACATATCCACATCCGGTCGTGGCGTGGGTCTCGTTTGTGGAAGCTTACTCTCTTTCTGGGCAGTTTCCGATATTGCCATCGACAGTGTATGGTACTTTTTAGGTAGGTACCCATGGCAAGCATTTGTATCCATCCTTGTAGGCATGTAATTGAAGCCGAGGCAATTGTTTGGAACGGACGAGGGATTTTGGGGGACTTATTCCAAATCGACACCGAATAATCGGTTGTTCAAACGATTTCTGGACGAAAGGACAGCTCGTTTGGTACAATCTTCAATTCGATGGGCGCTAGGCTGTGATGTGACATCTATTCAATATTGTCAATGTAAGTGTGAAAACTTCCGTTCCACTTTCAGAAATTTATTGAATAACCCATTTATATTTTGATTCAAAGTTCATAAAAAATAAAACTTTTTTTTTTTTTTAATTTTCCATGCTCTCAATTTAAATCTGAATTTCTACAATTAACATTCATAAATGCTCCATAGCGTTGGCGTTGGTTTCAGTTTAAATTTATTATGCTTGATCTCGAAATTCACCAACCACCGAATGGCTCCGGAAATAGAATATTGATGCTCATGTTGACTTTGCCTGCATATGAATGGCTCGAAAATGAGGGTGGGTCGACGACGACCCTCAGTTTGATATTTGCCCTATTAGACCGTTTCAAAATTAGATTTTGGATTTTTCGTCTGTGCTCTTAAAATATTATGATTAATGTTGAAGTTGTTCAAAAATTATTAAATAATAATATATTAAATTTGAGGTCTAAAATGCCGTTGGAAGTTTGCTACGAATGATTTAAGATGGAATTGATTGAAACTTCTATTCTGTTTAAAATAGATTGTGCTCTTCTAATAATATTTTATTTGTTTGTGAACAGACTCATGCTTCGATTTTTTTTGCTAAGAAATAACGATAAAGTGGCTAGTGCCATTTTCAGTGCTTTCATCTGTATGTCCGTACTGACATCCAAAGGTACACAAATGAAGGGTTTTCGTAAATATTATTGTTGCTGCGTACCTACCAATTAAGGGTTTACGAGTGCAACACATATAACTAACATTAATTAGCCTAATGGGCCTTTCATACTGCGTTCACCGTCAATCTGCCCTCAAACTGAGGTGCTAATACTATTTTGTACAGGAAAAGACTTTTGCTCCCTAATGGGAAAATTTTGTTAAACTGTTGGAATTCAAAGATATGATAAATGTCTAAAAATGCAAAATAGAACAAAGATGAAATGTTTTTGTTAAAGAGATTTGCACTTGATGTTCGTAGAGTTTCATGGTTTTTTCAATTAGAATATATTGGAAAAAACTATTTAATTTTTCTCACGGAATTGTAGTTATAAAAACTATGATAAAATAAATTCAATTGAAAATTCAAAAAAAAAATAGTTGTGCTCCAAACATAAAATTATGGAAAAATAAAAATAGTGCCTGAACTAAGATTCAAATATCTTTGACTGCAAAAGATAATTTTGAAATCTCTTTGCATATGGAAGATAAATAAACTTGATATCGATCATCTGGTCTTCATTTTTGCGAATGATCGAATCGCTAACAGTTGCCAAATCAACCGTTACAAATGTAATTAAAGTGTTTGGGGAACGTTTGTCGACAGCCATGAAGTTTGGATCGGGGGAAATCGAAAACCGGAAGCCGCTGAGACGACAAAGAGAGTTGCCGGTAGTTTCAAGCGAAACCCTAACCTTTCTCTCCGAGATGCCGCAAATAAGCTGGGTGTATCGTCTACAACCGTGCATCGAGCCAAAAAACGAGCCGGACTATCGACTTACAAGAAGGTAGTGACTCCAAATCGCGATGATAAACAAAATACAATGGGCAAAGCGCGATCCCGGAGGCTGGACACGACGATGCTGACGAAGTTTGACTGCGTGGTAATGGACGACGAAACCTACGTCAAAGCCGACTACAAGCAGCTTCAGGAACAGGAGTTTTATACGGCAAAAGGAAGGGGAAAGGTAGCAGATATTTTCAAGCACATGAAACTGTCAAAGTTTGCAAAGAAATATTTGGTTTGTTTGGCAAGCCATCTGTACCTGTGGCTTGAAAAGCAGCATTTTCATAGCTCTCGGGACTGTCAACCAAGAAATTTACGTGTCATTCGCGACTTTTGTCAACGATGTAGTTGGCGGACAGTCATTGAAAAACGTCCGGACAACCTTTGGGCTCGAACTCACGGACATCGGTTCAGAGGGCAACTGACTTGGCTACTGAGCAATATCACAAGCCTATAAAATGTGGACTTAAGGACTGAACATCCGAACAAAAAATTAAACCAATGATTGGTACATTTAAAATCAATTGAACGTGTTATACAAAAACGTAATTTTCACGTCAGGGATAAAATGTTTTGCAGATTTGTATGTTAGGTGCCAATCGAAAATTTTTTAAGTTGTTTTCATCAAAATAAACAACAACAGAATTATTAAATTCCTATTTTTTCATGTCTTCTTGAATGTTTTTTGAAAAATACATGGCTTTTGCTAGGATTTGCCTGGATGTTCCCGGTTTTTCGATTAGGCAGTTTGAAATCAGGTTTTGACAGGTTTTAAAAAAAAATGCTCGAAATTTCTCGGATACGTGCTGGAAAAAATTTGGAATCCTTAGATTACATGGTGGGTTTTTGAAAATTTTTAAAAGAAAAGAGAACAGTAACTCTAATTATTTCAGAAATGGAAAATTTAGCCTTTTCTGAGTCTTTTCCTGGCAAAATTAAAATATTTGGTCGGTAAGTCTCCTACGTTTTGGTTTTTTAAGATAAATTACGGTGTTTAATCTCTTCATACAATTATTTTTTAAATTCACCGAAAAACGTCGATAATTTCAAAGAACAAACAATTGCGGTGATAAATCCAAAATTCTAAATTTTTACTTGTAAAACAATTCCAGTGCAATAGAATAAAAAGCAAAGTTGTTCTTTAAAAATATTATTTATTTTATTTTTATTGAATTTTTTGCCATTTTGAAACATAAAAAATTTCAGCTTATTTTTACATACAATTTTTATTAAAAAAGAAAAAGGCTGGAACAAATATAAAATTTTTCTTTTGTCACCACCCTCCCCCCTCTTCGATGTTTCCAAAAATCCCGAAGGAGGAAAAATAAGGTTCAAGGTATTTTATTAAAAAAGTTGATGAATCCTTGTATATAAACATAATGCATACAAGCTTTTTTCAACTTGTTCTAATTGATTGAAAATTGGGATGATTTTTTATTATCTACCCTCGTGACGCGTCAACTCCCAGTGACAAAAGAAGGATTTGAAATATGTTCCTTATTTAGATTATCCTTGTTATAAATGGTTTAATCAAAATGTAACATGAATTCATAGTCATATATGAGGCCCTTGGAGCCAAAGGGGTATAAGTGACAAAATGGAAAAAAAATCGAGATAATCATCTAGAACGAATCCTTGACTATCAAACATTATATGGTATTTTAATCATAATTTTATTTCACTATTTTCTTATGTTACGATCTCGTTGAAAAAATCCTGCTAACTGATACTTACATTTTGTTTGGTGCCAAAGGGGTATAAGTGCAGCACTTATACCCCTTTGCCACCAAGAAATTTACTTATACTCCTTTGTCACCAACTCAAATGTCATTTCTAGTAAAAAGTGTACTTTTCATCGGGACGAAAAATTAAAAAAAAAGGGGAATTTAACTTGCATTTGAAAAGTAGATCATGTTTGAAAATTTACCATCAACAGTTAACCATTTCATTGCATTTAGTGATAATTCTAGTGAGCAAAATAATATCAATTTTTTTTTGCAGTCTTCAGGTAAAATGTTAGTCTTAATTGAAATTTTAATAAAATCAACATAATGGAGCGTTCGATTGGTAAAGAAAGAAATGTTTGATGAAAAACCAGTGTTTTATGCTTCTTCAGAACACTTTGTCTCAGAATCCCTTTTACACTTGAGATTCAGTGCAACCTCTTCCTGTTGCCCGATTCCTCTCAAATTTGGCATATGGCCTTCTGATGAATTCCTTAAACCATCAAAGTCTTTTTATGCAAGTATTCTGATTTTAAAGTAGGTATTTATTAAGACAAATTTGATAAATTAAATAAAAAATATCCAAAATTGGGGTTTTTTTTATTAAGAATTAAACCGAGAATAGCTCTCCACACGATGATACAAACAACATGCTTTGTTCAGCAAAGTTTAAGTGCACAAAATCCGCATCTTTTGATGGCATTGGTATCAAAAATATTTTACGCTTGGTACACATTTTGGTCAGTTAAATATAAAATTTTTGGTCCAAAAAATTTTTTTTCCATGAAAAAAGCTGGCTTATTTTCCATTCCGACACAAATTTGGTCCATTTTCTATTTTTAGCATTTAGTATTTAATCCAAACAAAATTAAAAAAAAATATTTAAAGTCAAATATTTTGAAAGTGGACTTTTTTCCAAGATCGCGCTTGCGGAACCTCTAAACATGATTTTTTTTAGTCGGCCCCATACAAAAGTTTGTTTTCCACATCCTAATCTACCATTTGGAGGGTGAGCCCCCAGATTCCCAGAAGTTATGCAATTTTGGGACACCCTAATGAGCACCTCTGAAATTATAAAAAAAATCTTAAAATATATATTTTGTGAATATCTCAAATGGACCAAACATTTTAATTTTTGGTGGAAATGAACCGGTAAAGGCTCTACTTTCTGCCCATGCAAAAATTAGCGTTAGGGTTTTATTTTTTTCTTGAATATGAAACCAGCATATGAAATCAATTTTTAGGTTTAGAATTATATCTTTCGATAAGTCATTTCAGTTATACGATTTACGAAAAGCCTTGATATTTTTAACTCGCTTCCCCGCAAGTATTGTGTTGGACATTGAAATAAGTGGTTTAATGAAGGTTGAAGAAAATCGATTTAATTTATTTATTATGGATAAGTTCTTTTCATTGCTTTGAAACATTTTTGCTGATATTTTTGGAAACGTTTTGGAAAAAAAAAACAATAAATTAAAATATGGGAGAGTGTGGTTTCATGGACCACTTTTTTCTTTGCTCGATAACTTCTTTATTATAAAAATTAAAATGATTAAAAAAATTCACATTTCTAACGCATCATAAGAAAGAAATATTTTTAATTTTTTTGATAAAAACATTTTTTATTTCTTGTTCTAAAAAAGCAACATTTTCTGGATCTTGGAAAAATGGTGGGAAATTGTTGGCCATCAAATCTGAATTGACCAAATAACATGCCAAGTTCATGAGTTTAGCCAGTAATTTCATAACTTATTTTTTTTTAATTTGAACAAATTTCAGATGATGAAATATATAAAAGGGTTGTGTATGATCAAATAGTTTCATGAGCCCGTCTCGCGAAAGTTTTGACGAAATTCCTTATATAAATTTTATGTTCGTCCATATCGCATTGCATAAAATTGACAGAGTATTTTTAATAACTGTTCATTGTGCGTAAGGAAACTTTACAGATAGGAAAAATGTATATTTTTATTTATGAATGTGTATGAAACATCAAAATAAACTCTATTGTGTTGTGAGCCTACTTGGTTAAATGATTAAACTGAATCAAACCAACCGAAAGATTCCTTTTAATTCAACCACGGTAAACGAAAAGTTCAGATACTGGTATTTCGATAGCAACTCGAGCACAGAAGCATTGTCAGGTAAACGAGAAACAGTTACATAGGAATCGGAATGAATCTTTTATATTTGATATACTACTACAGGATGTTATTTACAGTGAGGGTATTTGAACGATCTTCTTTATAATGACAAAGTTGGCATTTAGCCTATCCACATAGGGATTTTCAAGAATTAATGATATATAGAGAGAACCTAACTGAAGATAGAAGGTACTGGACTCTTATGTCAATACTAGAAAAATCGCAGAATAGTGCTTGATTTCACTGATATACCTGATGTAGGTAATTTAGATGTCATGAAGTTTATTTATGTTGAAAACGCAGGTTTCAGTGGTGGAATAGAGTTATCTTTATTCATGTTTCGTCTGTGAGGTCAGTAGAATACAACTATATTAATTAGCGATAGCTAATTGTCACTTCCACATCTTACATTCCCTAACCGGGAAAGTACTCATTTCTCAATGAGTACTTTGATATTCTTACCCAGAATATTTGGCAACACTGCTGTGTTACCACAAACCTAAGTTGAGTTGTAAACATTTGTACCGTGTTTACCATCATCAGCTGTCATCATCAATCATCACCGCTATTGTTTCAATTGCGAATTGACTCAAAGCATGCGGAACCAAAACAAACTGTTTTGGTTCTGCTCGTGGCAGCAGAAGTTGCTGCTTGCTGCTACCAAGGAAAACCGTAAGTTTCAACACCTCCCCTCAATTCGCAGATTGATAATGCTGAACAGCTTCGCGTGCATCGCCCTTGGTAACGCCTTCGTGAACGCATCAGCTGACTGATCCTCAGTAGAGATGTGTCGCAAAGATAGCTGACCGCTTCTTATCATGTCTCTGATGAAAGCATACTTAACATCCAGATGCTTCATCCACTGATGAGTCCGCGCCTCCTCCAGATACTGGATGCAAGGGATGTTGTCCTCCATTAACGTGAAAGGAGTGTTAACCACACCCAATTCACCTAGAAAGTTTGTTAACCACAAACCTTCCTTGATTGCATGGCATGCTCCTATTTCAGCTTCGGTCGACGATAGACTGACCGTCTGCTGACTTTTCGTTGACCACGAAATAAGATTCACGAAGATCATGTAAGCGTGACCCGATACAGATCTTCGGTCATCGGAATCATCGGCATAATCTGCACCTGCATATCCGATAAGTGTTTCCGGTGTCACGTTTCTGCGGTATACCAACGCCATAACGGTCATACGTCGAAGGTATCGCAGAATACACTTCAGGCCTTGCTAGTGCCTATCCGCCGGGCTGGCCTGGTACTTGCTCAGTGCGCTAACCACAGCACAGATATCTGGTCTCGAAGATGTCGCCAGATATTGTAGACAAACGATCAATTTTTTGAACGGTTGTTCGGTGATAACCTCACCATCGTTCAGCTTCGTCCAGCGAACGTTCGTATCAAGCGGTGTGCTTACGGGCTTACAATCGGCCATACCGAATCTGCCAAAACTTTTCAACGTATCCTGATAGCAAAATCTCGAATTCTATCCGTGTTCGCGTTTCTGCGGTATACCAACGCCATAATGGTCATACGTCGATGATATCGCAGAATACGCTGCAGGCTTCGCCAGTGGCTCTCCGCCGGGCTGGCCTGGTATTTACTTAGTGCGCTAACCGCTGCACAAATATCTGGTCTCGATGATATCGCCAGATACTGCAAACAACCGATAAGTTCTTTGAACTGTTGTTCGGTGATAACCTCACCATCGTTCATCTTCGTCCAGTGAACGATCATGTCACGAAACCTGTGACCTAGGGTAAGCCAACAGCCTCCCATGCCGCGTACTTCTCCAGGGCTGTTTCGACAGCTGTCTTACAGAAGACCCATTTGTACGAGAAACGGAATGGGTTTCCTTTAACATGGGTTAAGCTAACCGCTTCCCAAATCTCGCTCTCATCCAGGGCTGCTTGATAGTACGCTAACCGCAGCACTGATTTTCGGCCTCGAAAACTGCAAACAACCGATCAAATCGTGGAATGGCTGCTCAGTGATAACCTTACTTCGTTCAGCCCGAATCTCGTTCCTTTCATGGCTGCGGTGGTCTTCCGGAAAAAGCCGTCCCTTTGGCCCTTGAGCTTACCGACGATTCGAAGTTGCTCTTCCTTATCATTAGCGGCTACGTTAGCCACGTAGCGTTGATTAGCTTCTCGTGTTCGCTGGCTGCGTCTCTGGCCCGGTTCGGGATTGACGGAATCTGGATCATCATCGTCATCTTCGCCATCGCTACTCTCGTAGTCGCTCTCGTCTCCCAACGTATGCTGACTGGCACCAGAATTGATGACGAATCTTCGTTGATTCTGGTGGCTGATAACCTCAGCATGCAAACGCACAGCATATCTTGCATGTTGTTTTCTGGTAACCCCAGATAAACAATCTCTTGTTGCTAACAGGGCCCTTTCTCGGTGGCTTCGTGAAATAGCTAAACTTCGATCGACAGGACTCATCCAAAATGCCTCAGAAATCAAGAAGTGGATGAATTCGCTAGCGACTAACCATCGCCCGAACCACCTCCTCTGAAGCACCCGAAGCAGCTTCCATCCATCGAAGACATGCTCGCGCATACTATACGCAGCACAGCTACAAAGTACGAGAATGATCTTGACTCCAACTTTTTGATCGCTACAAAAAGCCGGAATGCAAAGTTCAGCAACAAACGTCCAATCTGACTCTGTGTTGCTAAAGTTTTTGGCAACTAACCGTCGTCGAAAAAAACCTCCTCCTAAGCCACAGAAAAATCAAACTGTTGGCTTGGATAAGCGCACCCGTGCTGACTACAGCGTAGCTCCTCATTACGAGAGTAACCCTCTCGAACAGTTTCTTCCAATCTCCGATCCGGGCTAATCCTTCATCTGGAGCATTCGGACCTGACCAATCCTGGTTACAGATCCCGAGAGTTCTTCTCCCGGCCGTCAGATATGAAACCATGCTGCTAACTGCAGCACGGCTCGTGTCGGCATCGAGAGTAACCCTCTCGGAACCCGATTTCCCGGCCTCGAACTCCAGGGACACCTTCTGGCTGACCTGGAGCACCTCGTGGCCTCTGCACAGACGATCCTCTGCGCTGGTGGTCCTCTGCGCATGGGTTAGCTCATAACTGCTGACCACAGCGCACAACCACAGCACGAGAGTAACCCTCTCGGCTAGCAGCACCACCCAATTAATCCGGGGTGGACCTCCTGACCATCGCGCTGCCCGGTTGCGGATCCAGGGAATTCTCCCGGCCGTCGGACGTGAGCTCACGCATGCTAACCGCAGCGTGGCTCGTGACGGCATCGAGAGTAACCCTCTCGATCCGCGAACCTCCCCGGACTCGAGCTTTGGCGGAACCTCCTGGCTGGCCTGGGACATCTCGCTGGCTGGTCTCGGCACTGGTGGTCCTTTGGCTGCTGGCTGGCTCTCTCTGGCGGTCCTCTGGCTCGTCTCTGGGTAAGTTTGTCCCTCTGCGCTGGCTGCTGTAGAACTTGCTAACCGCAAGTCAAATATACTTGAGAGTACCCCTCTCACTAACTCATTTTCCAATTTTCCTGACGTATCTGGGCCCATAACCTGTTGAAAACGCAGGTTTCAGTGGTGGAATAGAGTTATCTTTATTCATGTTTCGTCTGTGAGGTCAGTAGAATACAACTATATTAATTAGCGATAGCTAATTGTCACTTCCACATCTTACATTCCCTAACCGGGAAAGTACTCATTTCTCAATGAGTACTTTGATATTCTTACCCAGAATATTTGGCAACACTGTTGTGTTACCACAAACCTAAGTTGAGTTGTTTAGCTTCACAGTGTGATGATGTAAACATTTGTACCGTGTTTACCATCATCAGCTGTCATCATCAATCATCACCGCTATTGTTTCAATTGCGAATTGACTCAAAGCATGCGGAACCAAAACAAACTGTTTTGGTTCTGCTCGTGGCAGCAGAAGTTGCTGCTTGCTGCTACCAAGGAAAACCGTAAGTTTCAACAATTTATATATAACTTCGGAATTGTTTTAAACTGAAAACGAGCTCCATGAACCAGTTCAGCGAAATTTCGGAAAGGCACTTGACAGAAATGATCCGCCGCCATCAAGCAGATAAAAAAGCAACACGTATGCAAAGCACATTCCACATACATTCTTCGAAGGAACGTACCGACTCGACTCCGACTGCACAGCGCTATGAGAAATTGGGTACCATCCCGGGGCTTTACGGCGGATAGTCATAAAGTCACCCCCAGGCACTTCCCTTTTACCCTCACGATGCATGACTGGCATTGAACAAATTTGTCAAACCCCCAGAGTTCGCTATTTTTTTCTCACTTTGGGATGGGTTTTGGGCGTCTGCAAATGCAGCCCCCGGGGAAAGGATCAGAGATTTGGAGATTTTTTTCTCCGTCTGTTGAATTGTGGTCCTTCCTTTTTCCCTAGATTAGACTTGTTATTGACACTGTTTTTCGTTGTGGAATCCTGATTGGGAGCAATTTTTTCGTTGCCTCTCCACTCCGGTTGAAAAGAACTTGATGGAACGTGACGATTTTCTGGATCCTGACTAATGTAATTTGCTAAAATATCTGCAGCATGCAATTTGCCGTAATGATATCCTAGCCTTTTAAGGGTAATGTGATGCTCCTTCTGAAAGTTTTAATTAAAAAGCAAAGATGGCTAATTGAAAACAGACACAGTGATCTCTTTAAGGTGATAGCATGAACAAAACATTTGATGTAAATCAATTGTCAAATTATCAGGACTGTTAGAATTTTTTCAAGAATGTCAAAATAATTAAAACTGTTGAAATTCTAAAAATTGTCAAAATTATCAAAATTTTCAAATTTGCCAATTTTGTCAATTTTGTAAAAATTGTCAAAATTGTCAAAATTGTCAAAATTGTCAAAATTGTCAAAATTGTCAAAATTGTCAAAATTGTCAAAATTGTCAAAACTGTCAAAATTGTCAAAATTGTCAAAATTGTCAAAATTGTCAAAATTGTCAAAATTGTCAAAATTGTCAAAATTGTCAAAATTGTCAAAATTGTCAAAATTGTCAAAATTGTCAAAATTGTCGAAATGGTCGTTTGCTTAAGACTATCACAACACTTTCATCAATTTACTAAATAATAATCAAAACACTGTCTTTAAATTGTGACAAAAGAGTTATAAATTTGTTTAGAAATTTTTAAGAAACTATTTTATCGGCTGTACGGTGAAATGTTATATTTTTTTAGTCTACCAGCGAAATTTTTTTGTCGGGAAATGAATGTTTTCTTTGCTTTATTTTCATCAGATCTTTTTTCGTTGTGGATTTAAAACGCAACAAAAATGAAACGTGAGGAACAAACAGATGAAATGTGATGAAAAGTTTTTCAAATTGAAAATAAGCTTCCGCTCACTTTCAACGTTATTCATCTAATTCTTATTTTCTATCTGTCTTTCAATTCTTAAAATATTTAAATCCACAACGAAAAAAGATCTGATGAAAATAAAGCTGAGAAAACATTTATTTCCCGACAAAAAAATTTCGCTGTTAGACTATTGGAAGCAAAACTGATCACTGGGGGAAATTTGAAAATAACATATTTCATTTTTTAACAAATCTGTCAAAACATTTTTATAAAATTCATTCAAAGAATTAAAAAAAATACAACAGTGGTTAAAAAATTATTACAGAACTATTACAAAACAATCACAAAATTTTCCGACAGTTCTTCACCAAATTAGCACAAATTTGTCTCAAAATTTTTATAAAAAACTTTTATAAAATGGTCAGAAAATTAGCACACGTTTTTCAAGAACTTGCTACTGTAAGCTTCGGAACTTACTAAGCTCACAAAATCAATATTCTCCAAATCGTTACAAAATTATCATTGAAATCACGTTAAATTATTTAAAAAAAAACATAATTGTCTCGAAATATTCATCAAAATGTTACAGCATTGTTTCGAAACTGACAGATAATTTCACAAAACTTTTTTGCAGAGAAATGAATCCAACTGTGTTAGATGAAATTTTAGGGACTAGATAAGATGAAAATCGATGTCGATGTCATTTCTCTACAAAAAAGTTTCGCTGACTGAATGTTCCAGTCAAGACCCATCTCTGGGTCGCAGTTTAAAAATTTCACAAAACTTTTAGAAAATAGTTATTAACATCTCAAGAAAATTAACATTAATTTTTTGATTACAAGTATTTTTATGCCAAACAATATTCAAAATTGTACGTCTCGGTGGTCGAGTGGTTAGCGTGCTAAGACGGTAATCGCTGGTCCGCTGATGACATGGGTTCGATTCCCATCTCGGTACTGGGTGGTTAATGTTAATCTTAAGTTGTCCATGTCATTTATTCAGTCTGTAAAAGCCTAAATCGGCTAAGACGGTGTATGTCTTTTTTAAAAATCTGGTCACGAAATAATGGTGAAATGTTTTTAACAAAATGTTTATAAAACTGTAGTAAAACTTTCAAAAACGTTTGATAACTTCACAAGACTTTTACAAGAAAGTCCTAGAAGTGTCAAAAAATTCACTCAAACATTTGTTAATTTATATAAAATTGTAACAATTTAAAAAACAAAAAATCTGCATAATAACCACTATACGAAAATTTCCAAATAATGTTCCAAATTTGTAACAAATTATTAAAAAATTCTCTCATATTTACCACATATTTCACACAAGTTATTCATAAAAAAATCATAAAATTTAAAAAAAATATATTTCAGATACCGGTCTTTCGACTGCAACTTACTAACTGCTAGAATGAGATTGCAAGAATTTTTTCAGCACGTATCCGGGCAATTTTATCTGAATACCTGGCAAGATCCAGGCATTAGATTTCGAAGTTGCCGACCAAAAATCCGGGAAATATCCGGGCATATTTAGTCAAAACACAAAACTTTCTTAACATCAATCCATTTTTCATCAACACTAAACAACAGATTTTAAATCGTCATTAAGGCTTTCAAAAAACATGCATGATTATTTTTATAGAACTTGATTAAAAAATGTCGTTTTGGATGCGAAGATAAAAAAAATTTAAAAACACAATTTGGTTTTTGTATGATTTGGCAAATGAAGTGAATAAAACCGGGCAAAATCCGGCTATTTTCAGTGAAATTCGAGCAATATTATTCTAGAATAAGGTTGCTAGATTTTTTTCAGCAAGTATCTGGGCCGAATAAATCTGGGCTACTTTATCTTAAAAACTGGCAAAATCCGGGCGTTTGATTTCAAAAATGTTCCCCAGAATCCGGGCAACATCCGGGCAAATATTGTCAAAACCTGAGAATGAGAAGGGAAATAAACCCTGGAAACCATACTGGACCGGACTTTTCCCTTATTTTATTTTAAATATCCGGGCAACCCGGATAAAACCGGGAAATCAAGTAACCTTATTCTTGAATATAATATCGGTATTTTTTTTTTATACTGTGGTTGAATTAAAAAATCTTTCGATTTCTTTAGTTCACTTAAACTTACCTTCATGTATTGAATTATTATAAACTATTCTTAAAGTTTTCTCCATATTTCGAAAATGGACACATTGTCACAAAACTATCACAAATCATCACAAAATTTTCACGAAATTCCTTCAAATTTGTCACAAAATTATCTTAAAAATTAAAAAAAAAAATTCACAAAAAACTCCCCAAAAACACAAAAACCAAAATTTTCAAAAAAAAAAAAATTTACCAAATCATAACAAATTGTTTCGATAAAAAAAACCTCCCAATCTTACAAGAAAACTATCACAAAACTACCCAATGTGTTCCTAAGAGTTTAAAAGTTTTTCAGTTATTTGATTACTTTTACAAATACATATTTTTCATAAAAATCGTTTTAATAATTGTGGTGATTGTTGAAATTCAGCGAAACACCATCCTCTATTGCATCACGTAACTCGAACAATTTCAGTTCACATTAACAGTCTTCAACTTCGCCCATTCCAAATTCCATTGGAGGTTACGTAATTTGTTACGGCGAAGTTTCCAAGAATCAAAACTCTTCGAAAACGTCGAACCGGGAAACCTGCAAAACTTTTCCGTCTAGGAGGACCCAAAAGTGCAAATCCATTCTACTTCTCGTTTTTGGATCCGAGAAAGAGGCATTTTATCACCCATCGAAAGTTGGGGACAAGAAATCGACCAACCTAAATGGATATTGAATGAGCGAATCGAAGAAGGGGAAAATCAAATAATGCTTCCACGAGTCTGACTGAGCAAAAGTTTTTGCATCGCAGCAGGATAGAGATAAATTGGAGCAAAATAGAAGCACCATGTTCTATGGCTGTAAGTAGAGCTTTTAGGGGAAACAAATCGGGTGCAATGCATATTTTAAGCATTATTTAAATGGCTGTCTCGTCGTTTTGCTAGGAGAGTTTGGTGCAAACAATGCTAAATTTGTATGAACCGAGCGTGATGGAATTTATTATTCTGCCGTGAATTTCCTATAAATTGATAGTATTTATCACCGTTCAAAAACTGTCTCTCGAATTTTCCATCAAATCAAATCAGGTTTAGCAAATACCGACCAATAGAAACGTTCAGTGGATTGGAACCAATTTACTCTTCCACTTTATGGGTTCATAAAATTCTTCTACAATTTGTTGGAGTTCTTCGCCGTTCTGGTCCGGTTTTGGATTCATCGAAATAATAAAAAATAATTTCTGGGCTCAAGGGAGCTTGGCAAACAACTAATAAAACGCAGACATCAGACAATGAAATACAGCCGCCACCACGCGCCATCACATTGGCAATCGTCGTCGTGTAGCAATTGGGAAAAAAATTCTAGCCTCGCTCCATTCATCCCCGGTCCGCGGCTCATCGGTCGGTTTTCGTAATTTATGAAAATTGAAAATCACCACCCACTCACTAACCCACCCACGCCAATCGTGCCGTTTGTTTGCTGAATGACTGGGATTTGTGAGGGTATGACTGGGTAGGCATCGTCTCTATTGAATGAAATTCAAATTGTTTGATGAGTGGAAGGCTATCATAAATTGATTTCCAAACCAATAAAATCCTAGACTTGGTAAAAGTTTAATCCAACCTTATCAAAAATTTCTCTAGTTATTTATCCATGATAATTCTCTGTTCAGATGAAATTCTAATCCGGAGCTTAGAACCCAGAATAAACATAAAACTAAAAAAAGAAAACCAGATTACAAATATCTCAAATGGAGTTGTTGAGTACCGTCTGGGTACAATTTTACATCCAAAGCTAGGAAGATGTCAACGAATCGAACAGCGCAAGCAAAAGATAACAAAAATGAGGAGGAATTCTTCCGAGAAAGGTCAATTGATTGGAACTGGAAGGTTTTTCTTCGTTTTGTCAAACAATGGCAGTTCGTTAGAGAGAGTTCAGCATTTATCAGCTGGAAAATTGTATGAATTTAATTTTAAAATGCTTCCGAACCGGCGATTTTTGAATAACTCGTCCTTCAAACTGTCGTACAATCGCCACGAAACAATCGAAACAATTTTATTGTAATATTTCGAATAGGGTAACGGACTTATTTTGGACCGCTTTGGGAACTGGCTATGCTACTTTCTGAAATAAAATACTACGTGTTACAACTTTCGACTGTTTTATCTATTCATTACTAAGATCAAAGCTTTTTCTATCGAAACATATAATCGTTTGATGTTATATAACAAGATTAAAGCCTAAAACACGTTTTTTCGATAATTACTCTGGGCGGTTTTTTGAACCACCAGGTTTCTATTTTAGACCACTCTCTGGACCTATTTTGGATAAGGTACTCTTAAACTAAACTTTCTTTTCTTAATTTGCTAAATTATCAACAGCGATTGATGCGCAATTATGCGAAAAAATCAGCTTATGTTGTCCTTTTATATTTTGGTTGTCAAGTTTTATTTTTCAATAAGAAAAGGGTAAAAACAGAAAAAAACTCGTGTGTTATATGTATAGTGTGTTTCTAATGTATTTAAAATACCGATAGCACACTGCAATCTCGACCAAATTTGCTCTGCAGTGGTTTGCTGACCAGTTTGCTTATCTTTAAGATTAATTTTTGAACGCAAATTTTCTTCAAGTAACCCAATGATAAGTTAAGAAAGTCTGTCATCATCAACTCCTCAACATCAGTTAATGAATTTTGACTTCCGAAACATTTGTGGATTTGGTTCTGTAGAATAATAGATTCAAAAAAGATAAAAATGATAAATTCTAAAAGACGCTTCTTCGCTGAAAAATTCACAAACAATCAGTTTTATCTTATAAAGAACTTTTGTTCTACGAAAAGATATCATCGTTGGATCAAATTTTTCAACAATTTTTTTTCAAAAATTGTATAACAACAGGGGTTGAAAAACTAGATTCTGAGTACTTTTTGCTTGTAATTTTCACACACTTCAACAATTTTTTCCCAAATTTTGAAACAAATATAGCTATAGTTGAATATATTTTTTGTTATAATCGTTGTTATATCAAAACTGAGATAGACAGCTGTTAAAAAAATTAAACTCGTTACATATTTTCCAATTTGTTGTCGTTTTTTCCCAACCCCTCTTTTAGACGGGGTTTATATTTCGTCTCTTCTACCTAAACAAGTATATTTTTTCCTCGGGAATCAACCCAGAATGGTTGTAAATTTTAGATCAAACTGTTAATAATTATTAATGAAATATTTTAAATAATTACTTAATAAAAGTTTGTGCATGTCCAATTTTTTTCATGTTATTAAGCTTCTTTAAGCTGTACCTTTTGATAAAGGGTGATACGGTCAATATTTGGTCAAGAGAAAACTAGTGTAAATCGGGGAAATCGTTTATTCAGAAAATCAAATTAAATTTCTTTTTCAAGTTTAATTAGTATAAAATTCAGGAAAAATATTCAGTTAGGCTTCCGCTTTTCCAAATCCGAATTGCTTGGTGACCGTATTACCGTATGTAAAGTTTTTTCCTTAATTGTGAAAATTAAATATAAAATGGAATAAACTTTTGAATAACTTTTTTTCAAACTATTTTATTAATTCAAATTGGCGGACATTGGACTTGAAGCTCAATGTTTCAATATTGAACGTTTTCAGCAAACCTTCGAACAATTGGCACTCAAAATTAGCAACAACATTGCAAATACCATTTCGGTGGCGCTTGCTTACTCAGCATTTCGTTCACGTGAGTCAATGCCAAAATGGATCCACTCAGAATTAAAATGGAATAATCATATTTCCCTAGCAGTTGAACGCAGAGTAATAAATACGTTTCTTTACGGTTTCGATAGACAAAACGGTGGTCGAGAGGGCTGGCAGGTGGCAGGTCAAACTGGCAGTCAGTTGCCGGAAAATGTTTAGGCGAGAGAAAAAAAAATCTCGTGCCCAGCACCTTTTATTTTAGTATTCATGACGATCGGTTTTGCGGGTTGCGGACCGGTATTTTTTTATATTTCTATTTTTTCAAGGGGTTTCTTTCGTCGACCTCGATGTCTATAATGTTCAGCAGGTCCCAACGCTTTCTGTGCGGTTCAGCGCCGGGCGGGTGGCCTCTTGACATTTTCCGTCGTTTCCGGTGAGATGACCTGTGGAAAATGGATGTAGGTTCGGATATCACTAAGTCGGCACATTTTCACACACATTCACCTCGTTTTGCAAACACTCTTGAGAGCCATATTCGATCGGGCTTCCGATTGGCGTGATGCGTTTGAAAGTTCGACAGCCTACAGTACGCATCAACATGTTGGACACGTTTTGTGAAACAATATCAAAAGTGCTTCTAGCCGTCGTCGATTATAGAAAACCACGTTAATAGACCTTGCTTACTTCAGTACTCTGAAAAAACCGCAGGTCATATCGACCTGGTGAGGATATCTATATAACTTTGGGACCATCTTGAAATCCAACATCGCGACTTTCGCTTTGGGTAAAATAGCAATGAGTAGAAGACAAATATTTAAAAAAAGATAAAATAAGACAAAATCAAATAAAAAAAATAAAACAGGGCAAAACATGGTCAAGCAAGGCAACTTAGATAAAACATATCAAACCTGATAAGACATAGTAGAAGAATGTATAACAAGACAGAACTATAAAAAATATTATAAAACAAAATAAAACATTTTATTTACAAGACGAAATAAGCTGAATTGAGCTAAAAAGAGCTAAAAACAATTGAAAAAGATAAATTTCCATCAAACTAGATAAAATTAAGAAAAATAAGTAAATAAAAAAAAGACAAAATTAAATAAAGCTACACAAAACGAGACAAAATATGATGAAACAAGACTAAACTAGATAAAACAAAAGAAATCAAAGTTACACTTGAAAAAAAAGTAAAGCAGAATGAATCTAGATCAAACTTGATAAATCAAAAAGGTGTAACATTAGCAGATAAACATGGTATAATAATACAAAACTAGATCAAATAAAAAAAAAGTAGAACAAGATAAAAACGGGTGACACAAGGTAACAAAAAATAATGACTGATAAAACAGTGTATCATAACATGATAAAACAAGATAATATAAGGACCCTTCACCAATTTCCCGGGTTTTGCAATGATTTTAGGTTGAGGAAGAATAAAAGTTCATTAATTGAATAGGATTGTCATAAATTCTATGCAAACAAAATGAGTTATTTCCGATTTTCGGCAGTTTTATTAGGACCAAAGTAGGCCCTATTATTTTTTTTTTGTTTCGATTATAGTCGTTTTACCATCTTTGTGGCATTCGCGACTTTATCAACGTTACAGTTGGCGAATAGTTATTGAAAAACTTATCCGGTACAACTGTGTTCTATGTTTACTCTTGGGCAAAAAGAAAAATTATCATTTGTTAAAGATCATATATTTAATTTCAAATTGGGAATACCAAAATCAAATTGCATCTTTTGAGAAAATGCATAAAATCGTATATTTGCCAATGAATGCCAAAATCAGGATTTAAATTACGAAGATAAAATTTGCAAGGTATAGCAAAGCTCATCAGGTCAGCCAGTTTTTAATAGAAATAAATAGTTTCTATCATTCACAGAATTCTCTTGCACTTAATGACCGCTGTTTTATAGAAATTTGAAAAATCGTATTTAAATAAAATAACCATTTCAAAAAAAATCTTCTCTTCTTTGATAAATGATATTTTTAAAAGTTAGATATCAGTTATCCAGATGGAATATGTGCTCCAGAAATGCATAATTTTCTCAAAATAAATATTGATCGATATTGAATTGACATAAATTTCAACCTTAAAGTTCTTTGTAGACTTTTCATATTGTTGGAATATGATTTAGTATCGTATTTCGTTGTCTCGTTTTCGAAACCTTAAACCGAAAATAATCTTGGGAATTGAAGTTCCTATTAAACTAGGCTTGCCAGATACTTTTAGAAAAAAGCGGGACATTTCACGACAAAAAAGCTGGACACAGCAGAAAAAAACGGGACATTAAAGAAACTGTTAAAAAAAACTAAATTGTATTGCCATACTTATACATATACCATCAGCTAAGGTTATTCATAAAAAGTACACCAATGTTTTTTTTAACGTGGATGGATTTTGCTCAAGTTTTCTTACATGACTTCAATTTACACGATTTTTGCCATAAACACGGTTATTCTTCACGGTTCTCGTAAATTACCACCAAGGTTGCCGAAAAAAATTTGTGTCTTGACGAATAAAAAATCTAACTTTCTGTAATTTTATCCAAAAATTCTCTGATGGTTTTCTGTGATGCATTTTTCAATAGTTTTATTCAAAAGTTATGTCAAATTGCGTCTTTATTACATTTTACTTGAGAAAAATCAATAAACATTACTAATTTTATCATCAAAATCCAAAATTTATAATTACGTAATATACTATCTTGAAAAAAAAACTTATGCAATTTAAAATTTTTGTGAAATCTCTGAATATTTCTAAAATTTTGTATTCCGTGACACAGATTTTGTGATAAAAATTTGCTCAAAATTCTGTGAAATTATTGATTTTTTCTGTGATTACGGCAACTTTGATAAACGCGTAATTTGAAAGAAATATTTCAATTCCTACATTAAATTTAATATCGCGCAAAAACCTTAGTGCAATAACCAATGTATTTCAAATTTGTTTCAAAAATTTTAAAACTCAAAAAATTTCCGTCTTTGTATACTTTGAATAATTAAGTCGAAAAAGACGGTATATAAAAGGCAATTTAACTTAGATTATGTCGAAAAATTAAGATTTATAATCATTTAGAAGCAATTTAAACAATATTTTCTTAATACCTAAGTTATTTATATTTCATTTGTTGAACGTGCTCCAAGAACGCTTAACTGAATTAGAATCTTATTGTTACTTTAGAGCTTTTAAGTATTGTCTTATGTTAACTCTGAAAAATTGATGCTTATATTGAGAAAAAATACCTATTTGATTTTTTTTGTATTGTGTTGCTTATTTTAAGAAAAAAGACCTATTTGAAATAAAAAGAATAAAGTTCGATTTTTTACAGTGTGAGTCTGTGAATTTTGTAGAAGTTTTTTATGAACAAAGCGGGACATTTTGAGGAAAAAGCGGGACAGCGGGCCATTCAACAAAAAAGCGGGACATGTCCCGCTTTTGCGGGACGCATGGCAACCCTATAATTAAACACATTTTTGGCAACCTCCCACGAATCAACATGTGTCTCAAAAGCACTATTTGTTTATAGCTTTGATGTTCAAATATAGGGTTAGTTGCCCTACTTTGGACCTTCTAAGTGGTGGTTTCTCGAAATCCATATTTTCTCATAAATGGATGGGTTGTGTTTTTCAGAATATCCATTAATTGTTAACTAGCTGACCCGGTGTGCTTTGCTATAGCTTCAAAAAATATTTTTTTTATCATGAAAATTGTTATTGTTTTGTGGGAATAAGACTGGAACAAATATCAATTTCTTCTCTTGTCACCCGCCCCCTTCAAAATAAGGGGGGGAATAAATAAAGTTTGAAGTATTTTATGAAAATTTCGAAAAAAACATCAAACATCCGAAAGATTTCCAGAGCAAAAAACAAATTGTGGAAGATTGGAATTATTTCACCTTATGTATTCTTGATTTTATTGAAAACTTCGGTGAAAAATTACTTGATTTTTAGGTTATGTGCAATGATGTAGCATGCAATTTTGTTGCATACAAGATTTTGTGCAATTTATTCCAGTTTATTTGTTTTTAGCATTATTTTTTATCATCCCCGCCTTCGCGATGTTCCAACTCCGAGTGACAAAAGAAGGATTTGGAATGTGTTCCGGCCTTATTATCAAATGAAAACATAATCCAAAAGCAACCACTGTGAAATGAGAGCTACAGCTGGAGTTTCGAATTGCAATACAAACAATTTTTTTGAAAGTTTTTCTCTTAATTAGTTTTCGAAATTAAGTGCTAATCACGAAAATTTATTATTATGATGGTTACTATCCGCTACAGTGAGCGAAATAAGAATAGCACCACTATGTGTTTTGCATGTTAAAATATGAATGATTGAATATCACCAAAATTTTCTTCCACAAATTGTTTTGAATTATTTAACGGATAAATCAAGCATAAGTTTACTTTTTTTGGACGTTGCAATTGGTGTTGAGGACCAAAAATATGAAAAAAGGGTGCGAAATAAGAATAGCACCACTTGTGTTTTTCAACAAAAACAAGATAATTTCTAAAAATTGACCATGTCAAAGTGAATGATAATGCTTCTACGAATTATTTGAATAGATAACTGCATTTTAAGGAGTTTTTTAAAATTCCAAAGATTTTCAAAGGTTTTAAAATGGTGTTTTAAGAGATGCTCTTCTAGAACTGAGGAATTTGATATTTGAGCTGTAATTCTGTACCAAACTACTTACTTTCTTCATTAAAATGACGTGAAATGATGGATCAAACATTTTGGGTTTATTTTAAATCAGAAAAAAAACAGATTGGAATTCATAAACTTAGATTTTTTTTTTCAGTAAACAACACTTTTTCCAGTTTCAAGTCATAGATGGCAGCACTATCTTGCCATTAAAACCAAATTAAGTGTCAATATTGATTTTTCCGGTTTATTTAGGCCCAATTCATCATTTCAAGGTAGTTTTCCAACACAGTTTTGTTGGAGTTCACGCTGCAGAAATCTTTTCCGGATTTGCAAAACAAAAAAAAACCAGCACAAGAATATATCACCGCCAAAACCATCTCAACTTCCGATTCAATTTCAAATCATACCAATAATACTGCTAGTTATCTGGTTCATCAAGCTCCATCGGAAAGTACAAAATTATTTTCATTATCGGTCCAAGGAATTTACTTTTATCGGTCCTTGACGAAATTCTTATTTTTTGATATTGCGATCTTAGAATTTCCAAGGTGGTCACACGGTATCAAGTACTTATTTCTTGACCAAAATCATCCAGCACACCAGAATTATTCCTAGATATTCGAAAATGGGCATCAATTCGGTTTAATTCCAAGATAGTGCTGCCATCTACGACTTGAAACCAGAGAAATAGCGTTTGACTATTTAAAAACATAAGTATTTTTGAATTTGAAGCCTGTTTTTTATTCAAATTCAGCCTCAAATCTATGTTTCGTCAATTTGCATCATACTAATGAATGATAATGAAGACATAAAGCAGTTTGATAAATTATTTTAGCTCAAGTATCAAATTTCTAAACGCATCTCTTAAAACCCCCTTTTAAAACCTTTGAAAATAATTGAAATTCTAGAAAACTCCTTAAAATACAGTTATCTATTCAAATAATTCGTAGAAGCATTATTATTCACTTTGACATTGTCAATTTTTAGAAATTATCTTGTTTTTGTTGAAAAACACAAGTGGTGCTATTCTTATTTCGCACCCTTTTTTCATATTTTTGGTCCTCAACGCCAATTGCAACGTCCAAAAAAAAGTAAACTTATGCTTGATTTATCCGTTAAGGGGGGGGGGGGTAGGGTCTAACACTTTCAAAAAATCGATTTTTTTATTTTTTTATTTTCTTATTGTAAAACATTTCAAGAATGTTGTGTCAAATTTTCAAGTCAATTGAAGCAAAACTGTAGAAGTTATGGGCCTTTATCTCCTCCTATCTTATACTGCAAGAAAGCAAGAGCAGAAACTTCAAACGCGTTTTTCTCGAAAGCACATTTTTAAAGTCCGTGGACATCGTCATTTGAAAACTACTTATCCGATTCTTTTCAAATTTGGAACATATTTTCTACGTATAAAATACCAGACCCCAACGTTTTTCTTTTTTGATTTTTTTACTTTGGGGAGATTTTAGAGGTGAAAAATGGCGGATTTTTTCGTGAAAAATCGTAGTTTTTACTTCAAACAGCCACAAAAATTTCATAAAAATTTTTTTTAGTTAACTAAAAACGTTGGGGTCCAGAAAAACATCTATTAAAAATATTTTGCTCTGATTTTTTGACTTCAGATGATTCTGTGCTGAGATACAGTGTCCACCGCAAATCCTGTTTTCTAAAAGGCATCCTCGAAAGTGCTCCGTCACCGGCTCATTTTTCAATATTTTTTTACGAAAAAATTACTAAATGTTCTTTTAACAATGCTTTGTATAATGCAAAAAATTTGAATACATTTGTTTGAACGATAGTTCTAGAAAAAAATCGTGAAAATGGTGTTTTTTAAACCCGTTAGACCCTACCCCCCCCCCCCCTTAAACAATTCAAAACAATTTGTGGAAGAAAATTTTGGTGATATTCAATCATTCATATTTTAACAAGCAAAACACATAGTGGTGCTATTCATATTTCGCTCACTGTATATTGGTGAATTGTTATATTCTATGAGAAAAAATATTTAAAAATTCAAAGAAGATTAGTATAAGATAAAGGTATTGAAAATGAGCGAAAGGATAAACTTTTCATCTCATATCATCTCTTCTTTTTCAATTGTCAAAAACGTCACATATCACATTCTTCACAATATTCTTAGAAGCATTTCTCGTACCTAAATACCCTGCCATGCCATATTTGGTTACCTTTTTCCCCGCTGGATGAAGGGATCCCAAGTAACACAGATTAAGCCAACTAGCATTAGGAAGTTTTATTATAGTTTAATTATGGCAGTTTTTGTGCAGCTCATTTTATGACGGTTTAATTATGGTCATGCAAAATGTTTATATTTTCGTTTCGACAATATGTTTTCAGATAGTTTTGTAAACGCTAATAAAATTTTTATTAAACATACTGTTTTAGTTATTTTGAAAGAGTTATGCATGCTCTGTTTAAACTATAAAAAAACACAAACTTAGAAGTTTGCATTTAGCTTTCTTTTTCATGTTCTATAATAGCACTCAGTGCATGATTATCAAACCGCCATAAAACTTAGTGACAGTTCTCGATCAAGATGTCAAAACAGGACACGTTCAGGTTAGATAGCACATATTTGAAATGGAACTTCCATTTTTACACATTTTTTGATAAGTTATGTGTGTTGGTTTTAAGTTAAAAAACAAAATATATATAAAAATATTAGAAATCACCGAAAGTGAGTGAAATGGCCCAAATAGTAGGGAGAAAATTTGTTGCTTGACGCCATCATTAATCCAAAATGGCGGCTTCCGCATTTATTCTCAAAGCTGTAAGTTACTGAAAATATCAGGAAAGCTTAACAATATGGTTATCAGGTGAAAAAATAAAGAGTAGAAGTCGAATTTTGTTGCCCGTCGCCATCTTAAATCCGATATCTGATGCCATCTTAAAATCCAAGATGGCGGCTTCTGCTGAACTTTGAAATGTAGTAAATGACTTAAAATGACATGAAATCCAAACAATATTTGTATTGGGTAAAAGGGCTAAGCGAGTAGAAATCGAATTTCGCTATCTGACACCATCACAAATCCAAGATGGCGGCTTTCGATAAACTTTAAAAATGCTATAAATCATTGAATATCGCATGAAACCTCCAAAATATGGGTATTTTTTTAATTGTAATAAGCTATAAGAAGTTGATTTTTGCATTCTGGCGCTATCTTGAAATCCAAGATGGTGGCTTCAGCAGATCTTAAAAATACTGCAATGGATGAAAATAGCATCAAACCCCCAAAATATATTGTACTGGGTAAAAAGGCTAAACGATAGAAGTTGAATATCTCTTTTAGCGTTTCTCTGAAACGCTGTAAGTGACAGAAAATCCCATAAAACCACCACAATACACAACCCTATCGTTTTTGGTAACATCCGATTTTGGCAACATCCAATTTGGCACATGTACCTAAATCAAACGGTTTACAGAAACAACATTACCTTATAGTTTTCGCTAGAATAACACCAATACAATTTAGACGTAATAGCATGATAGGCATAATAGAATGACATAAATAGCAAATATGGCAACAAAATCAAAAACTTTAAACAAAACAAGAAAAGTGCTAAATGCATCAGAAAATAATGAAAAATAATAATAAAACCGATTAAAAATGATCGGAAATGTAGTTTTAAGTGAAAACAAAGTTGAGAAAAAAATCGTTCGATTTTGGCAACATTCTATTTACACAAAACAGGGTCTGGTTCTACTAGTTCAGCCCGTTCACCCAATACCATTATTACAAAGCTTTCGAGCGATTTTCGGTCATTAACAGTTCAGTGGAAGCCGCCATCTTGAACTTCAAGATAAAGTAAGAAAGAGGAATTCAATTTCTACTGGTTTTGCCCTTGAACCCAATAAAAATATTGTGGGCGTTTCATGCGATTTTTAGCGAATAACAGTATTTCTCAGCTAAGCGGAAGCACCATCTTGGGTGGTATTTCAAGATGAAGTCTAGTAGCAAAATTAGGGTTTCTCTTGGTTCAGCCCTCTATCCCATACCAATATTGTTGAGTCATTTACAGCATTTCAAAGTTCAGCGGAAACCGCAATCTTCGAATGGGTTCAGATAGCCAAATTCGACTTCTACTCGTTGATCGCTTTGAACTAATACCTAATATTGTGGGGGTTTTATGTGATTATCAGTCATTTATAGTATTTTCAAGTTGAGCTTAAGCCGCCATTTTAGCTTTCAAGATGACGTCGGACAACGAAATTCAACTTATAATCGTACAGCCCTTTCACTCAATAACCCCGTATTGTGGATGTATGATGAGATTTTCAGTTATTTACATCTTTGAAAAGAATAGCAAAAGCCACCATCTTGAATTTCAATATGGCTTCTGATAGAGGAATTCCTCTAAAACTGATTAAGCCATTTTACCCAATGACCATATTGTGGGAATTTCAAGTGACTTTCAGTTATTTCAATCATTTTAATGTTCAGTGGAAGCCGCCATCTTGGATTTCAAGATGACGCCTGATAGCGAAATTTGTATTCTACTCGTTTATCCTTTTAAATTTTTACCCATAGAGTGGGAGTTTCTTGCGATTTCCTGTGATTAACCGCATTTTAAAGTTCAGTGGAAGCCGCCATCTTGGATTTCAAGATGACGTCCGATAGCGAAATTCGACTTCTTCTAGTTCAGCTCTTTCACCAAATACCAATATTATGGGCCTTTCTTGGGATTTTCTGTGATTAACAGCATTTCAAACTTTTTTCATTTACAACATTAATAGTTGAGCGGATGCCGCCATCTTGATTTTAAGATGGCGTCTGAAAGCGAAATTCGACTTCTACTCGTTTAGCCCTTTCAGCCAATACCCATATTGCTGGGGTTTCATGCGATTTTAAGTCATTTACAACATTTTAAAGTTCAACGGAAGCCGCCATCGTGGATTTCAAGATGGCGTTGGACACAAAATTTGACTTCAACTCGTGATTTATTCCACGGATCATTCACAACTGTGGAGAGTGGATATTCCATAGTATGCCAATGTTAGTACATGTTAGATGGTTGCCATTCGATAGCCCCTCGTCAGCCGACACTTCGCCCATTCTTCGCTCGCGTCCTGCTATCACATCAGCGATCAGCCAGTCAGTCATGAATCGCTCCTCCTCGAGCAAGAATCCCGCAAACGCGTAGCAACAATCTCCCCGGGGCGCAGGCGACCTCCCTTCCGGCAATTCAGCGCATCAGGTCAGGTAGTGTCACGAGAACAGGTATGTTCCCCAAAGTAGAACCCACAACAACCAATCCTTTTTTATTCAAAAAGTCTTTCCAAATTTACTGTACTAACGACTAAGCCATTTTTCTGACCATAAAAAGGCTGTTAAGCATTGAATTGACTAACGCCATGTTGGTTGCAGAATCGAACGGCACAAAATGACGCCATGTTGATGGATTCACAATGCAAGCATTGGAAAATATTTTTTTCAGGCCTATTTTCCATCAATTCCATTATGATTGACCATCAGATTTGACGAGGCGCATTTATTCTAAGATACTATTTTATACACATTTTACCTGAAATCTTGACTGGCAGTAGAAAAGATGCTCATAATATGGTTAAAGCATTGGTTTTTTTGCTATTAATTTTACCAGATCATATCTCAATAATGCAATCATCATTCATACACCATTATTGTTGCTGGAAAAAATAAAAATAAAACTTCGAGAACTCACAGAATCGAGAAAAAAAAAAGAAAAATTGCTAACATGTTTAATAATAGCTTTTTAAAAGCTTTGGTTACCAACATTGATGACCAACAATGATTGGTCATGATGACGTTTCTGGGATAGGGCCAAATAGCGCCTGACTTTGGCTTTATGAGAGTCCAGGTGATGTTATAGAGTGCGCTTTAGATTTTTATGAAGATTAATGCTATAGTCCAAACGAAATTTTGTTGACCATAATAAAGCTAAAATCGTTACTTGGGATGTGTTTAAATCAATCAAAGAAACATTCCTCATATCCAAATACCCATACAGGATTATTATGAAAAATTATTACAGCTTTTCAACGATAAAAAACACTTAAATTTAAGTAATTAATTTCACAAACATTTTCACTCCCAGTCACCACTGCATGTCGCACAATAGTAAGAACAATTTTGTGTTTACTTGTTGTTTATGTGCATGAAAATGAAAAAAAAGGTTACAAAATGCTCCATATAGTTTCCAAATTTTACTGTTTTGAAAATTCGAACCTTAATTTTGTTGTTTTTTTTTTAATAAAAGTATTAATTATGTCAGGGCTAAAAATTCATCATGGTTGAAAGTTTCCCATTATTGAACCCATTACAATTTTCTGGGTTTCATAACGATTTTCTCTTATTTTAGGAAAAATAGCTCGTATAGTTCAAATTTATCGCATTGATAGTGGTTTCCGTTAAACATTGCCTTTGTCAGTGAAAAATCGTGATTTTTCTGATTCAAACTGATTTAGCAAAATGCTTCTCAATAATAGAGCTCTCTGTTTTACCACTGAAGAGGAGGTACATTTTTAAGAACTTTGAATATTAGAAAGAATTACTTTTTATGTCAAAAATCGGTTTGATAGGATAAAGAAAGAATAAAAGTTCAATGTTTGCATAGAAAGATCCGAAATCGTTGACAGCGAAATGATTTTTTTTTTCAATTTTCGGCATTTTATTACCAACTAGCTGATCCCATACGAACTCCGTTTCGCTTTCAACTTGGAAGATGTCATAAACAGTTTGTATGAAAGTCAATTGCCAAGCATTTTCCAGATTCATTGTTAAGTAATAATTGCCAAAATATTGGATGATCACTTCGTATGTCGTCTGTTACTAAATATGAAATCAGGAATCAAAAACCACGTGTATAAATTTCGACTAAACCATTGCATAACAACGCAATAATTGCCTAAAAGCTAAACCCCTTTCGGAGGCTCTTATAAAAACTTTGATTTCTGAAATCGATTGCCCTTCCCTCAAAACTCCCGTGTGCAAATTTTCAAAGCAATCCATTGTATAATAACATACTTCGAAGTTATCGACGTTTTTCGGTGAGGTCGGTGACGTCGATAACTTTGAAGTATAAACAATCGCGGTGATAAAACCAAAAATCCATTGTATAATAACGTAAATATTGCTAAAAATAGTGAAAAAATAATTAATTTGGACGACCCCTTTCGTCGACTCTGGCAAAATATTTGACATCTGAGATCTATTGTCCGTCCCTGAAAACTATCGTGTGCAAATTTTCATCCCAACCCGATGTATAATAACGTCGATATTGCACAAATATTGAAAGGTTTATATGGACGACCCCCTTTGCCGGCCCCTTAAACTGAATTGAATACCTGAAATCCATTGCTCATCTCTCAAAACCCTCGTGTACCAATTTTCGTCTGAATCCGATGTATAATAACGACAATATTGCATCAACAGTGAATAGTTTACATGGACGACCCCTTTTGCCGACCCCTGATTATAGTTCGGATAAGTGAAATCAGTTATTTGTCCCTAATAACTCCTATGTGCAAATTTCCATCCCAATCCGATGTATAGAAACGACAATATCACTAAGATACTGAAAATTTAATATGGACGACCCCTTTTGCCAGCCCCTTACACTAAATTGGATACCTCAAATCGATTGCACGTCACTCAAAACTATCGTGTACCAATTTTCAGATGAATACGATGTATAATAACGTCAATATCGCAAAAACAGCGAACAGTTAATATGGACGACCCCTTTAGCCGATCCCTTACACAAAATTTGACACCTGAAATCGATTGATCGTCTTTCAACACACTCATGTGTAAATTTTCAACACGATCCGACGATAAATAACGCTAATATCGTGAAATCAATATTTGTCTCCTATGGACGACCCCCTTCAGAAGGGGTCATCCGAAAATCTGAAAACATTTTTCATCCTTCCTGGTCCTAATGAGCATCCATGCCAAATTTCAGCTCTCTAGCTCTTAATACGGCTGAGTCTATAGAGGACAAACAAACAAACAAACAAACAAACAAACAAACATACAGAAATTGCTTTTTATATATATAGATGTAGGCTTTAGGTCCAAAGTGGTATATGTGCAATGAAAAATCGGGTAAAAAATTTACTGCGCCAGAAAATAAACTCATAAAATGCTTTAATAGCAAACCTATGATAAAAATAAAATGAACTTCAAAATCAGATAAGTATTCTCCTACTAAAACAGCAGCGTAAAACGCTCTATCTTATTTTGTGTGAATAGTTTATTCTATGATCAAACATTGAAAATTGATTTGAACATTACAGAAAAGAAATCACAAGAGTTTTCATATAAGTTACAGTTAAACAAAACGAAAATCATTTCCAGTTTTGTTTCAAATTGATGGTTTTCGAGAACTTTAACAAAACATGGTATTTTCTCTCCACTCTGCTGTGGCTTAGTGCTGTGCAGACCTGTCCGGAGCTCCGAAGCCGGGTTGCACGGGTGGCCCTCTGGATCACTTACCACCGCGGGAAACGCGCGACCTACTCAACTGGTTCGCTTGCTCGCCGACCGCTCACTGCCTGCACGCTTGAGGCGAATGACGCGCTGTTGGTTTATTCCATTCACACATCCTCTTCCTATCCCAAACAAAATAAGTTTGGAATAATTTAGAAAAAAAAGTTTTGATATCGTTCCTTTTTTATTAAGTTCTCAAGAAAAAAAGATAATGACAGCAAGTTTGTTTCTGTTTTAGAAAACTCGTCTAAATGGGGCTTCTGACCTGCATCCTATCAATTATAGATCTTTTTCAATCTCCGTTGAACGAAAAAATCTTAAACACTTCGACGAAATGAGATCACTGTTTGATCACCGATTTACTTTGCGACGAGGATTTACGCAATGTAAGTGACAATTTTCCCACAAAATGCAAACTGTAACCCAAATAGCAAATTATATAACACTATGTAGGCATGTTGGATCGTAGTGGTTTTAAGCCTAGTCTCGTTTGTTTATGTTTTGCATAAATGTTTACTGTTGGCATTTTAAAAATGTAATACACGGTTAACAAATGATCTATGAAACGGTGCTATAATTTGACGATTACTCATTCGATCTCCGAGCTGAATTGAGAAACCAATATTCCATATTTTATCATTCATTTTCCTGTTTCAATTACATGATCACGAAACACCGAAAATTATTTACGGGAAGTTAACATGAAGATCCAAATGTTGGATATCATTTTGAGGTGAATTTTAGCCACTGTCACTCTAAACCGGAGCTTCGTCAATATCAGTGTCGGTGACATTCACTAACGACATATGTTGGCCATATGTCTATCAAACATCTTTCAAGTGTCGGTATCAGAGCATCAGAAAGGGTTGCCGAATTCAACAGCATTAAAAACATAATTCAAAAAATTAAAAAAAAAAAACCGCAAGATGAAGCACGCTTTACTATTGCCTATTTTGCATTCCGATCCAAATTTATCAGGCTAAGAGTGCTCATGCACAGATGATAGCTTATTTAAGTTATGCATAAAATATTGGATACAGACCTTTTTATCTTTATGGTTTCTCTCTGGGTTGTTTCAGTTTCAATGAAATTCATGAATAGGAAACAACATTTGGACATTTACAGATATCATCAATAAAATTATTGCTCACTCATATCTCGTTATCATATCATTCATTTAACTCGATGTACAATTTGAAGTTGTTGTCTCAACCCATCTTGTTTTTTTTTTAATTTTTTCACTGCCCGCTTGGTGCAAATCGATAAGATTTTGGGCTATCCACTCGACGCGCTTTTTCTTATTCTCAAGCGCAAGCGTGTTCTCAACTTGGAACTCAAAACAGTTACTGGTTACTGGTCTACTTTTATCACTGGTTACTCTCATCCCACAACTCGTTTGATTATTTATTTTATAAGAGACTAGAGCTCTTGTCTCAACATGCTGTCAAGGTATTCTATTCATCGTCAAAAATTCTACTCGACTCGCATTTTAAATTTTTTCATCATTTGTTCTTGTCCTTATTTGAGCAGACATCTAGTAACGTTATATGGTTCATCCTTATTTTACGTCATCTTCAAGCTGTCTCCTCGACACGCCATTTTCTCATTTCGATTTGTCCTCTCGACGCGCTTCACAATTCAATCTGTCTTTAAGATATTCTCTCAACCCGCTTGATTTTCAATTTGAACATATGCCCTTTCGATCCAATGTTTTTACATTTCAAGCAGTGCTCTCGACTCGCTTTAAATTTCAATCTTATCGCAAGCTTAAGTCCAAAGCACCTTCCAACCCGCTTGGTTTCCAATTAGATAAAGTACTCTCAACTCGCCTTCAAATTACAAGCTGTCCTCTCAACTCGCTTAGATTTTCTATCGATATGATCAGGCTGTCCTCTCAACTCGCCTTTCAACTTCAAGCTGTCCTCTCAACTCGCTTGGAATTTCTATCGATATGATCAGGCTGTCCTCTCAACTCGCCTTTCAACTTCAAGCTGTACTCTCAACTCGCTTGGAATTTCTATCGATATGTTCAGGCTGTCCTCTCAACTCGCCTTCCAATTTCAAGCTGTACTCTCAACCCGCTTGAAATTGTGAACATGGTCAAGCTGTGACTCGCTCAAAATTTCATTTTTTGTTTTATGGTGTTAAATTTTGTTTTATGGATCTCAATTAAACCAAATTCATCTATTCCAGTTTCAGAATTATTTCATAACCATTTGCAAAAAAAAAAACTAGTAAATTATTCTATATGGCACGTTTTCCTTTTTTCCACTTCCATCTAGATCACGTTGTTTTTTTTCATCTACTTTTCACATAATAAGTATTCGAATTACTCATTGTTGTTATTCAATGGGTATTTATAAACTGTTTGATTTTTAACCTAGTGTGATGCAAATAAATTCATCGTGAATCGTTAATCACGTTTGTTTTGCTTTTCGGTTCGATTTTTTTTAATGATATCTCGCTTTATCAAGACCACGAGATACCACCTGTCACGGTCGCCAAATGTGCAGACCTGTCCGGAGCTCCGAAGCCGGGTTGCACGGGTGGCCCTCTGGATCACTTACCACCGCGGGAAACGCGCGACCTACTCGACTGGTTCGCTTGCTCGCCGACCGAATGACTCACTGCCTGCACGCTTGAGGCGAATGACGCGCTGTTGGTTTATTCCATTCACACAAGTGCATAGCTCAATCCTTAGGGCACTTGCTTTCCAAGTCCATAACCATCGAGCCCTAGAGTTAACATCGAACACAAGATATACCGGATAGGTTTTTAAATGCCTGTCCGTCAATTGAACTGCTAAAAACAGATTAAACACTTTTTCGAGCTTCTGTACATTAAATCAATTTTTTTAATTAGTTTTCCTGAAATCAGAATTGTTCATCTTCAAACTTTGAATTCCAATCACTTGTTCCAACTAACATTGCCAATACTGCTCCCTCATTGGGGTTAGCATTTTTGGCGATTTTTGTCACGTTCGGATTTCGGGGATCCTTGAGAAGTTACTCGACGAAGCGGAACATTACATTTGGCGCCCGTTTCTGCTCGATGGAAAGACATTGAAAAGGGAACCTTCGTCGTCGCTGTTGAAGGAAATTGGATGGCTAGAGGAAGGCTCTGGTGAAATCCTCCGGGTGTTCTATTGGCCAACTTCCGCCAGCTAAATAGAAGCAGCAAGCGTAGCTCGTTCCATATTCATACACGGAATGAATGTGGTTTCCTTTTTCGGAGATGCTTCCCGCCTTACTCATTCGGCATGGCTACGGGTTTTTAAGGGTTTCATATTTTCATATTGCCGCATGATAAGCCATAAATCTAAGCGCTTGGTCGAGGAGGTCTATTGAATGGATTTTCTCTCTTGGGGAATGAATGATTTGCCGTCACTTTCAAATATTAAAAATAAAGTTTCTCTGAATTGATAATTTTTGGAAAATACTTCCATTGTTGAAATTTTCTTTATTTATGATGCAGGCTCAGGTATCATATTTCATTCCGTAATCATAAGCAGGCAAGATAACTTAATACCTTCCGTAATTCAATGCGCTGTTAATTTCTTTGCCATCTGTACACCACTTACAGCATCATTTTCCCCAAAAATGCTTAAGTCCAGCCCACCAGAAATGGAAAATGAAAACAACGGACCATAACCACATCCTACGGGGACTTTCTTAATAGCGTTGTTTCTGAACGCCAAAAAACCAGAAGAAAAAACAATATGACCATACCATTTAATGGCGCAGACGTTTTCATGCAAATAAGCCATCAATTCCGTTGTTCCACGTTTTAATTAATTATAAATTCATGAGATTGCTGCCCGGTCTTGGAACTGCAACCTGGCTCCGGAATGCGCGTACCGAAATTTCGGATGGAGGAGCGGAATTGAATTTTACTTTTCCCGAAAAACAACGACCCCATCTGATCCACCCTGCCCCAAAAACAAGAAAAATGCCTCCATCCGTAGACGAAAATACTTTACGTTTTGTGTCCTTCGATGAAACTGAAGAAGAACGATTCCGGGCGAAAGCATCCGGAAAGATTATCTTCATCAGTTACCGAGGAACTTCTCGGTACGTACTACTTGAGAAAGCACTTCCCGAAAGTGGAAGATTGTTTGCTCATTTTTTGATCTAATGAGCTGACAAAACATCTGCTTTGGGCGAGAGAATGTTTTCGCGCTTTCGCCAAACTTCGAATGGGTTAGCAGCTTGGAAATTGGGAAATTCAACTAGGACACTTTGAGCGGGAGTAATGTTTGTAGACTGTTGAGAATAAATTTGATTTGCTCAAGCAATGGCTGAATTGTCGAAGAAAATGATGAAAAATAAATGCCATTTGAAAGCTTGTAAATCCTTTTAAATGTGGGAGAAGAACTGAGAAAACTTCCTTAAATACTTGGAAGTGTAATTAATTTTGTAGGAAGTTCAGTCAGTGCTATTAAATAAGACCAGGAATTTAATTAAAATGAAACTGTAATTGAGAGCTAATTAATGAATGAAAGTTAATTGTATCCTTTGATTAAAAATCTCGAAATTATCGATTCAATTTATTTGTCAATGATAGCCATTCAGGTTTATGCTAATTAATACCTGGGAATCACTGATCCTACCGATCAACCTCTCCGGTGAAAATGGGATTGAGAAAGTGGCACGGAATCGCCTCCACCCACAACTTTTCACTGCAGACACGACGCGTCTTTTTCCATACACACATAGCTTTGTATTAGTGGCTGATTGAACCATGGCATGGATTGGATGCGAAGACATCCTCCCTTTTGCAGCAGGGTTAACTTTTCCAGGATGAATTCCCATTAACTGCCAGTCAACGGGGATTTGTTGGATTGGTTTTCTCGGTAAGCGGGAGATTGACAGGTAGGTACAGAAACACTCACGCATGTTCCTGCTAGCAGATGAATCGAGCTGGGGCCAAAATGAATGAACGATCGATCCGGCTTGTGTGCTGCTCAATAAGGTCGTTAAATTGTGTACCTTCAATACTTTAAGAAACGATGTCACCTTGGGGAGTCATTAACCTATGGAAGGTGCTCTGATTAGCAAATTATGTATAGGATCTGTGTGTGTCTGAACGTGATTATATTGGCATTAGCAGAGTATCGGTATCTTACTTGCATAGTAAAATGGAATTCCTCACGTTGTGAATGGATAAGCAAATTGATGTTTGGAATTTAAAATGCTTTGGAATACAAGGAAAATTTTAAAAGATGCTGATTAACTTTTAAACTTGATCTTCTTCAAGCTCAATACACACACGATTCAAAAACTTTAATGTGAAAATGTTAGTGGAAGTTTCCTAATGCATAAAATGCCATGTAGAATGTTAAACTCGCATTTAGGCTTTGAAAATTTTTCATCGGCCTTAAGAAAATTAAGTGCTTAAGTATTAAAAGGTTGCAATTCCACTTTCAGCATGTTATGGGTAATGTTTAAGGCCGGAACAAATTTCAAATCCTTCTTTTGTCACTCGGAGTTGGAACATCGCGAGGGGGGGGGGGGGGGGGTTGTGGAGGGGGACAATAAAAAATAATGCGAAAAACAAATAAATTGGAATAAATTGCAAGAAAGCTTGCATGCAAAAAAAACTGCATACTATATCATTGCACAAAACCTGTAAATCAAGAAAAATTTTATCGAAATATTCAAACAAATCAAAAATCCAAAAGGTGAAATAACTCCAATCTTTTGATACATTTTTTTGGTGTTGTAATCTTTCGGATGTTGGACTATTTTTCTCGAAATTTACATAAAATACTTCAAACTTTATTTATTTCTCACTTCGGGTTTCTAGAAATTTCGAAGGGGGGGGGGGGGGGGAAGAAGAAATTAATATTTGTTCCAGCCTAATATATAAAAAAAAGAAATTACCTAGAAAAAGCATTTTTTAACCCTAGAATTACAATATTTTTATACTGAAGAAGTGTAACAGAAAATATTTATGTAAACCTAGAAAACGAAACGGGACACTTTCTTTTGCTGATAGCTTATTTTCTGGACATACAAAATTTGGTCAGCATTTTGTTGCCTGAAAAAGTCCTATTTTTAATTTTTAAATTAGCGCGTTTTCGAGATATTTACGATGCAAGAGAAAAAGAAAAATATATTTTGCACATCCAGACAACCAGAAGGCGTATTTTATTTTACAGATTATATCGTATAGAATGTTATTTTAACTCATTTTCGTATATCTGCATCTACAATGTGCGGCCCATGCATATTCTTTATCGTATTTAAATGCATTGCGTGATTTTATTTCGACAAGAAGAGGGACTCGTATTTATTTAAATATAATCTATATTCCCAATCGCATATTGAGCGAAGACCTCCAAGATTACAACCTCAATCACCTATATGATGATGTAAATTGTCATAGTATATTCCAAAAAGAATCGTAAATGATTGACAAATCGTGCAAATCGTAATTCAATAAATCCAAACAAGAATATGTGTGCTCATGTATCTACATGGAATCCAAATTGATCCGTATATACTGGTTTTGCAGCATTATATACGATATGTTTACACGTAGGTATATTTGCGTGTATATTTGTGTTGCAAATTCGAAATACCCACCAAATGGATGTCTGGGCAGTTTCCTTCAAAATCCATCGTTATCAAATCAATAACTGGCAAAACCGTTGATTATTCAAAAAAAAATCCGTGCGTGAGTGCTGGAAAAGTAAATATGCAAATACTGTCAAAAATGTCCACAAAGTTCAAATCATACGTTGGAGTGAAGCACATGACTGCAAATATGTACGGTTAATTGTCACCAGGAAAGTTAAGGCTCATACCAAAATTTTCAATTATGAATACGCGAAAAACTTAGTGTAGATCGCTGAAATGACCCGCAATTTTTTCTCCGATAAGCTTAAAGTATAGCCTAGCTATGAGTCATTTAAACCTAATCTCAAACAACAAATTTTTGCTAGTTCCAGAGCTCTTAAGCCTTATAACCGGAACCGAGGAAATTTTTTTCGTTGTGTTATATTTTTTCTATTGCAGTTTTGTTGTTGTTTATGAATGGTAAGGTTCAAGGCCGTGCGAACGGGGGGGGTTTTAGGGGTTTAACCCCCCCATGGAGATTTTTTCTAAGTAAAATTTTTCAGTTCAAGAAATGAATTTACCACAGTAATGGGAAATTGCTTCATCTCAGAAGGTGTTCATAAATACGTATTAACAAACATGTCGTAAAATTTTCTCGCCTCCGGCGGTTTTCAATCCTTTATAACTCTAGCTCTAAAACATTGCATTCTGCGCCAGTACATAATATTTATGAATTGAGACTCGTTTTTAATTGTCAATTTCGATTTATAATTTAAAATTAAACCCTATCTCGGCTTTGAAATTGGTTTTTATTAAAAAATTTATCTAAACAAGTTCATCCATTACATTATTACTTATCACTTCGATAATAATAAAACACTTTTATATCATAGCAAATTTAATGCAGATATTCTTCGAGAGACCAACCAATTTCAACATAAACTTTAGTTTACGTTTATTGTTCCTTCAACTCGACATTTGAAGAATTTTGATAAATTACACAAGGCCACAAAATTCACATTTAATTCAGGTGCAAGAATTTAAGAGCTAAATTCGAATAATTTCGGTGTCTTGCAATTTTTGAAAATACATATGTATATATTATTTAAGAAAATTCTAAACTTATCTGATAAACCTTTGAAACATTTCAAACAAATTCAAAACAAAGGTTTTTTCCCCAAGGCCGTAAGTCATTTTGACTCATGCGAAAAAAAACTTATCAAAGTTCTCTTTTTGTTCAATTTTCCCAATTTTGTAAATAATAAATTTAAAACGAATTTTTCATGCTGTATAAACTAAATTGCATTTGTGATATTTTAAAGAAAAAATTAAAGCGTTTTGTTTATTTCGAAAAGTTCGTTAATTTCAATCATCTCAATAAATCATTTAAAAAATTGTATGACGTTTTTATTGAAAAATTGTTTTCCAAAAATGTTAAAATTTTATCTTAAACATCTTGTTTTGGATCCGTTAATTGACCGAGAAAGCTAAAATATTTTTTCTTGTTTATATTTTAATATATGAAAAGACCTCATTGATGAAAGTTATGTTCTTTAACTAAAAAAATTTTAAGATCATTAAAATTTAGGCTGATTGAAAGAAATTAAATTAATAGAAAAATTAGCGAGTAGAATTTGATAAGAATAATTTTCATCACATGTCATCAATTTGTTCCTCAGGGACAAATTTTCATATTCATAATCTTGAAATGTTCTTACTAAAATAACATGACTGTATCCAGTAACTCGGATAAATTGAGTTATCAATTTCCAAAAAAAATTAACCAAATTCTAATGTATTTTTTTTATTAGTTGACCGAATTCGGCAAAGTCAAACTTTTTAGAAAATTTGAAATTTTTTTAATAAGTTTGTCTTTTTTTCAAGTCTAAATTTTTGTGTTTTGAAAACATAATCTTCTTGGAAGCCCAAAAATCTTAATTTCCAATAAGAATAACTTTGTTTCTAGCTTTTGTCCTTGAAAAGTTCGAAAAAAGATTTGAAGTAGCAACTTCAAAGGTTAATTTGAAGGCGCAATGTTGACTCAATTAATATTTGATTTTCTTTTTCTAAAGCATAAATTATGACAAACGCTCCAACTCCAGATTGTATAGGGTAAGTGAGCCTTAACTTGGCATGCTCCTAATCTTGGCATGCCAAAATGCATTTTGGTGATTTTCATGTCAAACATACGCCTAAAAATGAAAAAAAAATCAAACATTAAAGGAAACCGCATATGGCAACATTCTGCATAGCATTTGTCCACAATTGAATCCAAATGACTGCGTAATAATTTTATTTTCGCATGACAAACTGCAAATAAAATTATGATCTTCGAAAAAAATCTTAAATTAACCTACCTTGCTAGTGCATCTGCCATCTTCAGATTGATTTTAAAAACACACTTCCTTATGGAAAAATCACTAAAAATTACCGTTGGTTGCAGCAAAACATGGCAAAAAATATAAAATTATAACTTACTCCAAACAACGTACATTTTCTATCTAAATTTTAAGAAAATATAAACATATTTTTCGCCTAATCTTGGCATGCAATTTCACAGATCGAAGTATGCATGTATGTGTGAAAACCACATCAGCAGGCAGTCGGCAGCCGACGGCCGTTCGTCGGCCGACGGTGCACAGTGGTCTGGAAATTGAAAAGCCGGTCTAAAGTAAAATGCATGATTGAAATAAATTAAAAATATGATGAATGTAATTTGAACTATAATCAATTTATTTATCTCTCAAGCCGACTCAAGCGTATTTGGCATTTTAGTTGGAATTATAATGCAACAGTTTGAGCTGCTCTTTTATGGTAAATTTCGAGAACTTTTCTTCTCAATAAAATTTACCTCTCAATAAATTAATTTACCGGATCCGAATTCGAATTGATATCTTGGATCTCAATGTTGAAGTTACTATATCCATACCCAAAAAATTCCACATTTGGAAATGAGGTTTAACGTATTTTTATTTAATTTCATTAGTTTTGAAGATGAACATTTGCTGCTTATGTGTCGCTTTGAAAGGAATTGTTGTAAAGCTCAGATTATGACACTCTAAATATTACGTTTATTTGAAAAAAAAAATTGCACTGCAATGTTGAAATACTATGTTGTAACGAACTTGAATTTTTATTGTTTGCAATTTCATTTGAAATCAAAAATAATATTTTGACCAAGTTTGTTTTTTATTATAGATCACTGTGCATCAGCAGGAGGTGATGACGTTTGTTCTCTGTAAGAAAGGAATATGCGAAAGAAGCGCTGCCGAGTTTGGGTGATGATTTTGCATGAGTGCGAGTGGGATGCAGCTTGAATTTCACCCAGCTTTTGAATTTGCTGTTCGCTTCCATTGCCTATAGTTTCCAAACGAATGAGTGAGATGCAATCTATTTCTATCAGGCTGGCTGGAGTAAGCGAAAGTTTGTCTTGTTTTGCTATCCCGATGTACGCAAACGATTGCTAGAAAATTCCTAAGGGCGACATTTTAAATATGTATGATTCAAAGAATCGGTCGCTGACTTAAGTTTTAGCTTAAGCTTGCTCCTCCTTTTTTGGGAGTGGAATAAAAAAAATATGAACATTTACCATCTTATGTTGACCTGTTGACTTCAATGGAAACAAATCTATCATAATTGCATGTTGAAGATTTAGCAAACGATTTGTTTGCTGGATAAATGAACATATTTATGTTAACCAATGCTATAGTTTGGAACTTATAATAGAAATTATAAACACACAAAAATTAAAATAAACAAGTAAAGCGTTTTCACGTAAGATTATAATTCTACATGGAAATATCAGTTAAAAAAAATTGATTGACATTTCGTACTTCCGACTTTTTGAAAACAATACAGAACATTGATGTGCTTCCTTCCGAGATATTTTCAATGAATTCGTGGGGGCTGTTATTGTATTAGTGATGCAAGTTCTTCCTAGAGACGGCCAATTTAAGGAACTCATAAAGGGCCAAAATACGGCGCGGGGGCTACAATAAGGAGCATTTCAATCAAAAGTTTGATCAGGTTTATCTCAAATTATTAACCGCTTTCAAGCAAGGACATATTTTTACTGCTTTTCAGGCTAGTTAGCAATCATATTTGTCGAAAGACTTTTGAAGGTACACATTACAGGAAGACTACAATCATGGGAAATCTAGTCAACCATGCCTTAGGGGCCAAGATTGGGTACATTTACCCTAAACGTTATCACAAAAAAGTTAAAGTGGTTTCAAGTATTTAGTGACTTTTTTAAAATCTTTTATCTTGTTTTTTCACCAATGTATTCACAATCAGAAAATCAAAAGAAGATTTATTCAGATGGAACCATATATAGATTCATATATTTACAGATAAACTTTATGATTTTAGATAATTCAACCCTCCAGAACTGCTGACAAGATTTGCCAGCTGCTTTAAAAATTCTATTATTAGGAGATATTTTTAAAAGCAATATTTTTGTAACTCGTAAAAATAATTTTGATTATTTCCATGGTTTTGGATGAGAATGTTGAGTTCAATTAATATTATCGAAAGTTAAAGCTTAGCTTAGCTTGATTGACTATTCACATCCACCTGAATCATTGAAGCCGAAATGCTACATTATCAATTATTACAAAATGATTTTCAATGAACAAATTTATGTTTCTTTCAATATTCAATGAATGATATTACTGTTTGTCTCTCATTTTTTAAGAAATGCATTTCGAAAACCATGATCGCAGGCGTGGCTTAGTAGAACGAATTCTACATCACCAATGGTTGCTACTCCGTGATTGACCGAGGACATCTATTTTGTTCAAATGAATGATGCTTGGGACTAGCAACGCATTCACACTGCACAAAACGGATGCTCTCTCTTTGTACGTCAAATTATTATTATCGAAAGTTAAAATTAAAGAACTAGCACCACTGAAACTGTAAAAGGCTTGAAATAAATATATTTTTTTTTACATTTCAAATAGAAAAAAATCGGCAAAATATTTTGTATGGGAGGTCACCGACCAAATATTTAAACATTTGGTGGAAATGAACTGGAAAAAGCTCTCCTTTCAGCCCATGCAAAAATTGGTGTTACTGTTGTTTTATTTTGTAAGTCTATCTACGAAACACACCGTGCCTTTTTTTTGTTATTTTTGGTATTTCTAGCTAAATTTCAATTTCGAAAACCCCCCCCATGGACGAGTCCTTCGCACGGGCCTGGTAAGGTTATATTGTAAAATTGTTATCTTAGTTACTATCTTCTATTGTACAATTGATTGTATTAAGCTCAAATAAAATTACAATTCATAAAGATCAATTAATCTTTCAGAACAGTTTTCAATGAATTCAATATATCGTGCAAGGATAGAAAACACGCTTGATCGAGATCTTTTGTTAATTCCTTTTAAAGCTGCAATGGACGACAAAACTTATGAAAAATTCTATTTCAAACAAATTTTAGCAGTTGAATCTTTTAAATTTCTGATCGTGGCAAGATCCCTTGCAGATTGAAGTATTTGTTTGCTGGAGTTTTTCTGTAAAAAATATAATGATTTGTCAAGACTCTGTACCTGTGAAAAAAAAAAACAATAATGTTCAAAACGAGAATTTGGTTTTTGCTGACTGCTCACTGACGATATATAAAATAAAATTATTTTCAATAGCAATTATTATTTTGGCAACACTAGGCAAAACAAACAAAAGCAAGTCAGTCATTGATCTATTCTTGTGAGCGACAGATGTGTCAAAGCGAATCTCTGAATAGTCTGAATTGAGATTCGTAAAATCAAGTCATACTCTAGTACATATCTTTCGCAATCTACGATCTCAACTAACCGGTTGTACTTGAAGTTCAAACTCATGAATAAGGTTTCCAGATTGTCCCGGTTTATCCGGACTTGCCCTTATATTTGACACAAAATTTAAGGAAAGTTCGGTCCCGGATATGGCCCGGATTTATTAACCCTTTTTGTAAAATCTAACAAAAAAATTCAAATTGAGTTATTATAATTTTTCATTTTCACGTTCAAAGGAAATTTTTTTTGCAAGTATTATCCAAATAGTCATGATTTGTGTTTTGGAAGCCTTTGAAAAATCTGCTGATGTGGTTAAATGAAAATAAAATTTTTCAATTGTTTTCTGTTTGATTCTTAATGAATAATTTCCATGGTTTTGACCAAATTTGCTCGGATATTGCCCGGATTTTGGGCTGAACATTTGAAATCAAATGGATTTGGCCAGGTTTTTAGATAAAAGTGTCGGAATTTTTCCGGCCCGGATACGTCCAGAAAAAATTCTGGCATCCTTACTCATGTTCCGGTTTTGTTAGATTTTGCCAGCTGACAGTAAAAACGTTTATTAATGGCACAAAAATAATCAAGTTTTGATAATTTTGAAACAGCTCAATCCACCAAATTGCCCTCAGTTTCTTTCAAAAGAGAAGCATAGGGCCAAAATTAGTGGAAATTGAAGGAGCAGGATGCAGTCACCAAATATACAGATTTGACGAAGTATTAGTGGGAAAAACTGATTGATAACATGACTGAAAATATGTGCGTAGTCGATGGGAGATTCTAAGAATAAAGTAAAAATATTTCTTTCAATAAAAGGTAAATTTATTTTCTTATTTTTTCATGAACTATCATAAGATTACCTTTTTTTTCTCCATAGAAAGTACTTTGATCAGACGAATGGTTTTTAAGATACGTGCATTTGTTACGATCCCATTTCAAAATGAACTAAGCTTTAGCCTTACCTTATTTAAAATGCTTGAAGAATTGCAGAGGAAATGTGGAAAACATTAAGTTGGGAAATCTTGATATATTAGTGATATTTCAAGGTAAAATTAACGCCCAACATGTCAAATCATTTAATTTATAATTAATTAATAGTATTTTATTAACACCAAACCATCAAAGTAAAAGTTACTTAAATAAGCAACTACCGCTTATTATCTTCATGGGGTGAAACTTTTATCCTACTTAATTTTAATCCAACAAAAAAGTACAAATTGCTGCGAATTGTAATGAGTTTTACATCCAAATCAGAAACTTGATTTAAGAATCGTCTTGGTTGTCTTGGTAGTCTTAATTTAAAAAAACAACGAGTATTTTCATTGCATTTGTATAATACGGTTGAGTTGAGTCCATGATTCCTTCCTTGGCATGCCAAAATGCCTTTTTATGATTTCAGGCCCAAATTCAGTCCCAAAATTTTGAATATATTACACTCCTTTGCAACAAATTAAATAAATACTCATGCCTTCAGTAAAACTGCGAAAATTCTAAAAATAAAACTTATATAAAACAATATATATTTCTTTAGGTTTGAAATCATACCGGGCATCATGGATCAGCAGAGTTAGATGCAACATTTGTTTACCACAACACTTATTTAATTCTAATTTTAATAATAAGTAATAAAGTTATCATATGATGATAACAAAACGATGATGACATAGTTTCTCACATCGTGCGATATATACCCAGCATTGGCGTAATGTTATCACCTACAATTTTTTAATTGATTGAATTTTTCAATACCAAAACTATTGGTGTCAAAATATTTTTCGGACAATCGCCAATTTAAAAAAAAATTATATCTTTATGATTCAGTCAGGGCTAAAATGCATCAAAATGTAAATCAAAGATTCACATTTCAAATCCAGTTTTTATATGCTGGAATATGATAGTTTTGCATCACGCGTTTGTTAATTTCGAAATTTCATCCATTCAATGTTTTCCCCTAAATGAATGCAGCACCCTTATACTTTTTCTTTGAAAACATTTTTGACAAAAAAATGTAAAATTTAATTTGATCAAAACCAAAAATTACTGCAATTGGTGCGTTATGACATCACAAATACATAAAAGCTAAAAATTTTCAAAAGTTTTCATTTAATTTTTCATTGAAAACAATGTTTGTTGCAAATGACCCCCTTTTCATAGCAGGGTGAAAATCGCATGTTTTTGTAAATAAATAAAAAAAACTGGTGAAACCAATAATTTTTCTGACTACGTCAATTAGTTGTCCCATCAACCTTAAAACTTTTTAAATACAAACGTTATGATTATCTGGGAAATTTTTATTTTTTTTATTTTTTAGAAGCCATTGCATTGAAGTTGATAAGTGTTGCATGACGCCCCAGTTGACGGTAATTGAAAATCAATTTTATTCTTTTTCTTGGCATGCAGCTCCGACCAAAATACACCATCAGTACAGGAAGCTGTAAAATATGTGTTTACTAATGAGATATTTAATTTTATGAAAAACAAAATACGTTTTAGAGTCGGTTGTTTTCAACTAGATGTTATTGCCAGATGGTATTTTTTAAGTAAAGGTCTCCCTGATTTTTAAAATGTCACCAATAACTGAAAGGACATCAGGTAACTTGTCGATTCTAGAGCGTTTATCACCAAAGAGATTCAGTTCCTGTGGAATCTGGGGAAAAACATGTCGAAACAGGTACCAAGCAATTTGAAAATTCTTGTTTGATATTGAATTAGTTGAAGGTTGAAATTTAGCAAGATATCTTCAAAATAGTTGTTAAAAAGAACGATAATGCCTAACGTTAAGCAAACCATACTACGCGTATCCACATTGACGGGCACTTCAGGACTATTAAAGAAAAAAAAAAGAAACAAAGGGCAAATCTCAAAAATCTAGGCATTATTCTCAACCATACAAGAGAAAAAAGAATGAAAATTACTTGAAATTAAAAGTTTTCATTGAATCAGAGCAGCTGTGTTAAAATTGTATCTGAGGATCAAACAAGAATTTATGTTCATCTTGAAATGATTTTTAACTCGTTTTCGAACACAAAATCTATAATATTTAAAGAGCAATTTGAGTTTTCCATTTGATTTCTAAAATATTCTGAATAAACCCGGGAAAAATCTAGAAAGTTTTGGCCAAGTTAACTGGGCATTTCGGCCAGATTTTACTTATTTAGGGGAGAATGAGGATACTTGAACCCTGGGGATACTTGATTCTTTAGCTATATCTCGAAACTGGAATGACTTACAATTATCAAATGTTCTAGAAAAATGTGTTGAATGGAGTAAAACAACTTTTCTGTATTCTCAAAAACTTTTAACAAAATATTTTTTTAAGTTATTGAACTTTGTATGAAAATTTTCACAAAATGCGACTTGAAGATCTTTTTGTATCACTTTAAAATGTTTCTGACATGAAAAAATTAAAACAAACCAAGTAATCCAATATAAAAATCGTTAGAGTGTAATATGAACTTCATAATACCATATTTTCAAAACAATGGGGTTCATGGGTTCAATTGACTCCTAGAGTTCAAAATGGTATTTTTTTTTCTTCCAAATAAATCGTGATCATTGCTGATTACAAGATTACGATTATCCAATAACTGATATTCATACAATAATTGTCAGGAAAAAAGGGCTAAGAAAGTAGATTTTCTCTTAGATTTAGAAAACAGCGCCTTGAAGTATGCAATAAAACTAGAGTTGAGACATAGTTTTAAAATTTTCGTCTTTTGACATTTATAAATTGTGAAATGAGAAAAAAAAATTACCAAAACAGTCAATTGACATTCTTTTTTGAAATTTTGTTTGATTTTCCCAAAGGCTAGGGCCCCCGGAATGTAGGATCAGGTCTCGTTGAATAAAGAATCAATTCTCCCTTAACTTAAAAAATATCGCAATTTTTTACTTCCACGAAAATGCTTCTAGTTTATCTACAGGTTAATGTATCATTCCAACTTTTGACTTTGACTTGAAATTACACGCTATCAGAAAATGCAAAAGACGACGAGTTGCTAAATTTTTACAAAAAACATATTATGAAAATAATAAAAGGGGATCAAGTATCCCCATTCTCCCCTAAAGATTTTTTTATTGGATTTATGGCAAGCTAGAATACATCTAAAAAAATTTGGAATAAAAGATAATCAAAGCGATTCTTTATACTTTGATTATTTTTTATTCCACGATAAGTTTTTGATGGTTTTGTAGCTTTTTCAACAATTTTTTAGATATTTTAACAATTATCCAAAATCATTTGAAAATTTTGACAAATGCATAAGTTTATAAACCTGGCCTATTCTGCCGAAAACTAAGCTCAACTATTCAGTGAGCCGAACATTCGGCTTAACGGTTTTTGGGCAGTATTTTGCGCCAAATACTCGCTACATCTCTGATGTGGAGCATTCCTCTTAAGGTTATCTAGGAAAATATCTGACCCGGGATTCGTCGATCTCGGGAGTTTGAAAGCCTTGGCGATTATTCCTCCAGACCATATAAGGATGCAACGTGGTTGTGCAGATATATGTTTTCTCTCTAGCATCCCATCTTCGATAATTTTTCAAAGCGTGTACAAATCCTGACGAAAAAATCATCACTAGATAAACAAACCTTTCAGATCAAAACGCTGTCATTATTTTCTCTGTGTTTTTTATTATATTGAAAGCTACGTCCATTGCATACAAAAGTACTTCTATTTTCGAAACGTGGGGGAAGGGGGTTAGCCGCATAGCTCCTACATAAAATCACTGATCTAGCTAGAATCCCCTGTATTGTTCTTGCTTCGGACGGTTTAAACAAATTTCTTTCAAAATTTTAGAAAAAGTTTCAATTGCATTATTATGGAAATCAATCCACAAAAAATACTCATGGAGGTTGAACTGGCTGCTATCTTACCTGGCAATCAAAGTTGGACTGTGGGTTTAATAAAATTCCAATTGCTTGTCATGTCACCACAGGTTAACCACACTGAATTGATACTGCATTGAGCTTTGCGGTTGTTTTACAATTCTCGTTCAGGTTTAGCTCCGTTCCGTTTATTCATCCGTTCACAGTAGACCACACTGAACCCAAAAATCAACCCTCTCCCAGTATCGTTATCATCCGAGATTTTCCATTGGAACACAGACGTTGCACTCTTTAGCACTCGTTTGGCATCAAGTACATCCCTCCTGCTTCAGCGAATCCTTGTCAATTTCAAAGGAGATGATTGATTCGCCCAACCACAATTGGAGCGGATGAAGTGCTCTGTCCCGAGCTAGACACACTGACCTCCTGAAGGATTCTCAGCAATTTGCGCAAACAGCTGCTTCCGACAGCAGAAAAGATGACCGCACTCGATAAGGATCTTTTTGTGATTCTTTTCCCCCGATACCCAGTTTTGCAGCTGACAAGATATCTGTGGGTAGCAATCTTTTCTTTGATTCCTTGTGCTTAACTTTTTAGCGCGAATCCTTGGAATGGAGAAGCCACACAGCTACTTGGCACTCGATTTAAATTGGAACCATCATCCTTGGTTGGGACTTTTTCTTCCAAGAAAGGCAACGGCGATACACCACACTTCAGCTAACGAGTAGGGATACCGGGCAAGGATTTAACGAACACTTTCATCTCGAACCGGATCTGATCCTTTTTTCGCAAATTTTGTTGTTCTTATTTCTTCCCATTTTTTTTTCTTTCTAGCTGTTGTCGATGAACTTCAACCCTTGCTGGGCCTCCTCAAGTCGTCGATGGATCACCCAGCTCGTCGACAAAATCGACAGCAAACCGATAGGAATAACAACTATGTAGCTATGCTTCAGTGAACTTTTTCCCATTCGCCATGGGGTGTTAATGAAATATGCTTAACACAACACAAAACCGAACGAACCGTGCTAATCACTTTCTCATTTTTCTCTCCCACCCAATGTGGTGCATCTTCTAGCGTGTTTTAAAAATAGAAATCCGTTGGGAAACCTTTGATCACTCGGCGAAAGCTTTGAAGGATAATGTTAAGAAAAATCTAACTTGGAAGTTGACTCCTCTTTTAATCCATTAACCACTTGTGCTTAAACCGTTGAACTCATTGAAACACCATAGGATAAATTTCGACGAAATATTCAACCGATACTCAAACTCGACTTTAAGAATTTGCCGGTACTGTTTTTCCGAGAGAAGAAAAATTTTCACTCCGAACGCGTTGCTAGCCGGCAAACGACTGACTGCCTGAGCGTTGGGCTCAGGCAGGGGGGATTGTTTTGATAGGGGATGGATGATGCGACTTCCGAGGTTGTTGCTGGGAGAGCCCCCAACATGCTTTCCGATGCTAGGTTGTGTCAAGAAAAAATATAAAAAAGGTAGGTTGTATCTGTTACCGTCATATTTAAAAATTATTTTAACCACAAATGCCATTTCTTCAACAGTATTCGAAAATGTCAAATTAACTTTAATCAAAATTAGAATTTTAAACTCAGACACATCCTCATGATGCTTAATCACACTGATGTTGTTGCGCGACAAATCTAGTACTGCTAGGTATAAGCGCCAAAACGAACAGATAGCATCCGAGATATTAACCAAACAGTAGCGCTACAAAGAGCTCCATACAAGAGTTTATAGAATTTGGGAAACTTCCCGATCAGGAGAGCATATCAAAATAATAACTCAAACGTATCTCACCTAGATATTTATATCTGATTCAGTTATAATTAAGTACTCAAAATTTTTTATTTTAGGTTTCTCCAACATGAATTATATCTTATTCTGATTGACAGACTTGAATGAGGTTGAGTTCATTTTCAATGATAAAGATTTTTTTTCGGATTGTCCTCAAATAAAATGATTATATCTTATTTTGATATACGAACAACTTTTTCTGAAACACGGACATCGAAGTCAACGGCCCAAACCGTACTTTAATCAGTTTCGCTTGAATCTGTCGATAGAATAGAATCAAAATTTTAGGAAACCATAAATGGAACATGGTTTCAGAAAATAATGTGGGTTATTGACATTCCACTAGAAAGTTTTCTCGAAGCATGCATATCTAGATAAGTTATAATTTTGATAGGTTTTGTTCTGCCTAAGATCAAACTATGCTATCTGAACGAGATATAATCTAGATCGGAGCATATCAAAAACTGATATAATTTAGCTATGATCGTATAGATTTTCTGTTAAAATTTGAGATATTTTAACATCCTACGAGTATTGAATTATAACTCATTTAGATAGAAAATAAATTAGTATCAAAATATCTCATCTTAATATTATTTTGTTTTCTCCTCCTGATCGGGTTGTAGGAACAGGCATAGAAATAAAAAGGAAATTAGCTCCTAATGTTATTTGTTAATAATAATTCGGCAAAATTTGGCATGAAAAGGTACTTGCAAGACACGCCGACAGAAATACCTTTGACTTTTTAATAAAAATTTTCGAATAATGTGCAAACAGCTCTCACATAAGAACAAACACTCAGAAGTGCATTTTTCATAAATGCAATACAACTCTTAAATAAATCTATAAAATATCTTAATCATTTTAAATCTTCTTCTAGTACAAAAACAACTCAAACACTCCGTTGATTTCAGAAAAAAACCATCAAATTTATTAATTTGGTTAACAGAAAACAGGATAAAATTCCAGTTTTTTCAACCAGGTTTTTTCCTAGTTAGAATGCTTTTCAAAACAGAACTTTCGTAAATTTAGCTTACAAATATCTCCATCAATGTTTTTGAATGAATGTTTTTGTGAAAATATCACTTTTTCATTCAAAAACATTTAAAATACTTAGGTGTGTTTTCAGTCGCAAGATAAACACCAGTTTTTGAAACTCAATTTATCGCTTATTAGCTATAAATATTTTATCAAAAAATATTTAAAACACTAGAAGAAGACCTAAAAGTTTATTCTACTTACTTTTTAAGAGATCTCTGAAGTAAAAAGCCGTAGTAATATGAGTTTTAAATTCATCGAAAATTTACACCCCTTTGTTTACCTTTTTTTCTAACTACGAAACGTCAAACGTTTACCTGGCATCGCGAATGGCTTTACTCATGCTGGCGCTCTAGGCTTTTGGTGAATCTGTTGAAGTTTTAAAGAGGGTATTTTTTGTGAAAAAGAGTATCGTTTATAATCTGAAATCTGACTAGACTTATAAAATTGGTTCTTAAGATTTTGCCTTCATCTATATAAGTTCGAATACACTTTTTAACCAAATGGTGTGGTAAAGCCGTAGCATATATGTACATCAGTAAGAGTAATTTTGTGCTATCATCAGACAAACTATTTCTGGTGTCGAAGAATTAATTTTCATTCAGTGTTCGTTTTTTTCACACCAAAAGTACTGGTACAAACGAAAAATCCAATTTATTGAACAAAATAAATAGTTTTCAGATCACCTAATATGTCTCCATTGGTCAAATTCTCATAATCATTGATGTTGTCGAGAATAAACAGTTACAGAATTCCTAAACTTGTCTCATATAAAATCTATTTTTTCGTATTATGTGTGAAATGTCGAAAATGTAGCTACGTGCTAGCTGATTTTCATCAATAAGCCTTTCAACGTGATGGAGGATAGAACTATTTTACATCATAAATAGACGAAAACCATTCAATATGTGCTTTTGTAATTTTGTATTAAGTTAACATTGGTAATTAAAGGTTTTTTTTGCTAATTTTGCTTGTGGTGTTTATTTTTATAGGCCACTAGCTGATCCCGTACGAACTTCGTTTCGCTAACAACAGTAATAGTGTGATCAGAATGGATGTTATTGCTTGAATAAAACAAAATCTCGATATTCCTAACACTGAAGAAAAATACCTTCGCTTTAAGAGTATCCTATTTGATAAGTTAAGAACCCACCTTCATAAACTACATATCAGTTTCTTTTCGAATCTCGTTATTGAATTCGTACATTAATCCGTTAAATTTTCACGACAATGTCGCAAAAACGGCAGATGGTTCAAAAGAATTATCCTTTTTCATTGCACAATAATTCAGAATTAAACGCATAAAATTCCTGTGCTAAATTTTCAAATCGATTCTATGCTTTTCGACGCCATTTTTAGCTGTTAATATGGATGACACATTTTTCTGAAATTTAAACTTATAATTCAACATAAGAGATAAGTCGTCCCTTTAAACCCCACTGTGCAAATATCAGCACTATCGGAAGCAGTTTATATGGATGGCCAATTTTTGATTACAGCAATGGATAGATTATAGCAAAAACAGTGAATTGCTATAATGGATCACTTCTTTTGCTGACTCTCTACATGAAATTTGACACATGAAAACGATTACTAGTCTTTTTAAATCTCTGTAGGTAAATTTTCACCACAATCTAATGCATTACTACGAAAATATTGAAAAACAATGAAAACGTCATATGGCCGACCCCTTTCGCCAACCTGTGACCCGAAATTTCACACCTTTTCCAACCCTGATCCAAAATTGAATGCTTGAAATCAATTGCCCACACCTTAAAACTGCCACTCCCAAAATTTTGTTTCCACCTGAAACATAATTACGACAATATTGCTTAAACAGTGAAAAGTTAATATGGACGACCTCTTTGGCCGACCCTTGATCCAAAATTTGAAACCGGACATCAATTTCCCATCCCTTTAAACCTCAATGTAAAAATTTTCATCTCAATCCCATGTATAATAACGTCAATATCGCAAAAACAGTAAAGAGTATGAAGTATGGACTCCCCCTTTTGCCGACCCCTTACACAAAATCTGACACTTGAAATCGATTGTTCATCCCTGAAAACTTCCATGTGCCAATTTTCATCTCATTCTTATGCATAAAAATGTCAATATAACTAAAACAGTATTTGTGTAGTATGGATGACCCATTTTGTCGGCCCCTTATACAAAATTTGATACCTGAAATCTATTGAACGTCTTTTAAAACGCCCGTGAACCATTTTTCAACTCAATCCAATGCACTATGTCGTCAATATGGCTTAAATAGTATTTGCGTTGTATAGACGACCCCTTTAGCCGACCCCTGAGCCTAAATTTGATACCTGAAATCAATTGCCCATCTTTCAAAACTTCCATGTGCAAATTTTCATCCTAATTCGACAAAAACTAACGTCAATATCGTGAAAACAATATTTGTCTTGTATGGATGACCCCCTTCAGAAGGGGTCCTATCCGTTGAACCTATATATATATATATATATATATATATATATATATATATATATATATATATATATATATATATATATATATATATATATATATATATATATATATATATATATATATATATATATATATATATATATATATATATATATATATATATATATATATATATATATATATATATATATATATATATATATATATATATATATATATATATATATATATATATATATATATATATATATATATATATATATATATATATATAGATAGGCTCGTTGAACCGGTGTGCTTTGCTACACTTTCCAAAAATCATTGAAAATTGTAGAACCTAGTAATTTAACACGTGGGTTGATTTTTCTTAGTTTTTCTAACACGGCTTCTTTTTACACGATTTTTTTTCCAAGGGTACGATTCTTCTACACCATAGGTCGGCAACCTGCAGCTCGCGTGCCGCATGCGGCTCTTTTGATGTAAATCTGCGGCTCTTTAGTTCCTTGCGCTAATATTATATATATTTTGAATATTTATAAAATCGTGCTTAAGCGATAATTGGCTCTTGTCACCAGGCACACGGATTTTCATGAACTCATAAGAGAATTTTAAAATTGAATCCGCTGTAGAAAATGCGGAAAGGACAAAATGGCAAAATACCATTTTTTGAAGCCTAATTTAACAATGTTTAGCTTTTCGAAGCATCAGCATAAAGATTAAGATATAATTTATCATCATTCGTAAATGCAAAGCATAACTGTTGTTTGAAAACAACAAAAACTTAATTCAAATTATTTATTTCTAAAACGTGTGTATATTTTTAAATTAATCGAACACAAAAGTGGAGCTGTAGCTAACAGGAAGATCCAAGTTAATAGTTTTCAAAAAAAAGTTCTTAGATAGCCTCTGTTTTGTTATTAGTCCTCTATGAAAATTTATCAGGCGAAATTTCTAAAATCGTATAAGAATTAAACAATCATTGCGCAAAATATTTACAACTTTGATGCGTAACAACATAAAAATATTGGAAAAACCTCCTGAACCTTATCTTATTAAGTTGAATTGAAAACGATAATTTTAATGTATCTAAATATAGATACCTCATTAGCATTGCAGACTGCCCGATTTTAACCGGCCTTTGCCAGATTTTCAAAGAAAAAAAAAATGAAAGATGCGAGGTCAGGTCCGGTTGCCCGAATATTGAGAAAAAGTTCCTGGTTTTTTTTCAGGATTATTAATAATTTTTATGAAACTCCAAATTTTCAACTTGCATAAATTCGGAATGGAAAATACGTAGGTTTTGGCTGGATTTGCTCGGGTAATATACATATACAAATTGGAAAGGCTGCTCAAGAAATATCGGTTTAAACAGGAAATAGATACATCAATTCAAATTAAAAATATCATAACTAGCAATTGAGAATTACAAATTATTGTTTACAGCTTTTTAAACTCGATTAAGCATTGACAGTGATTGAAAAATTGAACTCTGGAAATCTATATGAAAACTTAATCACATGCTTAATATTTGCAATCAGTAAACAAAGGACCTTTATACCCCGAAGCAGTTGTTTTTTTTATAATTCAATTGTATGTATTTGATAAAAATTAAACCTTTGAGTCTTTGAACATATTTAAAATTTCAAATGTGATGCATATATTTACCAAAAGCACACAAATTTTGAACGAAGTTTTAGTAATGAACAAAACTTTTTTTTTTCATTTTCTATTAAGAGTTAATCACCGTTGATTTATTTTTATTTATTTTTTTGAGAAATTTTAAAAGTATCCTTGAACTGATTTTGCCAATTAAAATGTACTGTTGTCACTAACTTTCTTTGAAGGCTACACAATCACATTATTATAGATTTAAACTGATCTAACCACAGATTTTTTTTAAGTAATCTGAGCTTTTGCAATCAATGATGAATAATATACAATGTAATGAATTTCATTTATCTTTCAATTGGAAGAACAATACTGGAGAATCACATGTGACATAAAATAATATTTTTGAATTTTCCAGATGCATAAAATTCTGAAGACACCTTCGTGACGTCGTGACGATCAGAAAAACAATTCTGTTCCATTTGCTCGATTGTATGCTTGTTCTTATGTCATATTTGGTTCCATATGTTAGATTAGTTTTTGGTTTATGCAAAACAATCGTCTGTGAGCTCCTGTCTTCTCTAACTGTATCCCCAATTGAAGGAGAAAAAAGCAAATAACCATTCAACGTATCCAAATGCTTTCCCATGCCAAAGTTGTTTCCATTTGCTCCAACTGGGAGAGTCAGTAGTACCAAATATTCACAGAGACATTCCTTGTGCTCAAATACCCTTCCAAGCCAAATTTCGTTCCATTTGCTGGGCTAGTTCCCGAGTGATGTAAAAAATTGAATGGGAGCACCCTCCTTCCTTAAATCTCCGACTTGAAGAACAGAAGGTTCTCAAAATATCCTAGAAACTTTTCTCGTAATCAAATACCTTCCCACACCAAATTTGGTTCCATTTGCTTGATTATTTTCCCAGTAAAGGTGAACATTGTAATGGAGCCTTTTTCCAACTTTTTATCATCTCACTGGAAGGAGGGAGGGGTACCAAATATTTATAGAACTATTCATCGTACCAATATACCCTTCCAAGCCAAATTTGATTTCATTTGCTCGAATAGTTTTCAAGTTATGTAATAAAAAGTAATTCCTATATCTTCACTGGAAGAAGGAAAGGGTCTGAAAAAATCATAGAACCATTTCTCGTATTCCACTACACTCCCATGTCAAAATTGGGTCCATTAGCTTGATTAGTTCTCCAGTTATGTAAAAACCTGTAAGGTAGCCCCCTCCCCTTCCTATCTCGACACTGGAAGAAGGAATGGGTTCCAAATATTTTAATAATCATTCCTCGTACCCAAGTACCCGCCCATGCCAACCCAGATAACCAGAAATCGTAAAATAATGTTCATTGTACATTGTATAAGCATCCAGTTTAGATTGGAATTGTATAAACATAATGTTGTAGAGAAACCAAGTTATATTTTATCGTTTATGGTTTGTATAGTTCATTATAAACGATAACATTTTGTTAATCGTATAGAAAGATCAATAAAGTTGTTTTGAATCGCAGTAGAATTGTGTAAAGCTCAATATTCAATCCCACGGTACAAGTAAGCAATCTTTCATGCTTGCGATCTATGATGTCATATTATTTCCATGAAAGGTCGAACAGTAATTGTGAGAACATCGTATAATGGAATTTTAACAATCTATTCGTACTTGTCATTAAAAGTTGCTTATTGAGATAAACTTAATCGGAAAATAATTGATAATAATGCAATTTCTTTGCTAAGTAATATCGTAATCATCTTATGTGGACAATTGCAAAAATTGGAAATCCTTGACGAAGTTTGTTGCAAAAATGAAGGCAGTTTTATTTAAGAGAAAAATTATAAAAATGAAAAAAGTGGCACATATAGTCGGCGTTTGCAAAAACAAAGGCGAAAAAATTCCGGTTTTGTGATAAACGATTCCATAAAATCAGATGCTGCTTCTAAGACGTCTCCGACAGAAAAAGATTCACTGTTGTCCCACAAAGTGTCCCATGGAAGTTAAGAACTGTTCGATTCTTTAGAATCCAGCAAATTCAATATTTCGGGTAATGTTTGTTATGAAAGCAATGTATGAATGATAAATAATACAACCTAATTTAATTTTAGCAGCAAATCCTTTGCTTGACACTGGAGAATTCTGTCGATTGTCGAATCGTTTAACAGTACAGTAAATAGCTTGCTAAGATCGATATACAAAAAAACGGCATCTATAAATAGATTTGGAGTCCAAAATGATGCAGTCAGTGGTATTTTATACGATCAACTGATTTTTAAAAGGAACTCTCAAGTGTACATGAACAAATTTGCTTGTTTGTATCAACATGAAATGGCGCCGAGGAAGTATCGAAGGACAGGGATCGGAACATTGTGATAACAATAAATTGTATTAAATGGTAAAGAAAGTTATGAAAACCTCAGGCTACCTGCAAAAGGAAATTGTAATGAAATTGTAAGACAGGCAATAGAAAGTTGTAAGTTGTACAATCCTAAGACTTTATGCAAAGCAAAGTTGCTATCAAATTGTTGAAAACGCAATACAAAGTTTATATTTTCAAGGTGAGCAAAATTTGGTCCGTATATTGCCTCCACTTTGGTACGTACAGGCTCATATTGAATATTCTATACAACTTTTTCATATTGTACAAAAGTGTGTATATCTCAGAAACAACTGAAATATATAGACCAAAATGTTCACTGGGGAGCACCATGGTGATGAAAATATTATTAACTATATAACACAGCTACCATAATGAAAAACTCAGATTTTCCTCTTTGTGATTTTAGTGCACTCTTGTGGCGACATTGCCTAACTTCGGAACAGTTTTGCGAAAAACGAAAACCGAATGTCCCGTCTGTTTGTCTGTGCTATTAGCGTTTGTGTTTAAAAAACTCTCAAAGATAAAAATGGTTTTGACATTCTTAACATTATTGTTTTGAAAAAAAAAAAGTGATGTGTCATTCAAACGCGTTATCATTCATCTGTAAATGCTGTTTTGACAAAATTTATCTCTAACAAATTTTCCTACTTTAAGCAAAACATGAACCCGAGAAAAAGTCCGGCCAAAAAAACGAATTCCAATGTCGCTTTGATCACCGTAAAAGCTAGCGAAAGTCGTTTGAAAAGCAATCGAACGCTGCTTGCTAGGAGCAGATGCAACAAAAAAACCGGTGGAATCTTTCGACGGTTTGTGTCTGTCACAGTAATGTACCGACTTGTGCTCCACTCGTAGAATGTAGTTATGTTTCGCTTGGTTTGGCACTCCACGTGATTCGGATGCGCGGGGACATTCACTATCTAAAACAGTTTCCCACCATAAATCATCCCCATGTTTGGAGAGCCGTGCGTTTTTCCCATAGCACACAGGAAAAAAATGTCAAAGGATGGTTATTACACTGCACTATGGGGGAAAACGGTCAGCTGTTAGTTTTCACAGATCAATCAGTCTATGGTTTGTGAACTTTCAATACATCAATTTTCAATGAAATGAAGTGTTTTTCGTTGTTGGAAAATAGTAAAGTTGTTTTTTTCAGGACCTCGAATCGTTGTAAGTATACTCTAATAGCGTTTTGGCAAACATATTATAATCAACATTGGTAACTCAGCATGCTGCATATACTTCAGCAAGGACATGTATATCAGCACCACCTCCTGGAGAAAGTTCTTACTAAAAGGAAATTTTAAGCATTGAGGTACTGAGGAAACTCTGAACATTCTTTCCATCAACCGTGGGTTCGCGTCTTAACTACAAAAGTTCGTGTTTGAACTTGCATTTCTATGACCATGCAGAAAATTTTGTTTAGGTTTTATTTTCAACATAGGAATTTCAGCCTACTCCAACTTTTCTTCGTGTAGCAAAGTATGTTGCTATGGTTCTCAATTTGTGTTGTTTTCTGCCGAATGGAAAAAAGGTCCCGACTGACGGACTATGCTAATAAATCTACAATTTGATATTCTAATGTCATTTGAATTGGAACAATCATTGATGGAAAACATGTTGAACCGATAAATCAAAATCATATTTTGAATATAAAATTCATTAACGAAGTCAACTTACTTATCATGAAAAATATTATGAAAAAAAGTAGATATACTTGTGTTGTATTTAGTATAGTTATATTATCAGATCGGGACACAAAGTTTTGGTGATAATGAGCTTAACAGTTTTCGCCAGAAGCTTTCGAAATTTAGTCTAAGGCTCATGTTCGTAAGAACTTTCCTCACATAGAGGCGCGTTTCAAGTGTCCTTCAAGTTTCTGGGGAGTTAGGAATATTCCTACTATTTAAAACCTACTGGCCCAATACTCCCGGGAACTAGCTCAGCAGCAGGAGACCCCTGAACTGTGTCTCAGGGTCGGCCTACTACTGGGTAAACGGAGGGAACGCGGAACAAAATCTAACTGGGTAAGCTGCGGAGTTCCTTGCCAAATCAAAAGAGTTAATTTAATTGAAACTTGAAATTTTATTGACTTTTACTCGTGGGATTTATCATTTGCTTAAAGAAGTGTGGGTGTGGGTGTGTAGTGTGGTTCAGGGGCACTTCTTATATGGGGTGTACATACCGTCGACGGATTTTCTTTGGGTACTCGTTGGCGCGCTTCAGGATCCTGCTCGTTGGACCGATGCTCGATGATGCTGTTGAACTCCTGCTTGGATGACCAAGAGTTCGCTTCGTGGCTAGGGTTGACTGTCCAAAATAAAGTTTTTTGGACTGTTGGAGTTTGCTTTATGGCGTCTTCCTTCGTTGACACAATCGGCGGACCACAGCAAGGCCGTATTGGTCGCGCCGAGAGGGGGTTAAGGCCCTTGGGCCTGAGACAACTCTCCTTGGTAATAATGGCTCCACGGGACCAGAGAGACAGGTCTTTTACGGGTTAGGCGTAGACAGTCAAAGACTGCCTAGGCCGACTCGTGTGTGGTGTGAGGTCATAAGGTGAGGTTCATAAGTTGCGGATCATTTCCACCCCATACCAGTAAATTTTACCTGAATGATCCAAGTTTGTCGGACTCTTACAGCCACTTAATTATAACGGAAATACTTAAAACACTCACAACATTCACACACGAACGCCAAGATAAAAATGACACATAACGGAAGCTGAGTCATTTTCCTCTTTTTCCATTCTCCTATGTAACCGTTGTTACAAAACGCATTAGATGTTTTTTCAGTGTTGCTTTATGTTTGATGTAAACTGTAGTGTATTTTGTTAATTGTTTAGGGAAATAGGGAATTTTGATTATATTAGTTAGTTTTAAAATTTAAAAACAAAATATACAAAAACAGAATTTGTTAGATTTAAGCAGGCGGGCTTCAAAATAAGGCGTTCATAGTACCACGAACAGGGAGGGGTGGTCCTCCATCTTGGGTGGCATAATCGGAGGTTGGCATAAGAGTAAAGAAGAGGGAAATGACTCAGCTTCCGTTATGAGTCATTTCCATCTTGGCGTTCGTGTGTTAATGTTGTGAGTGTTCAAAAATAAGTTCGTTTTTTTATGTGGCCTTTAGTGTCTTTTGGATCATTCAGGTAATGATAACATTTATGATCAATGTGGTTGTCCTCTAACCGCAGAATGGTTGATTTATAGGACCTTTTGATCTTGGATCAAGTTTTACCCGAGAATCCTCACACTACACACGAGTCGGCCTAATCAGTCTTGTACTGGTTACGCCTAAACCGTAAAAGACCTGCACTCTCTGGTTCCGAGGAACCATCAACGCAAAGGAGAGTTGTCTCAGGCACAAGTGCCTTAATTCCTAAGGAGACCCCCTCTCGGCGCGACCAATACGGCCTTGCTGTGGTCCGCCGATTGCATCAAAGAGGGAAGACGCCATTGCCAACCATCCTCAGAGCGCAACATCCTCCAAGTTGTGCCCAAATCAGCCACGTTCACACCCATCCAGAACCCGAAAATCATCGAGAGCAGAGCTACAGCCAGAATCCGGTAAGCGCGCCAACGAAAACCGTCGACGGTAGGTACTATTGAACCCACACCACACACCCACACCCACACTTAATTGAATAAAAACCAAGCATCTCAAAATTCAATCTTTAAAGTTCATTTGTTTAGCAAGAAATACCACAGCTTACTCCGTTAAATTTTGTTCCGCGTTCCCTCCGGGTACCCAGTAGTAGGCCGACCCTGAGACATAGTTCAGGGGTCTCTTGCTGCTGAGCTAGATTTCCGGGAGTGTTGGACCAGTAGGTTTTACCTATGCCAACCCTTTTTTGCGCCACCCAATATGGCGGACCGCCCCCACTGTTCATAGTACCATGAACACCCTCTATGAAGCCCGCCCGTCTAAATCTAACAATACATGTTTTTGAATATTTAAAAATCCTCATTCTAGCTAGTATAATAAATAATCCCTATTTTCCTAAACATAAATTCAACAAAATACACAACAGCTCACCTATAACGATTTGCAATATTAAAAAAAAACTAATACCTTTTGTAACAACGGTTACATATTATTATATTTGGTTTTGGTTTATAGCACGATCACAGTGGCAAACTTTTTCTTTATAAACAAACGAAATCATCACCCGGGACGATGCAAACATATGGTTGCTACACTCACACTCATGCTCAACCCCATCCTTGACAACTTTTACGGGTCGCAACCAGGGGACTGAGATAAACGGAGAATCATCGTCAATGATCAAACAAATTTTGCAGCCAATGATTGAATTTGTGGTAATTTGTGGCAATTTTTTAGAAAGAATTAGAAGGTTCAAGTTAAAATGAGAGAAACGGGTTCTCTCTTGATTTCAATCCCTTGGTTTTAACCAAGGGATTGCAGTGGAGCGAATTCTTTGCATTTGGAATGGTAATGATCAAAATTCAACAACTGCTTAACAAATTGCAACAATTTGCAAAAAATTTGTTTGATCATTGACGATTATTCTCCGTTTATCTCAGCCCCCTGGTTTTAACCCTCATCCGCACTAGATTTCGTTATCTTTATCAGCACTAGGAGTGTTAATTTGACACTCCAAGCTAAATTTTTATCACAGGATCTGCGTCACTGAACACAGAATGTTGAAATATTCACAGATTTCTAAGATTTTTAAATCTTGATTTTTTTTTTGTTTTGATTATAGTCATTTTACCATCTTTATGGCATTCGCGACTTCATCAACGTTGCAATTGGCGGATCGTTATTGAAAAACTTTTCCGGTGCAATTGTGTTCGATGTTTACTCTTGGGCTCGAACTCGCGGACATCGGCTCAGGAGACAACAGACTTACCAACTGATCTATATCACAAGCCACAAATTTTGAATGGATTTCCAAAATTATATTTGGTCAATATAAAATTGAGGTTTCTTAATTTGAATTAGAAAAGTATGATAAGATTTTCAATGTAAACTAATTTTTCCCAACTAAAATATATAAAAAAGACCCAATTTATCATAAACTTTCAATTAAATTAAAGGAATTAGCATGAGCTTGCGGTTTCAAAACTTGAGCAAAAGTGGTGGACTTCTGAATGGATGAACGAACACAATGACAGCAGTAAGAGCGGAACTCGCGGAGAACTAGGTTGCCATACTTTAATTTAATGTGGCTTGTGATTTACTAAGCTCAGTTGGCAAATTAGTTGCCTAATTTGTCGATGTCTAGGAGTTAGAAAGCAGCGATTGAAATTTTTTTGACGATTCTTTGGTTTAAAAAACACGGTTTTTGATTGTGTATATCTATACCTATTTACAACGCCGGAGGTCAGATGACCCCTTACACTGTTCCCGCTAAAAATCTGTTGTTTCTCAACCGATTTTTACAAAATTTATAGTTTTGGAAAGCTCGTAACATAACTGAAACATATATATCAGACAATAACCAGCTACAATTATTGATTTAAGAGTTATTCGAAGTCTAAGAAAAAAGTCTGAAAAAACATGCTTCGGGAAAAAGGCGGGAAGCCTCTCAGGTTACGATTTTTTGTGGTCATGATCAAAAAAAAAATTCATAGAAAATATATCATTATGCGCGACATATATAGCTATAGCTTCTTACTTCAGCATTCTTATGAATAAAGTGAAATTTTTTTGAGCGTTTTAAAGCGAGAAATGTTATCGAATTGAAAAATCTGAGAAGGATTAGGGTTAGTGTGAATTTACGTTCAATTTCTATCAAGTTTGTGTTAAACGTTCTAAAACGTTCTTCAAACTACATTGACACTTAAATTTTCATTCACTTTAACCCAATTGACCAATGACATATCCAACAATCAGGAAATAAATTTTTTTTTCGAAATTTGTTTAGATCATGGTCAAAATCCAACCAAAAATTTTAGTAACATATGTATTTTGTTCCTGAAAATAACTAAATCATTCCAAATTAAAGAGAAAATGACTCTAAGTCTGAAACCTTCACTTTCATACCACATCTTACTTCATTCAGACTTTGAATGCTGTTTCTGATCCACGAAAAAACTTGGAGCACTGATTTTGAATTTTGAATTAAAATGATTAGTTCCAAAACTTGAAAAGATAACTGAATCTTGAATAAAATCATCAACCATTTTTTGTAATATTGATAGATTAACGGCTTTTCAATCAATTTTTGTAATCAAAACGATTGTTATTTACTTCTGTCCATGGACAGTAGTAAATAACAATCGTTTTGATTACATAAATTACAAAAAATTTAACACAGTCGAATATCAAAAACAATTATCAACTATTGTTATTGCATAGAGCGACATATTTCATTAAGTCTACTCATTTTTCGCCAGAATTGTCCTAGATCGGTGCCTATAGGTGAAAAATGTGACATTCGGCTGAATCACAAGCCGGCGCAATCGACTTTAAATTTGTATGAAGAGTTTCGGAAAAAAAATGATGAAAAATCAACTTCGATTATGTTTTTGGTACTATGTTTTGTGGGTTTACCATTTCTACTCTATTTAGCTAGTTATTTTATTTGATTTTTTTTCTAAATGTAGAGCTGGATCCAAAGTTTAAAGAAAAGGCTGAAGGCATTTTTTTCATTTTTATTTTTATATATTTATTTATTTTTAAAGATATACACCGTCTTTGCCGATTAAAGCTTTATAGACTGAATAATTGACGTGGACAACTTAAAACCACATATTTTAACACATAACTTAACATATAACAACACCCAGTACTGAGATGGAAATCGATTCCATGCCATCAGCGGATCAGCGATTGCCGTCTTACCACGCGTACCACTCGAACACCAGGACGTACAATCCAAAAAAAAAAATCAGATTTTTTTTAAAGAAAAATACAAGTTATGAGAAAACGAATATAATAATAATAATAAACAAATTTAATTAAAATTTAAGTGAGAATTTGAGATCACTTATCCTAAAAGTAATTTGTATACTAGGCTTCTTTCGTAATTGATTTTTGTAACAATTTAAGCTTAATTTTCAAATCAAGTTGAGAGAAAAATAAAACAAAGTAATTGTGTATGATTTTTTTTAATATTTCAAAAAGCCTTAAGCATGTGCTAAGCATTCGTGCACAATAATCTGAAAAAGGAGATACGATAGACATTTTTATATCTCTAGTACGTAAATTATTTTTGACATTTTCTTAATACATATTAAAGGTTTAGCGTTTAAAAACTGTTGAAAAACGACATTTCATCACTTCATTCAACGATAACTTTTTTAGTTTTTAGTTTTCATCGTTTCTCAAAAAAGAAATAACTTACAGTTTTTTACATTAATGACAGCCTGTAATACCACTAACAGTCTAACTTGGATATGCAAGAACCCAGGTAACCCAATTTTATTTTTCGCTTAAAGAGGTTTCTCACTTATCCAGGTTAAAGAGGTTCTGGAACATTTCTTCTTTCTCATAGAGTTTTTCTTAAATTCTGATATTTTGACAGAGAGAATCCATAAAAAAGCAATTATCGATTGTTTGTTTGTTTGTTTGTTTGTTTGTTTGTTTGTTTGTTTGTTTGTTTGTTTGTTTGTTTGTTTGTTTGTTTGTTTGTTTGTTTGTTTGTTTGTTTGTTTGTTTGTTTGTTTGTTTGTTTGTTTGTTTGTTTGTTTGTTTGTTTGTTTGTTTGTTTGTTTGTTTGTTTGTTTGTTTGTTTGTTTGTTTGTTTGTTTGTTTGTTTGTTTGTTTGTTTGTTTGTTTGTTTGTTTGTTTGTTTGTTTGTTTGTTTGTTTGTTTGTTTGTTTGTTTGTTTGTTTGTTTGTTTGTTTGTTTGTTTGTTTGTTTGTTTGTTTGTTTGTTTGTTTGTTTGTTTGTTTGTTTGTTTGTTTGTTTGTTTGTTTGTTTGTTTGTTTGTTTGTTTGTTTGTTTGTTTGTTTGTTTGTTTGTTTGTTTGTTTGTTTGTTTGTTTGTTTGTTTGTTTGTTTGTTTGTTTGTTTGTTTGTTTGTTTGTTTGTTTGTTTGTTTGTTTGTTTGTTTGTTTGTTTGTTTGTTTGTTTGTTTGTTTGTTTGTTTGTTTGTTTGTTTGTTTGTTTGTTTGTTTGTTTGTTTGTTTGTTTGTTTGTTTGTTTGTTTGTTTGTTTGTTTGTTTGTTTGTTTGTTTGTTTGTTTGTTTGTTTGTTTGTTTGTTTGTTTGTTTGTTTGTTTGTTTGTTTGTTTGTTTGTTTGTTTGTTTGTTTGTTTGTTTGTTTGTTTGTTTGTTTGTTTGTTTGTTTGTTTGTTTGTTTGTTTGTTTGTTTGTTTGTTTGTTTGTTTGTTTGTTTGTTTGTTTGTTTGTTTGTTTGTTTGTTTGTTTGTTTGTTTGTTTGTTTGTTTGTTTGTTTGTTTGTTTGTTTGTTTGTTTGTTTGTTTGTTTGTTTGTTTGTTTGTTTGTTTGTTTGTTTGTTTGTTTGTTTGTTTGTTTGTTTGTTTGTTTGTTTGTTTGTTTGTTTGTTTGTTTGTTTGTTTGTTTGTTTGTTTGTTTGTTTGTTTGTTTGTTTGTTTGTTTGTTTGTTTGTTTGTTTGTTTGTTTGTTTGTTTGTTTGTTTGTTTGTTTGTTTGTTTGTTTGTTTGTTTGTTTGTTTGTTTGTTTGTTTGTTTGTTTGTTTGTTTGTTTGTTTGTTTGTTTGTTTGTTTGTTTGTTTGTTTGTTTGTTTGTTTGTTTGTTTGTTTGTTTGTCTGTCTTCAATAGGCTCAGCCTTCTTAAGACCTAGAGAGCGGACTTTGGCATGAGTTTCAGGAAAGTTTAAAAATATTTAAGATTTTCAGATGACCCCTTTTCAAAGAGGTCGTCCATACAACACAAATGCTGTTTAGCGATATTGACGTTATAAAATTCGGATTGAGATGGAAATTTGCAGATGTGAATAATTCAATCGATGAATAGTTGATTCCAATAATCCCATTTTTGGTAAGGGTTCGGCCAAAGGGATCGTCCATATTAACACTTCACTTTTTCGTGATATTGACGTTATTATACATCGGATGGGGATGAAAATTTGCACACTGGAATCGATTTTAAATTGTCTGCAAAGGATCGGCAAAAGGGGTCGTTTTTATTAATTTTTCACTGTTTTTTTTTGTTGCGAAATTGACGTTATTATGCAATGGATTGGTTTGAAAATTTGCAAACGGGAGTTTTGAGGGAAGGGCAATCAGTTTCAGCTATCAAAGTTTGTAAATCAGGCCACCGAAAGAGATTTAATTTTTGGCAATGATTGCGTTGTTATGGTTGCATGCGAGACGAAATTCATACACAGGAGATGGGACGGATTTCTTATTTCAATATTTGTATCAGAAATTTGTATAGAAAAAGGGGGTTATCCATATTTACTATTAAATTTGTCTTTGCAATAATTTTGTGACTTTGTATCGCATTGAGACGAAAATTTATACACGAAGGTTTTTTTTGGCACGGTCAACAGAAAAAGTGATCGTCCCATATAAGGTACTCGAAATTTTTGCAATTATTGCAAAATGCATTCGGAAATGCATCTGTAACATGCTTGGAAATTGACATCCATACAAACTGTTCATGACATATTCCAAGTTTAAAGTGAAACGGAGTTCGTATGGGATCAGCTAGTTATTTAAATATGCATGCATTGTCAGTTTGCTGTCAGAAATCAGTTTGGTGCTAGAAAAATATTTTGCTTATTATAGAGGTTTTGTGGAACAAAAATCGCGGGGCTTGATAAGTTCTATAACTTAAAGAGGTTTCTTGCTTGTCCAATTTCGACTGTATTATGCTCAAAAGTTTGGTGTTGTAGGTATTGGAAAAATTTTGTCCTATTTTGTTCAGACAAAAATATGCGGGAAAAATACTGCAATTCTTACTCTAGGTAGCTTTTATTAGAAAGAAACTATTTGAGATGTTATTTCAAGGGGGTCCTCTTACCTGTTATATTAAACATTTTAATTCCGATTTTTAATTTCTTCTAGTTTTTTAGAACTTAAACAATATGGTTAAAGTAATGTTCCCCATTGTCTTCCCTCTTAATACGGGCTTGCCGGTATGCTTTCTTTACAGGAAAAATTTTGAATGCTCTTCTGCTGACTTGAAGAGCTAAAATATAAAACAGTTCAAATGTTTTTTTTTGTGAAAAAAAACGTAAGGAAAGAAGTTTTTGTAATATTTTTGATTTTCCCCACGATTTAAACATTCACTCACTGTTCGCCTGTTGGTATGCAACGGGCGAGCTTTTTCCCGGAACGATTTGTTTTTCCTGCGTTAAACTCTAGTAGACATGGAGGATCGCGATTTGGTGGCCGTGGCGCCATGTTGTCCTCTTTTTTGAATCATGTTGCCCAACAACGACGCTGACAACAACAACAACATCAACGACGTCGATGACGACGCCAACAACGTCGACCGGCGGATGTCTCGCAGCGACGCGCTTTGTCCGCCGCCGATGGCAGTTACATCGTCGGGTTACTTCAAAAGCACGATTCTAGTCCAGTGGGCAAAATGAGATTTGTGTGTGTGTTTGTGAGTGTTTGTGCGATGATTCTGCGTAGCTTTTTGGCGGAAGTGTGGAGTGTCATATGTTGTTGGCCAGCTTCTTCGAGTGATAACAGATGCTTTGTTGCTTGTTCCAGTCCAGGGACTCGTACAGGCGATGCATTTCAAATAGTAAACAGCTTGTTAGCCGCATGGATGGTTGAACGAAATGTTGCTATCTCTTGGAGTAAAAAACACACACATCTCCGGGTTGTAAATCATCCATTCAATATCGCAAGGGATTAATTTTTTTTTGGTTTTTGTGGATAGAAAGGAGGTCATTTCATCTATTGATTTTCCTAAACCAATTTCCAGAACCTGGTCTGTTGAAAACTTTAAATAGAATCATACTTAGTGCATCAGCTTAAATAAAAAAAAAAACAATCAAATCATGTTTCAAATTTATTTTCAATCGTCATTCGAAGCTGTTTCTGCAACTTCCGGAGCTGTTCGATTTGTTTTAAACCGTCGCTAGATTTACGCTTGATTTGTCGGGCCTGTTCCCGCAACTTGGCATGGGCATTGAGTTGAGCAAATTTTCGTTCATAGAATGTTTCGATATCGGAAAGATAGCCCTGATCTGATGCAGTTTGTGTGAACTTACTGTTTCCCGGAGATCCTTTCAGCTGACTTTGGCGAACTTGTTCCAACTCGTTGTTGATTCTTTCAACAGCAGCCAGCATCCAGCTAGAGTCTGAAGGTTTCAACGTTTGTTCGAGCTCAATCGATTCGTTAGGTTTCTGGATCAAAGTTGGTATTTGTGTGCCCAAAACTTTTTGAAACGTTTTCTTCAACACAGAATTGTACTCGGACTCGGAAAACAAATTTTCGATCACTTCTCTTTGTTGTTGAATTTGTTGGCTCAGCTGCCCAATCAGTCCTTCGTCGTTCGATTCGTTTCGCAAAGATTGGATGTCTTCATCAGTTTTCAGGCTCAAAGTCTCGGCATCCCTCAAGAGTTGTTTGATGTTAACCAACAAATCCTCCATTATTTCCGGAGTAGTTTCGTTCTTAACGGAGGAATCAACCTTGTGAAAAGTAGCTACCACCTCATGAAGAGGTTTATTTAAGTTTTTCAAGAATATAAACGGATAATTCAAATTATCTTCACTAAGTTGATCGATCAAATGTTCCGTCAGCTGCATGCGGGCTTGTTTTTCCAACGGTTCAACCTTATTCAATCGATGGATCCATTTGACACAGATCGTGATATCAGTTGGATCCTGTAGTCGGAGAATTTGTTCCTTCAGTATCGGCAAGGCTTTCATGTAGTGTTGATCCAGAAGCAGTTCATGACGGGATTGTTTTTTCAATGAGGACATTGAATAAACAAAATGTCAATAAAAGAAATACAAAATAAAGGATATCGATGGGACTACAAAATGATATCGAAAATAAATATTTGAGCAATCTGTCAAAGGTACCTTCGATTACTTTGTTTGTGATATGCACTGAAAATCAAAAATACCTAAACTTGAGATCTCCAACCTTTTAAACCCTCAGGTTGACAACTTAAGTTTGAGATAAAATCACACAGATTTTTGATGTTGGCAGATCTGATGAAACTACCTCCATTGTGGAACATTTACAAACTATTAAGTTCGTAGTGCTGATTTTTTTGTGACAGACAGACAGACAGACAGACAGACAGACAGACAGACAGACAGACAGACAGACAGACAGACAGACAGACAGACAGACAGACAGACAGACAGACAGACAGACAGACAGACAGACAGACAGACAGACAGACAGACAGACAGACAGACAGACAGACAGACAGACAGACAGACAGACAGACAGACAGACAGACAGACAGACAGACAGACAGACAGACAGACAGACAGACAGACAGACAGACAGACAGACAGACAGACAGACAGACAGACAGACAGACAGACAGACAGACAGACAGACAGACAGACAGACAGACAGACAGACAGACAGACAGACAGACAGACAGACAGACAGACAGACAGACAGACAGACAGACAGACAGACAGACAGACAGACAGACAGACAGACAGACAGACAGACAGACAGACAGACAGACAGACAGACAGACAGACAGACAGACAGACAGACAGACAGACAGACAGACAGACAGACAGACAGACAGACAGACAGACAGACAGACAGACAGACAGACAGACAGACAGACAGACAGACAGACAGACAGACAGACAGACAGACAGACAGACAGACAGACAGACAGACAGACAGACAGACAGACAGACAGACAGACAGACAGACAGACAGACAGACAGACAGACAGACAGACAGACAGACAGACAGACAGACAGACAGACAGACAGACAGACAGACAGACAGACAGACAGACAGACAGACAGACAGACAGACAGACAGACAGACAGACAGACAGACAGACAGACAGACAGACAGACAGACAGACAGACAGACAGACAGACAGACAGACAGACAGACAGACAGACAGACAGACAGACAGACAGACAGACAGACAGACAGACAGACAGACAGACAGACAGACAGACAGACAGACAGACAGACAGACAGACAGACAGACAGACAGACAGACAGACAGACAGACAGACAGACAGACAGACAGACAGACAGACAGACAGACAGACAGACAGACAGACAGACAGACAGACAGACAGACAGACAGACAGACAGACAGACAGACAGACAGACAGACAGACAGACAGACAGACAGACAGACAGACAGACAGACAGACAGACAGACAGACAGACAGACAGACAGACAGACAGACAGACAGACAGACAGACAGACAGACAGACAGACAGACAGACAGACAGACAGACAGACAGACAGACAGACAGACAGACAGACAGACAGACAGACAGACAGACAGACAGACAGACAGACAGACAGACAGACAGACAGACAGACAGACAGACAGACAGACAGACAGACAGACAGACAGACAGACAGACAGACAGACAGACAGACAGACAGACAGACAGACAGACAGACAGACAGACAGACAGACAGACAGACAGACAGACAGACAGACAGACAGACAGACAGACAGACAGACAGACAGACAGACAGACAGACAGACAGACAGACAGACAGACAGACAGACAGACAGACAGACAGACAGACAGACAGACAGACAGACAGACAGACAGACAGACAGACAGACAGACAGACAGACAGACAGACAGACAGACAGACAGACAGACAGACAGACAGACAGACAGACAGACAGACAGACAGACAGACAGACAGACAGACAGACAGACAGACAGACAGACAGACAGACAGACAGACAGACAGACAGACAGACAGACAGACAGACAGACAGACAGACAGACAGACAGACAGACAGACAGACAGACAGACAGACAGACAGACAGACAGACAGACAGACAGACAGACAGACAGACAGACAGACAGACAGACAGACAGACAGACAGACAGACAGACAGACAGACAGACAGACAGACAGACAGACAGACAGACAGACAGACAGACAGACAGACAGACAGACAGACAGACAGACAGACAGACAGACAGACAGACAGACAGACAGACAGACAGACAGACAGACAGACAGACAGACAGACAGACAGACAGACAGACAGACAGACAGACAGACAGACAGACAGACAGACAGACAGACAGACAGACAGACAGACAGACAGACAGACAGACAGACAGACAGACAGACAGACAGACAGACAGACAGACAGACAGACAGACAGACAGACAGACAGACAGACAGACAGACAGACAGACAGACAGACAGACAGACAGACAGACAGACAGACAGACAGACAGACAGACAGACAGACAGACAGACAGACAGACAGACAGACAGACAGACAGACAGACAGACAGACAGACAGACAGACAGACAGACAGACAGACAGACAGACAGACAGACAGACAGACAGACAGACAGACAGACAGACAGACAGACAGACAGACAGACAGACAGACAGACAGACAGACAGACAGACAGACAGACAGACAGACAGACAGACAGACAGACAGACAGACAGACAGACAGACAGACAGACAGACAGACAGACAGACAGACAGACAGACAGACAGACAGACAGACAGACAGACAGACAGACAGACAGACAGACAGACAGACAGACAGACAGACAGACAGACAGACAGACAGACAGACAGACAGACAGACAGACAGACAGACAGACAGACAGACAGACAGACAGACAGACAGACAGACAGACAGACAGACAGACAGACAGACAGACAGACAGACAGACAGACAGACAGACAGACAGACAGACAGACAGACAGACAGACAGACAGACAGACAGACAGACAGACAGACAGACAGACAGACAGACAGACAGACAGACAGACAGACAGACAGACAGACAGACAGACAGACAGACAGACAGACAGACAGACAGACAGACAGACAGACAGACAGACAGACAGACAGACAGACAGACAGACAGACAGACAGACAGACAGACAGACAGACAGACAGACAGACAGACAGACAGACAGACAGACAGACAGACAGACAGACAGACAGACAGACAGACAGACAGACAGACAGACAGACAGACAGACAGACAGACAGACAGACAGACAGACAGACAGACAGACAGACAGACAGACAGACAGACAGACAGACAGACAGACAGACAGACAGACAGACAGACAGACAGACAGACAGACAGACAGACAGACAGACAGACAGACAGACAGACAGACAGACAGACAGACAGACAGACAGACAGACAGACAGACAGACAGACAGACAGACAGACAGACAGACAGACAGACAGACAGACAGACAGACAGACAGACAGACAGACAGACAGACAGACAGACAGACAGACAGACAGACAGACAGACAGACAGACAGACAGACAGACAGACAGACAGACAGACAGACAGACAGACAGACAGACAGACAGACAGACAGACAGACAGACAGACAGACAGACAGACAGACAGACAGACAGACAGACAGACAGACAGACAGACAGACAGACAGACAGACAGACAGACAGACAGACAGACAGACAGACAGACAGACAGACAGACAGACAGACAGACAGACAGACAGACAGACAGACAGACAGACAGACAGACAGACAGACAGACAGACAGACAGACAGACAGACAGACAGACAGACAGACAGACAGACAGACAGACAGACAGACAGACAGACAGACAGACAGACAGACAGACAGACAGACAGACAGACAGACAGACAGACAGACAGACAGACAGACAGACAGACAGACAGACAGACAGACAGACAGACAGACAGACAGACAGACAGACAGACAGACAGACAGACAGACAGACAGACAGACAGACAGACAGACAGACAGACAGACAGACAGACAGACAGACAGACAGACAGACAGACAGACAGACAGACAGACAGACAGACAGACAGACAGACAGACAGACAGACAGACAGACAGACAGACAGACAGACAGACAGACAGACAGACAGACAGACAGACAGACAGACAGACAGACAGACAGACAGACAGACAGACAGACAGACAGACAGACAGACAGACAGACAGACAGACAGACAGACAGACAGACAGACAGACAGACAGACAGACAGACAGACAGACAGACAGACAGACAGACAGACAGACAGACAGACAGACAGACAGACAGACAGACAGACAGACAGACAGACAGACAGACAGACAGACAGACAGACAGACAGACAGACAGACAGACAGACAGACAGACAGACAGACAGACAGACAGACAGACAGACAGACAGACAGACAGACAGACAGACAGACAGACAGACAGACAGACAGACAGACAGACAGACAGACAGACAGACAGACAGACAGACAGACAGACAGACAGACAGACAGACAGACAGACAGACAGACAGACAGACAGACAGACAGACAGACAGACAGACAGACAGACAGACAGACAGACAGACAGACAGACAGACAGACAGACAGACAGACAGACAGACAGACAGACAGACAGACAGACAGACAGACAGACAGACAGACAGACAGACAGACAGACAGACAGACAGACAGACAGACAGACAGACAGACAGACAGACAGACAGACAGACAGACAGACAGACAGACAGACAGACAGACAGACAGACAGACAGACAGACAGACAGACAGACAGACAGACAGACAGACAGACAGACAGACAGACAGACAGACAGACAGACAGACAGACAGACAGACAGACAGACAGACAGACAGACAGACAGACAGACAGACAGACAGACAGACAGACAGACAGACAGACAGACAGACAGACAGACAGACAGACAGACAGACAGACAGACAGACAGACAGACAGACAGACAGACAGACAGACAGACAGACAGACAGACAGACAGACAGACAGACAGACAGACAGACAGACAGACAGACAGACAGACAGACAGACAGACAGACAGACAGACAGACAGACAGACAGACAGACAGACAGACAGACAGACAGACAGACAGACAGACAGACAGACAGACAGACAGACAGACAGACAGACAGACAGACAGACAGACAGACAGACAGACAGACAGACAGACAGACAGACAGACAGACAGACAGACAGACAGACAGACAGACAGACAGACAGACAGACAGACAGACAGACAGACAGACAGACAGACAGACAGACAGACAGACAGACAGACAGACAGACAGACAGACAGACAGACAGACAGACAGACAGACAGACAGACAGACAGACAGACAGACAGACAGACAGACAGACAGACAGACAGACAGACAGACAGACAGACAGACAGACAGACAGACAGACAGACAGACAGACAGACAGACAGACAGACAGACAGACAGACAGACAGACAGACAGACAGACAGACAGACAGACAGACAGACAGACAGACAGACAGACAGACAGACAGACAGACAGACAGACAGACAGACAGACAGACAGACAGACAGACAGACAGACAGACAGACAGACAGACAGACAGACAGACAGACAGACAGACAGACAGACAGACAGACAGACAGACAGACAGACAGACAGACAGACAGACAGACAGACAGACAGACAGACAGACAGACAGACAGACAGACAGACAGACAGACAGACAGACAGACAGACAGACAGACAGACAGACAGACAGACAGACAGACAGACAGACAGACAGACAGACAGACAGACAGACAGACAGACAGACAGACAGACAGACAGACAGACAGACAGACAGACAGACAGACAGACAGACAGACAGACAGACAGACAGACAGACAGACAGACAGACAGACAGACAGACAGACAGACAGACAGACAGACAGACAGACAGACAGACAGACAGACAGACAGACAGACAGACAGACAGACAGACAGACAGACAGACAGACAGACAGACAGACAGACAGACAGACAGACAGACAGACAGACAGACAGACAGACAGACAGACAGACAGACAGACAGACAGACAGACAGACAGACAGACAGACAGACAGACAGACAGACAGACAGACAGACAGACAGACAGACAGACAGACAGACAGACAGACAGACAGACAGACAGACAGACAGACAGACAGACAGACAGACAGACAGACAGACAGACAGACAGACAGACAGACAGACAGACAGACAGACAGACAGACAGACAGACAGACAGACAGACAGACAGACAGACAGACAGACAGACAGACAGACAGACAGACAGACAGACAGACAGACAGACAGACAGACAGACAGACAGACAGACAGACAGACAGACAGACAGACAGACAGACAGACAGACAGACAGACAGACAGACAGACAGACAGACAGACAGACAGACAGACAGACAGACAGACAGACAGACAGACAGACAGACAGACAGACAGACAGACAGACAGACAGACAGACAGACAGACAGACAGACAGACAGACAGACAGACAGACAGACAGACAGACAGACAGACAGACAGACAGACAGACAGACAGACAGACAGACAGACAGACAGACAGACAGACAGACAGACAGACAGACAGACAGACAGACAGACAGACAGACAGACAGACAGACAGACAGACAGACAGACAGACAGACAGACAGACAGACAGACAGACAGACAGACAGACAGACAGACAGACAGACAGACAGACAGACAGACAGACAGACAGACAGACAGACAGACAGACAGACAGACAGACAGACAGACAGACAGACAGACAGACAGACAGACAGACAGACAGACAGACAGACAGACAGACAGACAGACAGACAGACAGACAGACAGACAGACAGACAGACAGACAGACAGACAGACAGACAGACAGACAGACAGACAGACAGACAGACAGACAGACAGACAGACAGACAGACAGACAGACAGACAGACAGACAGACAGACAGACAGACAGACAGACAGACAGACAGACAGACAGACAGACAGACAGACAGACAGACAGACAGACAGACAGACAGACAGACAGACAGACAGACAGACAGACAGACAGACAGACAGACAGACAGACAGACAGACAGACAGACAGACAGACAGACAGACAGACAGACAGACAGACAGACAGACAGACAGACAGACAGACAGACAGACAGACAGACAGACAGACAGACAGACAGACAGACAGACAGACAGACAGACAGACAGACAGACAGACAGACAGACAGACAGACAGACAGACAGACAGACAGACAGACAGACAGACAGACAGACAGACAGACAGACAGACAGACAGACAGACAGACAGACAGACAGACAGACAGACAGACAGACAGACAGACAGACAGACAGACAGACAGACAGACAGACAGACAGACAGACAGACAGACAGACAGACAGACAGACAGACAGACAGACAGACAGACAGACAGACAGACAGACAGACAGACAGACAGACAGACAGACAGACAGACAGACAGACAGACAGACAGACAGACAGACAGACAGACAGACAGACAGACAGACAGACAGACAGACAGACAGACAGACAGACAGACAGACAGACAGACAGACAGACAGACAGACAGACAGACAGACAGACAGACAGACAGACAGACAGACAGACAGACAGACAGACAGACAGACAGACAGACAGACAGACAGACAGACAGACAGACAGACAGACAGACAGACAGACAGACAGACAGACAGACAGACAGACAGACAGACAGACAGACAGACAGACAGACAGACAGACAGACAGACAGACAGACAGACAGACAGACAGACAGACAGACAGACAGACAGACAGACAGACAGACAGACAGACAGACAGACAGACAGACAGACAGACAGACAGACAGACAGACAGACAGACAGACAGACAGACAGACAGACAGACAGACAGACAGACAGACAGACAGACAGACAGACAGACAGACAGACAGACAGACAGACAGACAGACAGACAGACAGACAGACAGACAGACAGACAGACAGACAGACAGACAGACAGACAGACAGACAGACAGACAGACAGACAGACAGACAGACAGACAGACAGACAGACAGACAGACAGACAGACAGACAGACAGACAGACAGACAGACAGACAGACAGACAGACAGACAGACAGACAGACAGACAGACAGACAGACAGACAGACAGACAGACAGACAGACAGACAGACAGACAGACAGACAGACAGACAGACAGACAGACAGACAGACAGACAGACAGACAGACAGACAGACAGACAGACAGACAGACAGACAGACAGACAGACAGACAGACAGACAGACAGACAGACAGACAGACAGACAGACAGACAGACAGACAGACAGACAGACAGACAGACAGACAGACAGACAGACAGACAGACAGACAGACAGACAGACAGACAGACAGACAGACAGACAGACAGACAGACAGACAGACAGACAGACAGACAGACAGACAGACAGACAGACAGACAGACAGACAGACAGACAGACAGACAGACAGACAGACAGACAGACAGACAGACAGACAGACAGACAGACAGACAGACAGACAGACAGACAGACAGACAGACAGACAGACAGACAGACAGACAGACAGACAGACAGACAGACAGACAGACAGACAGACAGACAGACAGACAGACAGACAGACAGACAGACAGACAGACAGACAGACAGACAGACAGACAGACAGACAGACAGACAGACAGACAGACAGACAGACAGACAGACAGACAGACAGACAGACAGACAGACAGACAGACAGACAGACAGACAGACAGACAGACAGACAGACAGACAGACAGACAGACAGACAGACAGACAGACAGACAGACAGACAGACAGACAGACAGACAGACAGACAGACAGACAGACAGACAGACAGACAGACAGACAGACAGACAGACAGACAGACAGACAGACAGACAGACAGACAGACAGACAGACAGACAGACAGACAGACAGACAGACAGACAGACAGACAGACAGACAGACAGACAGACAGACAGACAGACAGACAGACAGACAGACAGACAGACAGACAGACAGACAGACAGACAGACAGACAGACAGACAGACAGACAGACAGACAGACAGACAGACAGACAGACAGACAGACAGACAGACAGACAGACAGACAGACAGACAGACAGACAGACAGACAGACAGACAGACAGACAGACAGACAGACAGACAGACAGACAGACAGACAGACAGACAGACAGACAGACAGACAGACAGACAGACAGACAGACAGACAGACAGACAGACAGACAGACAGACAGACAGACAGACAGACAGACAGACAGACAGACAGACAGACAGACAGACAGACAGACAGACAGACAGACAGACAGACAGACAGACAGACAGACAGACAGACAGACAGACAGACAGACAGACAGACAGACAGACAGACAGACAGACAGACAGACAGACAGACAGACAGACAGACAGACAGACAGACAGACAGACAGACAGACAGACAGACAGACAGACAGACAGACAGACAGACAGACAGACAGACAGACAGACAGACAGACAGACAGACAGACAGACAGACAGACAGACAGACAGACAGACAGACAGACAGACAGACAGACAGACAGACAGACAGACAGACAGACAGACAGACAGACAGACAGACAGACAGACAGACAGACAGACAGACAGACAGACAGACAGACAGACAGACAGACAGACAGACAGACAGACAGACAGACAGACAGACAGACAGACAGACAGACAGACAGACAGACAGACAGACAGACAGACAGACAGACAGACAGACAGACAGACAGACAGACAGACAGACAGACAGACAGACAGACAGACAGACAGACAGACAGACAGACAGACAGACAGACAGACAGACAGACAGACAGACAGACAGACAGACAGACAGACAGACAGACAGACAGACAGACAGACAGACAGACAGACAGACAGACAGACAGACAGACAGACAGACAGACAGACAGACAGACAGACAGACAGACAGACAGACAGACAGACAGACAGACAGACAGACAGACAGACAGACAGACAGACAGACAGACAGACAGACAGACAGACAGACAGACAGACAGACAGACAGACAGACAGACAGACAGACAGACAGACAGACAGACAGACAGACAGACAGACAGACAGACAGACAGACAGACAGACAGACAGACAGACAGACAGACAGACAGACAGACAGACAGACAGACAGACAGACAGACAGACAGACAGACAGACAGACAGACAGACAGACAGACAGACAGACAGACAGACAGACAGACAGACAGACAGACAGACAGACAGACAGACAGACAGACAGACAGACAGACAGACAGACAGACAGACAGACAGACAGACAGACAGACAGACAGACAGACAGACAGACAGACAGACAGACAGACAGACAGACAGACAGACAGACAGACAGACAGACAGACAGACAGACAGACAGACAGACAGACAGACAGACAGACAGACAGACAGACAGACAGACAGACAGACAGACAGACAGACAGACAGACAGACAGACAGACAGACAGACAGACAGACAGACAGACAGACAGACAGACAGACAGACAGACAGACAGACAGACAGACAGACAGACAGACAGACAGACAGACAGACAGACAGACAGACAGACAGACAGACAGACAGACAGACAGACAGACAGACAGACAGACAGACAGACAGACAGACAGACAGACAGACAGACAGACAGACAGACAGACAGACAGACAGACAGACAGACAGACAGACAGACAGACAGACAGACAGACAGACAGACAGACAGACAGACAGACAGACAGACAGACAGACAGACAGACAGACAGACAGACAGACAGACAGACAGACAGACAGACAGACAGACAGACAGACAGACAGACAGACAGACAGACAGACAGACAGACAGACAGACAGACAGACAGACAGACAGACAGACAGACAGACAGACAGACAGACAGACAGACAGACAGACAGACAGACAGACAGACAGACAGACAGACAGACAGACAGACAGACAGACAGACAGACAGACAGACAGACAGACAGACAGACAGACAGACAGACAGACAGACAGACAGACAGACAGACAGACAGACAGACAGACAGACAGACAGACAGACAGACAGACAGACAGACAGACAGACAGACAGACAGACAGACAGACAGACAGACAGACAGACAGACAGACAGACAGACAGACAGACAGACAGACAGACAGACAGACAGACAGACAGACAGACAGACAGACAGATATAGGTCTCGAAAATGTTCGAAAATTGTCTTGCGAAATATTGAACGGCCCCTTATTTAAAGATTTATTACTGAAAACGCCGGTATACAAACTTTAGAAAAAACTTAGTACCTGCTTGCAATTAGTTTTACATTTGAAATTCGAAGCAATTACATATGTATTTGAAAAGGAATTTAATATTGTCTTTTCAAAAATGAACATCTAGAAGAAACTTATTACAAGGATCTTAACATTTATTATGTCTCATAGAGTTTGCATCTGACCGGTTAAAAAAATAAATAGACTGGAAAAGATTTCACGATTGGTTCAACTATCATGGACCTTAAATGGCAAAACTGATTTCTAAATTTGATGAATCAGAAACAATTTGTAAAAAGAAATAGTCATTTATGCTAAACATTCAATATTTCCTGAGTCGAAAAAGGGATAGGTACATACTTTTTTTGGTGGTGTGAGATGCATAAATAAATGAACATCTCAATAACATTTAGGTATACATCTAGTCATATTTGAAAACCAGATTCTTGTCGTGATACAGAAAACTTTAAAAACTTAAGGCCTTAAATAAATTTCATTTAAAAAAATATTTAAAAAGTGCCAAGTCTTCTGTGATATGTTAAACTTCCAACATAATGCGTGAATTGAGAATGTGAATGTGTATCGCAAATAAGGTTGCACCTAATATCCTACCAATTAACCTCAAATTAACCGCACATGCACCACAGTACCTCGAACAATTAAATTTTCTGACATTTTAATTTGTTCTGTTCGAGTCACTCTCAATTAGCGGTACAAGAAGCCTGGCGCCCGTTTTCTGGCTTCCGTATTCATACGTGTAAACTCTTAAGTAGGTACCTACTACATTGCAGCATAATCTCCAGAATCTTCAAATGTAAGTATGTAGGTTCCCCATTTATGAAACCGGGCCGGCAGTTCTGTTTTTCTCGAGAACCCACTCTTCCCGGTGTAGCAAATCGTCTGAAAGAGCAACTTTTGTTTCCTAACAGCAGCACTTCAGATTTCACTAATTAAAACACTTGAAAAATAAGAATTAAAATGGGAGCAAAAAACCAACCGTTTCCTGCATACACTGGGCTCGTGTGTATTTTTTTTCTATTTTTCTGAAAGGAGTATGAAGCTCAAGTAACTTTCTGCTTCTTAGAAGGAAAACAGAATGCAAAGGGAAAAAGTGTATGCGAGAAAAGACCTTGCCAAAGTTCGTGCCAAGTGAGAAAAAGGGGAAACTCCGGGAAACGAACTCTTCACAACAGACGGAGCAACTTAATAAAAAACAGGCACGACATTGGCTGCTTTCTTTCGAACTGGAAACCCTTTCGATCACACGTGAGTAAGGGTTTCTTTAAAATGTGACTAATTAATTGGTAAATAATTCTGCACGTGGAGCTTAAAGCTAAACTTCAACTTGGAGGAAATAAATTATGCTTAAATATTTTTCCCTGAATGAAATTCAAACAACTCCCCGCAAGGGTTCGTTCAACTCGGTAAAAGAGCTTAACAACATTCCGGGAATGTCTTGAGTCCGTCGTCCTGCTGCTTGCTTGCTTGCTTACTTGCTGTCCTAAGTGGGTGTCGTAATATGGAGAAAAAAAAGGGAACAGAAAATCAAGAGCACAAATCCCTGCCAGGCATGAAATGTAGCCAACCTGCCTGGTTGATATGAACAAATACTCTCCGGGTGCCTATTTTTCATCATGTTTACACATCCCGTATGGGTTTGTTTTCCTCCTTCATCGTTGGGAGGGACCAATCATCTTTTCGAAAGGGAAGGTGGGTTCCCGGAAGATTTGATCTTACTTCATTCACAACACTGCTGCACGTGTGAAGAGAACTTGGGGATACGTTTTGTGTTGAGTTGGGGAATTGTTTCGTTACACTTGTTGTTTCAAAGTTTAACAGTTCTAGTTTGAGTGCAGCCAGGTCCTTTCAAATCTTTACGAGGTCAGCGCTCAGTTCTATTGATTTCTGTTACTTCCGAGAAGTGGAAGCAATGAAAGGAAAACTTATTGGAACGCTTCCGTTTCTTGAAGAAACGAGTGGGAAAACTGAATTAGTGCACCAAAGAATGTTTGCCGAAGAAAGTTCAGTTTTTTAGCTTGAAATTTTTTAAATGTTTGTGAGTAGAACTTTTTGAAGTATTTTCAATATCGTTTTTGGTTTCGAAAGACTTGAATTGACAAAACTTGTTTTCCTCTGAAACTTTTTTCTAGGAGTGCTGAAGATTCTTGGGAGCTGAAAAGTTTAAATAAAATTGAGTTTCAGTTCATAAGTTTAGTTTCAGGAAAAACTTCCATTCCATTCTTGATTTATATGACGAAAAAAATCTTTGCTAGCAGGACATCTTTCCTGCAACTTTCAGCAAATGTTTCACAAATTTAGCTCAGAAGATTAAAATGAATGGTTTGGTTGCAAGAGGATGTTAAATGTCAAATTTCACTTTATATATATGTACATTAGACTGAGTCAATTTGGGGTCATTTTTGAGTTTCTTAAAAAGCAAGCTTGGTTCCACAGAAGTAATCAAAATTATATTGATTTTTCAGTACAAAATATTCATTTTTCCCATACAAATCTTGAAGTTCAAATTTACTCATGTAAACGTTACTTAAAAATTCTTCAAAAAATCATGGATAAGTTTTGAACCAAAATTAAGCTTTTTAGGCCCCAGGGTTTGTGAAATCAAATAATGACCCCAAATCGACTCAGTCTAATGTACCTACATACATTTTAAATGTTTCGCGGGATATGTAGCATGAACCTTTTTATAGATTCGCATCCAAAGAAACTGGCTTAAGAGTTTCAATCAGTGGAAAACTTCATTAATTTGATCATAACCATGGAATGGGATTCAAAGGGACAATTTTATAAAAAAAAATGCATTTTAAATTTAGCGAAATCAAGAAAAATTAAATTTCTGTGCTCTTTTGGCGCTTTCAAATTCAAATGATAAAGCTTAGTTCTTTTAGAAATGGGACAGTTACGAATGCGTGTATCTCAAAAACTATTCGTTTGATAAGAATTTTCATTTTTACTTCACTCTTGGTAAAAATGGCAAAATATGGGCAATTTTTGACAAACCCCAGAAATTACTCAACAGAAATCAAGAAAAAAAAATTAAAAATACATTTTTCAGCAAAACTTATTGACAGATTTTAAAAAGATTTTTAAGCTTTCAAAAAACTTTTCCTGATATTTTTTTCAAAACTATCATAAAACATTTAATTTTTGAGGAATAAATATACTAAAAATTTACAAAACAATTGGTTTTTTTCATGTTTGATTGCCAAATAAAGTGAATAAAACCGGGCAAAATGCTGAATTTTTTCAATGAAATTTTGGAAACTGGGCCGGACCGGTCTGTTCCCAAATTTTGTATTAAATATCCGGGACAAGAATTTATTTTAACGTTTTCCCCTTTGTTGAATAGCTATTTGTTTTTTACTTATCGTTGAAAAAAAAGTTTTGCCAAAAGTACACTCAACCTTCCTTTAATTTTTTTAAGTAGTTATTATAATGCTCATACAATTTAATTTATATTTTCAAGTTTCTCAGAAAAATAATTGGTCTTATTTTCCATATTTTAAAGCTTTTTTTGTTGAATGAACTTCAGGTGATTGTTCATTTGACTTGAATCTCAACGACATAGCCAAATGAACCAAATCTCAATATTTTCTAGCAGTCAACAGCTGATAGATTCTGCACTGTTGGATTAACCTTAAGTTATTGACGATAGTATTGAAAAACCTTCTTTAAATATGGAAATTTCCAAGCACCAAGTTTTTGTCCTATTCATTTTTCTAATCTTCATTCCAGTCCTACTCCTTGTCCTAGTCCTTGTCCTAGTCCTTGTCCTAGTCCTTGTCCTAGTCCTTGTCCTAGTCCTTGTCCTAGTCCTTGTCCTAGTCCTTGTCCTAGTCCTTGTCCTAGTCCTTGTCCTAGTCCTTGTCCTAGTCCTTGTCCTAGTCCTTGTCCTAGTCCTTGTCCTAGTCCTTGTCCTAGTCCTTGTCCTAGTCCTTGTCCTAGTCCTTGTCCTAGTCCTTGTCCTAGTCCTTGTCCTAGTCCTTGTCCTAGTCCTTGTCCTAGTCCTTGTCCTAGTCCTTGTCCTAGTCCTTGTCCTAGTCCTTGTCCTAGTCCTTGTCCTAGTCCTTGTCCTAGTCCTTGTCCTAGTCCTTGTCCTAGTCCTTGTCCTAGTCCTTGTCCTAGTCCTTGTCCTAGTCCTTGTCCTAGTCCTTGTCCTAGTCCTTGTCCTAGTCCTTGTCCTAGTCCTTGTCCTAGTCCTTGTCCTAGTCCTTGTCCTAGTCCTTGTCCTAGTCCTTGTCCTAGTCCTTGTCCTAGTCCTTGTCCTAGTCCTTGTCCTAGTCCTTGTCCTAGTCCTTGTCCTAGTCCTTGTCCTAGTCCTTGTCCTAGTCCTTGTCCTAGTCCTTGTCCTAGTCCTTGTCCTAGTCCTTGTCCTAGTCCTTGTCCTAGTCCTTGTCCTAGTCCTTGTCCTAGTCCTTGTCCTAGTCCTTGTCCTAGTCCTTGTCCTAGTCCTTGTCCTAGTCCTTGTCCTAGTCCTTGTCCTAGTCCTTGTCCTAGTCCTTGTCCTAGTCCTTGTCCTAGTCCTTGTCCTAGTCCTTGTCCTAGTCCTTGTCCTAGTCCTTGTCCTAGTCCTTGTCCTAGTCCTTGTCCTAGTCCTTGTCCTAGTCCTTGTCCTAGTCCTTGTCCTAGTCCTTGTCCTAGTCCTTGTCCTAGTCCTTGTCCTAGTCCTTGTCCTAGTCCTTGTCCTAGTCCTTGTCCTAGTCCTTGTCCTAGTCCTTGTCCTTGTCCTTGTCCTAGTACTTGTCCTAGTCCTTGTCCTAGTCCTTGTCCTAGTCCTTGTCCTAGTCCTTGTCCTAGTCCTTGTCCTAGTCCTTGTCCTAGTCCTTGTCCTAGTTCTTGTCTTAGTCCTTGTCCTAGTCCTTGTCCTAGTTCTTGTCCTAGTCCTTGTCCTAGTTCTTGTCCTAGTCCTTGTCCTAGTCCTTGTCCTAGTCCTTGTCCTAGTTCTTGTCCTAGTCCTTCTCCTAGTCCTTTTCCTAGCCTTGTCCTAGTTCTTGTCCTAGTCCTTTTCCTAGTCCTTGTCCTAGTTCTTGTCCTAGTCCTAGTCCTTGTTCATTTGATTTTGGGGCTCTGCACTCTAATCTTCTCTGTCAGATTTTGTCTATAACCTCTAATTTCGGTAATATTATGTTTATAAGTTTTGAAATTTAGTTGAGTTGAGTTTTGAGTGAAATCAATCTTTGATAACTGATAACTAACAAAACTACGTGAAATAAGATAACTGATTACTAATTGGTTTTTTAAAGTTCAATCAATTATGGATTAGGATATCATTTATCATTATCTTCATCAAAATACAGATAATGATAATTGATAAAAAAAGTTGATTCCTACAATTTATACGGTACACTTATCATAACAAGTATTACTGCCAAATCTGAAATTCGTTTAATCCTCCAAAACGATTTTATGTTTGCTTCAAAAAATATCTAGAATTTAATTTATTTTAAAACTTTTTTAAAAAATTCATTAAAAATCCTGGTTTATACAGAGTGGGGTGAAAGAAACAAATAGAAATCTTCTATTGCTTTTTTTCCGCAGAAACTGGAAGTACTTGCGGGTTTGAGTATAGTTAATAATTGGTTTAAAACCTTTATTTAAAATTTACGGTTTTATCGAAAAAAACTATTGCAGAAATTTTTAAAATAATTTTTACCTATTTCCATAGGTTAGGCAGGAACAAATATAAATCTCTTCTTTTGTCACCCCCACCCCCCTTCGAAATTTTAAAAAAATCCCGAAGTGGGGAATGAATAAAGTTTTAAGTATTTTATGGAAATTCGAAAAAAAAATTCGAATATCCGAAAGATTACAAGAGCAAAAACCAAATTGTGGAAGATTGAAGTGGAATCACCACTTGTATTCTTGTTTATATTGAATTTTTCGATAAAAAATTACTTGATTTATAGGTTTTGTGCAAGGTTATTGTATGCGATTTTGTTGCGTACAAGATTTCATGCAATTTATTCCAAATTATCTGTTTTTTGCCTTTTTTTTGTCCCCTCCCTCGCAAAGTTCCAACTTCCGAGTGACAAAAGAAGGATTTAAAATTTGTTTCGGCCATTTAAAAAATGAAAACTGATGGAAAAAACTAATTGCATTATTGGACTCAGGGAACCCAAATTAATCATGATAAGTTCATGAATTCATGAAGAATTTTTGCACCTTGAAAAAATGTGAATTTCGTGGCCTTTTGTTATTTATCAAAACCCTTTGAATGTTGTGTGTGGAATCGAGAAGATCAAAAAAAAAAAGAATTGGTTTCTTGAAGAATTTTTCATACCAGCATAACATTTGTAATTGCATAAACGATTTCTTTATAATCAAAAAGATTTGTAATACAGTAATAAATATGTAGATTTTTTTTGGCAAATTCTTTTGGCTATTGTGACTTTAAACACCTGTCACATGGCTTCCAACATGTTGATGTGTAAAATTAGTATTCGATGCATGAATTCGTAATTAAAATTTGGTTGAAAATTCGGAACTTGTTTAGTTACACTTCTTAATAAACATACATTCTTAAGGTATGGTTTTTGCGATTCAAGATTTGAGTTTCAACACAAAAGGATTATTCTGTAATTCTAAACTTTTAATAAATAACAAATTTCAATTCGTGCACATCATATTGTGTTGTCAAATGAAATGTCTTTGGTCTAAACAAGGTGTGTATATATAGTAGGTGTAACGATGTGTGGAATTCACGATTCAGCCATTTTTATTTTGCTATTGCGGAGTTCGTGGAGTTTGTTTACCAACAAAGCCCTCAGCTCAAGCGAATTTACCAATGTTTACAACAAACTCACTTAATCTCACCGCGCTCTCCTCGCCTACTTACTGACAAAGTCAGAGAACCTTGTGATCTAATAACCTTGGTTTAGAGTGATTTGGGACTAAATTCCGCAGAAGGCGAGCCAATTTTTGTACATGTTTGTTTACAATTATTTTAAAACACCTTTTGGGATCCATAATTTTCCGGTTGCTTTGGTAAATTTATTTTTTGATCGGTAAATTATTCTTAAAAAAATCTTCATGGAGCGGTTGGCTGTTAAACCCTTAACCCCCCCCCCCCCGTCCCTTCGCAGGGCCTTGCATACGAATCAGTGCACAAAAACAGAATACATTAAAACACCAGAATTCAAATTAAAATTTCCTAGTTCTTGACACTTAACTTACCAGAGAGGGTCGAATGACATATTTTGAACTTTAAATAAGTATAAATCCTATTATAATTGATTTTTTGCAAATTTTAGTCAGCTACAATTATGTATTTTAAAGTTATTCAATGTCGCAGAATACTTTTTTGAAGTAAACCTGCTTCGGGAAAAAGACTGTAATTCAGTTATGAAGTGCTCAACAAAAAATCCCTTAGTGTTTGAGCAAGCTGAAGTTAGAAGATGTTGCACATATAGAAATATTTAAAAAAAATGGGTCTCTTTAAAGGAAATTTTCTTCCATTGAGATCCTTATCGTTATAATAAAAATGCAAATAAATAAAAAAAAAAAATATTAAATCGTTATAATAAAACAATATCTTATTAAATTGAAATTAATTTTTTTTATATTTTTTTTGTGGAGCATTGCAGCGCAAATGTAGTTACATCACTAGAATCGTTATGAAATTGCCATTTTTGTTCATATAGTTTAATTGCCTAAATCTTGCGTTAACATACTCAAAATCCAGTGCAAAGCCGAATTTAGGTGTTGGAATTGACTCAGAAAATGCATATTGAGAAAAATTTCTAAAAACAGCTATCTTAGAATAATCGTCAAAAATTTGTATTTTATATATCTAAAGATGCCAGAAAGTCACAAATTACGTCAATTTTTCAATTCATTTTCCAAAAGTTTTCTATTATGCCTAAAACAGCTTTGGCGGTTGAGGCATTAAGAAGTATGGTTTAGCAACCCTTTTTATTTTAGATTTTTTGTGGTTATAATCTTTAGAAATAAAAAAAAATATTTCCATATGTGCAGCACATAGTTTTTAACATCAGCTTTTTCTGGCACTAAATGAATTTTTCTTCGGGCTCCTAATACCTGACTTAAGGACATTTTCCCGATGCACATGTTTCTTCATAAAAATATTCTTCGAATTAAAATAACTGTAAAATAAATGGTTGTGATAAATCATATTTGAGTCACAAACTATATATTTTAAAACTATAAATTTTGTAAAAATCGGTTGAGAAACAAGAGAGTTTTAGCAGAAGAAGTGTTAGGAGTCATTAGACCGACGGCGGTATAAATAGGTACATATATGCGAAGTGTCGATATGTTTGATTTTAACACTTAAAGGGTGATACGCTAATAATCTGGGTGTATCGTCTACAACCGTGCATCGAGCCGAAAACGACCCGGACTATCGACTTACAAGAAGATAGTGACTCCTAATCGCGATGATACACAAAATACGATAGGCTGTACACGACGATGCGGACGAAGTTTGACTGCGTAGTAATGGACGACGAAACCTACCTCAAAGCCGACAACAAGCAGCTTCCGGGACAGGAGTTTCATACGGCAAAAGGAAGGGGAAAGGTAGCAGATATTTTCAAGCACATGAAACTGTCAAAGTTCGCGAAGAAATATCTGGTTTGGCAAGCCATCTGTACCTGTGACTTGAAAAGCAGCATTTTCATAGCTTCCGGAACTGTCAACCAAGAAATTTACGAGAAAGAGTGTTTGAATAAACGTCTGCTGCCTTTCCTGAAGAAACACGGTTCTTCCGTACTGTTTCGGCCGGATTTGGCATCTTTCCATTACGGTAAAAAGGCCATGGAGTGGTATGCCGCCAACAACGTGCAGGTGGTTCCCAAGGACAAGAACCCTCCCAACACGCCAGAGCTCCGCCCAATTGAGAAATATTGGGCTATTGTCAAGCGGAACCTAAAGAAGACCAAAAAAACTGCTAAGGAAGAGCAGCAGTTCAAGGAAAACTGGCATTCTGCGGCGAAGAAGGTGGACAAAGTGGCGATTTCACCGATTTACACGCGTTTTCCCTTGACCAAATTTTGACCGTATCACCCTTTATTCGCGAGGAAGTAATCTCACGCAACTACGGTAAATTCATTACCTGAAGTGCAAATTTTACTTGGAAAAAATCTCCATGGTTGGTTAAACTCCTAGTCCCCAACCCGTTCGCACGGCCAGTACAGGAATAAGTCACGCTGGCAACATTTTTATATCCAGCATTTTGGTATTTTTAAGTAGGATGCAGAAAATATACTTTAATCCATAAATGGAAAATATCCTTTTCCATTCCATTGAGTAGGTATATCACATAGATCGAGTACCTATCGGAAAAATTCTTCGAACCGGATTCCGTCTAGCTTTCAAGAAACAGCATGGCGTAGCTGGGATTGGTTCACCGTTTCCATTCTATTCCTACCTACTCCCAGTTGGAATCAATTTATCTGCTACTGCTGCTGTGACTGTGCTGCGGTGGATGCTTGATTGTCCTGCAACGAAACGGTAACGAGTTATTTTCCAGGCTGAAAGCTCAGATTCCGTCTGCTGGTTGATTAAAGAAGCTTCCAGTACCATGCAGGCTCCAAGTAAAGGTAGGAATAAATTGTATTGAAAAGGGAGTAGGGGGCTTCACCTCAGTTGAGCTTTAGAATAAATCTCATTTTTAGAGCATAACACGTTATGCAGATGCCATTATATATCGTTGGTTATTTTTCCTGGTTGACATAGCGTTTAATTATGCTGGAATATTTTCCGAATCATTGAATTTACCGACATGATAATGGATTACAGGATGTTGTTTCAATGGGACCGCGTAGGTGTTTTCATCCTATGGACAAACATAATTCGAGTATGAAGACTCGAAGGTTCAACAACTTTGGTCGATGGAGCATTTGTAAACTTTTGGAAATGGTACATAAGCGGTGTCCGCCTAACAGATCTAACAAATGTTAAATCCGAAAAAATTTCAACAAATTCACGTGCTATTCGCTGAGGCCCCCGGGCATCACGAGCGAGACCCATTATGGGTAGCACACAAATTGGAGTCATTTTCCGCTTTGCTGGAAACTGGCTAAAGCCAAAGTCACCGTGCATTGTTTGTTTTGCCACTTCCTGCGCTTTCAGTAGGACTTACTCACCCGCTCTAGCCAGTCAGCCAAAATATGGCGGAAGACAATGCGGAGGTAGTACATTACCGCCCCCCCCCCCCCTTCTTCGCCGCCCACCAACGCCCTACTACAAAAGCCATCATCCGAAGCGCTAGCCTTGGGAAGCGACTTGGTGGTAGGTATTCTGTGTTCAGTAAATAAGTACAGGGGGCGCCACCTTCATCTTCTGGCGATGGCAGAGTAATGGGTACACGAGGATGCTGTTTTGGTGAGCGCTTTTGTGCCGGTGCGATGCCCAATGTCTGATAGGGCGGCGACCCCACGCTTATTCATACATCCATGCATGTTTAGCGGTAAACAATTAAAACGCTGGCCGGGGTTGGCTGACTTGGTGGTATGGATTAAATTTCACAAAGTTTATTGTGCTTGGATGGGAAAGTAAAAGGTATTTGACAAAAGTTGAATTGAAAAACCTAACTCGTGGGAACTATTGGGGAAAGTTGAGGAGTGACATTTAAGCTAGTCATTCTCTTAAACGGGCAGTTATTCTTTCATTGCATTTTCATAAAGAATGTCCCGAATCTAACATTGTGACTATAATAAAGCAGTAAGCAAACAAACTTTAATAGATTTCTCGAAAAACTATTTTAAAAAAGGCAATCGGGTTTAATGTTTAATTGGTGGAATTTAAACTTCCGAATACCTACGAATATTGCTAGAACATGTTTAGTGTGCGATTGTCTGAGTCAATTTGGGGTCATTTTTGAATTTCTTAAACCCTGGGGTCCTAAATCCTTCGTTTTGGTTCAAAATTCATCCATGTTTTTTTTTGCACAATTTGTTAGTAGCGTTTACTTGAGCGAATTTGAACTTTTAAGGTTTGCAGGGGAAAATTGAATAATTTGTACTGAAAAATCTATATCCTATATCAATCTATATCATGGATACAAAACGCTTCATTCGAAAGAACTTTACATTCAGTTTCACTTCACTTCAGCTTCCCTTCACTTTCGACAAACACTTACTTCACTTCGCTTTCATCTAGGATCCCTTCGTTTGAAGATGGCAATCGTCACTTTCATTCGATACAAAATTCAAACAAATCCATTTCAATGAAAGTTTCCTTGCTTTATCACTCATACATAGGTCCTATCGCACAGTATCATTGAAATTCTTAACTTGTATTTACTGTCGGATTTATTTGTTCCACGTTATCAGTGAGGTGGGTGGATGCACTTTCATTCGATTAATGAAAGTGAACTACTCGAAGTTGAAATTTATCGAAGTGAGACGAAAGAAGGAAATTTCAATTCAATTTTTTTTCCTTCTGGCTTGTCATAGACTATGACGTGATAAAAACAAATGGCAACGCACTGTAGAAATGGAACCACCGGTATTTGTCATCAGTGTTAGAAAGAATCAAATATATGAAGATAAACACGGTGTCTTTTTTAGAACAATTTCAAGAAAAAAATCGAAATCTCTGAAATTTTGCTACATTATAGAGAGACTCTTCCCTAATCAACGCATTATTAAGGACAAAAATCGATCGGGGGTCTAGAACAACTTTTTTTGAAGATTTGCGTACAAAAAACATGTGCAAAAGTTTTTGCTTTAATTTTTCTAAGAGCTTAAAATTATACTTTCATGAGCTTAGATGTGTTCAAATTCCTTCAAAAATAAGTTATTACTTTAAAATTTTTGATAAAAATGATTTTTAATCAAAAATTTTTGGCAAAAATGATACATTTAGCAGAAAATTAGAAAATCACCAATAAAAATTATCTAGCATAAGCCCTTGAAATTAAATGGTAACACTGTAGCAAATGAACAACAGCACGGTTGTAAAAGTGTATTTTCTATGATCGTTTATTTTGAAGAAACACTGCAGTTTTCATTTAAGTCAAGAAAGTTATAATTCAATCATTCTTTTATATTAACACCCTCCCCACTCCGCAGGTTTATTTGTGTTTTGTACACATGCAAAAAAACTATCTGTTTTGAAAATAATTGAATTTGTACATTGTTTGCTTGTGGAGAACCCTTTTTTTTATTATGAAAGAAATTTGTTAATTTGATGTGTTTCCATAAAAGTTTTTTCCTTTCAACAAATAATTTCCAGTTTGAGCATTTTATTTTTTCAAATAAATTACAGCAGGTTGATACAACGTGTTTGATTAACTTTAAAAGCATTGCGACGTTTTTTTTTTTCAATCCTTATTTCAATATGATTTTCGAATTTTAAACGTATATAACCAGAATTTTTTCCTTAAACTAAGAGAACGCTCACTACAGATCGTCAAGAAGATAGCGAGAGTTATCAAACACTTAGTATTGCTATTTTAATTCTTAATAAATTATGTGCTACCACGAAGAGCCTCGTCATATTTTTGGGAACCAAGTCCGTGCGAACAGGGGGGGGGGGGAGTTTAGGGGTTTAACCCCCTCCCCATGAAGATTTTTTCCAAGTAATTATTTCACCGAAGTAACGGAAAATTACTTGATGTTAAAATGTATTCTAAAATAAGTGTTAACAAGCCAGTCAGAAATTTTTCTCGCCTCTGGCGGAATTTAGACTTAATTCACCCTTGGCTTGAGACATTTCGATCTACGATACTATTCGACGTGTACGAATTGAAACTAACTTTGATTCTAAATTGCAATTCAATTAATCTTTTGTATAGGATCTCAAAGGGCTTGTGATATAGCTCAGTTGGCAAGTCTGTTGCCTCCTGAGCCGATGTCCGCGAGTTCAAGCCCAAGAGTAAACATCGAACGCAGTTGTACCGGATAGTTTTTCAATAACGATCCGCCAACTGCAACGTTGATAGAGTCACGAATGCCATAATGATGGTAAAACGACTATAATCGAAACAAAAAAAAAAAAAAAAATAGGATCTCAAAACTTGACATACTAAAACCCTTCCTCGTCTTCAGAATTGGTTTTTATTAAGAAGTGTAACTAAGTAAGAACAGAGTTTGAAACGAACTATTTTTTTATTTGAAAAAATCGTTATTTCATTTTCAAATGTTATGCTGATATGAAATATTCTTCAAGAAACCAATTTCGACTAAATTTTATAAAGTGTTTTTTGTTTTTCTTAATGCTCAACACACTACCTAATTTACACAAGGACACAAAATTTACATATTTCGAAGGTGTAATAAATTAAAAAGGTAATTTCGACTAATTTGGTTACCTTGAATCTGAATATGCAATATTTTTATCAGCTTTTGTTATTAAAATGACTTTTGAAAATAAGTAAAAAGTATTTGAGAAATTTCTGTATTGTTTATACAAAAACTAAAATCAAAAACCTTTCATTCAAAAATAAAAGTTTTAAATGAATTATCAACTTTCCTCAAGGATTCAAGTATTTTTGAGTTCTGCGAAAAAAGTTATAGAAGTTTTTTTTTAACTTTTTTTCATTTATCAAATTTTTAAGAAGTTTTAAACTAAACTGAATTTTAGATATTTTTAAGAAAACATGTAATCTTTTTGCAGGTTTCAACAAATGCGTTAAATGAAATCAAGTTTTTTTTACACTTTTTACAGGTATGTCAAAAGTACTTGTAATGATATCTTTCCATTTTTTTTTAATTGCTGAATTTTACGTTTTTTAGATAATGCATCATTTTCATCATAATAATATTCCTTAATTGGATGAAGTATGATAAACAGAATCAGAATCAAATTTTTTCTTATATGTAGGTTTGTTAGTTAATCAGTTATCAATGTTTGATTTTACTTAAAATTGATACATTTGAAAGCTCCTTATCACCAAAACTCAAAGTGTTCGACCAAATTTGATAAAAGATTCGAGTTCATAACGTTAAAATCTACCAAATCAATTATTTTAAAAAAACACCAAAATGCTGTTGCCTTAAGTCATCTATTCAATTATGTTAATTCTTATGGTGAAACGTGTTTATTAAGAAAAACTCCTGAATTTTTTTTTAAAAACTTATCTTTTTCATTTTCATATTTTGTTTGAATTTAAAAAAAAAATTAACGGAATTTCAAAGTACAGTTTTTTTACAATTCTTTTAATAACTTGCCGAATTTTTTAGTCGAAATATTAAAATTTTATAAATAATTTCAACAAATTTGTTTTTTTTAATATTGAATTTTCGTGTACTTGACACTTGAAGTCTTAATTTTTAATAAGAAAAACAAAGTTTCAACCTTCTTTTTTTTTCCAGGGCCCAATATTTCAATCGATAGTGACAAAAAACTCAAAGCATGTAATTTTAAACTTTAAAACATGTTATTTAAAATTTAAAAACTTCTCATCATTTTTTTTTAGATAAAATCGTCTTTTATGGATCAATCATGATTTTTTAATTAATCTTTAAAAGTTTGAAACATGATTTAAGGTAGGTTTCAACTTTAAACTTAATTTTAATGCGAAATGATAACTAACTTTGTATTTGCTTTGTTCTTACAATATTTGTTGTAAATTGGAACTCCTTATCTTTCAATATATCAGTTTTCATTGATCATTCATGAAATTACTCATTTCTTAACTTTTCCTTGATAGTATAATTGAACATGAAGTTATTTTTTGGAACTTCAAAAATGAACTATTTAATTTTTTTTCTCTGACTTCTTACACTGGCACTTTTCAAATAATAATAAATATATCTATTTTTCTTTTTATTAAATTAAATTAAACGCTCAATCATTGAATAAATTCTCCAATGTTCAAATTAGTTTTTTCAGTTATCGAAAATTCACATTTTAATCGGGATTGAATATTTTTTATTAAATTCAAAATACTACACCGGAATTTTCAATCACCTTTTAGTTGAAAATAAAAAACCGAGTTTTAATTGAGATGAATAAAAATTAACAATTGTTATCATTTTTCTAAGTACTAATCATGGTTAGTTTTTTAACAGATTGGATATTTTTTTAGAATCCAGATTTCTTTCAAGCTCTGTGTTTTGGAAACGTTTATTTTAAATTAGCTTAGAAATTCTTTTTAAACAAATTTCTAGTTCAGAATAAAAAAAAAATATTTCGATTAAAAATTTTCAATGTCTTACCGAAAATTTGAAACTTTCATTCTGGTATGATTTAAAAATTTTGTTTTTTCTTATCAGTCCAAATTGTTTTTATTTTGTGTGGTAATCATGAGTGAAAAACGGTGTTAGTAATTTCTTTCCTTTTTTTATTGTTTATTTTTGGTATTGCTATTATTTGTAGCTAAATTTGAAATTTGAAAACCCCCCCCCATGGACGGGTCCTTCGCACGGGCCTGTTGGGAACTTTAAAAATTGAGTAAGAAAATAAATTTTATTATTTTTTTTTTATAAATCTACAATACATTGGAACATTATTTAATTAACATAAACTTAAACTTAAACTTTCTTCATTCTACTCAAAATTACATTCTCTCTTTGAAATGAATGATCTTAAGGAGTACACTTTTATTACCGTACTCTTATTAATTCTCTACAGTGTTGCCCGTTAATTTTAAGTGCTAATTGTAGATATTTTTTTTATTATTATTAAATTTGGTTTTTTGCAAAATTTTTGATTCAAAATCATTTTTACCAGAATTTATGAAATTACTATTTAATTTTAAAGAAATTTAAACAAATTTGAGCTCAAAAATGTAAAGCTGGTTATTCTTAAATAAAAAATAATAGCGAAGACTTGAAAATTTTGCGCTTTTTTTTTGCAAATTATTAAAAAAAATCGATCCATTTTTTCCCTTAATAGTGCGTTGGATAGGGAAGAATTTCCTTCCACTTTCAGAGATGCAGAATTAATCTTTTTAAGTCCATAAAAAATACACCGTGATAAAAAATGTGAGAAATAGTGCACTCCCGATTAACAGTGGCGTACCACAAGGGAGTCGCTTGAGACCCCTTCTCTCTGTCACTGTGGTTTGAACTATTTTCCTGAAAAGCTGCATATACACACAGATGCCTGGAAATGTTCCTTCCTGTTCGACACCCAAGGGATTGTTTGAATCTGCAAGATGCGCTTAATAGGTTTTTAGAGTATAACTAAAGCCGTTTAAAATGAGATTTTTCCGTGATATCGTAAAATGTTTATTCTGAGTGACATTGTATGATTAATTTACGGCACTTCTTGCGCAAAACCTTTTGAATCGAGAACTCCTACACCGTTTTTGCGTAATGGCACGATTCCAGATCCATCTTAAACAGAGTTTAAACTTTGTGGGATCTATTGAAGAGCTTTGCAGAGAAAACGGTCGCACTTGGATGCAGTCTTCTTTGTACTTTTAGCCATTCATCCTGTCAATCGTATGAAGGAATGAGTGAATTGCAATTTCCGCAGATTGTTAGCCTCCTCAAATTCTAGAAATTATTTTTTTCAATTTTTTATCCTTGTTTTTCCGGTTGATACAAGCGAGACTTGTTAACGAAAAGTTTCTGGTTGGAAACCTGCCAGGTGACCGCTAAAAATTCCGTTTTGCTGTCCATTACGATATTTTTTAAAATATCTTTCCACAAGCAGTTCAAATATTTTGCGCATTATTTTACCACCGTATTTTGTTTATTTTACCGGTGGGCAGCTTATCTACCTTGTGAAAATGAAGTCAAGCCTATTTATAAGTTAGCTAGACGAATCAGTAAAAAAATGACTTTTTTATCACTTCCTCATTCATGTTTCCGGATTGAACTTGAAAAAACCTCTCACATTCCTCTGAATTCATGGAATTAACAATCTTCACTTATACTAGAATTTTAGCTCAATTATTGGGTCCTCTAGGACTTCTCAAACGATTTATCATGTGAATTTTGGTCGAATAGTTGATTTCCAGCTGTTTTTGGGTCTCCCAGTGGAACTTTTCTGGATTTTTCTCGATCCTACCAAAGAAACTTGTCGATGAACTTCAGCTTTGAACGCTATCTCAAAAATCACTTGACAGATTGTCACCAAATTTTGTGCACGTACACATTACATTACAAGGTAGCATCACTGAAAATATAATCAATTTCCATCCATGCAAAAGTTATTCACGACACAAAGTGCTGCATTTTTTTCGCGTACACTCCTTAAACGCAACGCATTTGCAAATCATTGCGCGTGGGGTATCGTGGACCACTTTTGTATATATTCATAACCTGAAATCAGTAAAGTTTTGTAATGCCAAATGAAGAGTTATGAAAAATATTTTGTCGATTTTATTCAAAGCGATGTAGGTAGACTAACATTATTTAATCTTATAGAAGGAATTTTGCTTAAACGTTCAAGTGCTAGGTTTTTGAAATTATTCGATCATAAACAACTCTTTTTTCCATTTTCTCACCCGAAATTGCTTCAAAATCACAAAATCGATTATGAAATCACAGTTTTGGGTCAACTCATAGACTTCGCATGTTATTCGGTCAGATTGTAATTGGTGGCCCACAATTCCCCACCTATTTTTTTTTAAATTCAATAAAAAATTAGTTTCAAAAAAACAGAACTTGGAGAAAGTAATTAATAACAAAATTTAAAAAATTGCAAAATGATACGTTAGAAATGTAGAAAACCATACCATTTATCTTTTTTATTAAATCTTTTATGATAAAGAAGTTATGGAGCAAAGAAAAAAAAAGTGGCTCATGATACCCCACTCTCCCCTACTAATTACGATGAATGAGTTGAGTTAAACTGACATTCGATCTTCCATTTTTCCCTTGATCGGTTCGAAAAAAGAAAATCGTGCGTCTTTTAAAGTCAACTAAGTGAGAATTGTTCCTATTTAGGCCCTCAGAGACAATTAAGTATGTGTGCAAAAATTTTCAATTTTGAGCTGCCAAAGGATTCTTCATATTTCAAACTATATTTGGAAAAATTTTCAATTTACAAAAAAATCTAATATGATTTTGTTCATTCTAACTCTACCACTTTTCGAAAAATGCATGAAAGGTCGTACAACACAAAATTTTGTAAGCGTGTTTTCTCGAAAGCAGCTTTTTTGCACCTATACCCTTTTGGTTCCAAAGGGCCTTAATTAGTATTATGCCTCAAACAATTTTCGATTTCTCCATGAGGAAATAACGTACAAAATAGGTTTAAAAGTATGTTTTAGCAAAGTTGTAGAGTGCAAATCAACTTTGCAACTTTTATTTTAAGCGATGAGAGAAACCTTGAATGATTTCTCATTTGTCTTGAATAAAGGCAGAAACACAATACAGCGTCGGTCGTCGCGTCACGTCAGCAGTCAACGCTGTCGATAAGTACTAAAACGCGGACAAGAGACATCTTAGAGCGCCAAGACATCTTAGATGTCTCTTGGCGCTGAATTGTGATGCAAAAATCGTCGGGTGCGTCGCGTCCGCGTTTTAGTACTTATCGACAGCGTTGACCGCTGACGTGACGCGACGACCGACGCTGTATTGTGTTTCTGCCTTAAGGCTCAAATGAAACGAATATTGATCGAATCTATTTGAACAACATGCTCTGACTAGACTCTGAATTGGACACACCATGCTCACGCATTCTGAGTTCTTCACGAAAGGGATAACCACGTGCAAAACCTGCAATCAACCACTTACAGTTGCGCATATTATTGGAGAATGCAGATTATATGGGACAGAACGACAGAACTGTGGAATTGGTCATGACGTATCGAGGGCGTTGGACGTGCTCAACGAAGACAACCTACTACAATTATTAAGAAGTACCAAAATCATCCAAAAACTCTAGACATAAGTTAAAAATGTAAACTTTTCTTAAGAGGACGAAATAAAAAATAATTCAATGACTGATGCATACTTAGTTATAATAAAAATTACCAAAACATTGATCTAACTATGTCCCTACAGCAGCTAAGAAGTGCTTTTCATAACAACAGAAGAAACTAAATTTCATAAAATGACGAATGTTGAAGAAGATTGAATAAATTAATTTTCGGCAATTTCAGTCAAGAAAAATCTTAAATCGATTTTTATTCCTTCATTCGACGTTTCGCTATTTATTATGCCTTTATCAAGGAGTCTATTAGAGATTAGTTACAATATTTTTTTTTCTTACTGAAATTACTTTTTCTAATCATACAAAAAGTTATTTGAATTTGCTGAACCGTCTAATCGGGAAATGTGAGTTCAGTTGGCTGTGGTGTATAACAAAAATATTTAAAGTTTTCAAATTGGAAATTTCTACTTGCTTGCATTTACACTACTTGAGATTTTTTTTCACTTAGCCTTAAATCTCAGGTAGTCTAAATCATATTTAAAACTTTTCAAAGTGTTATTATATCCTTCTCAACCAGATCGGTAGTATTTAAGTAGAACAGGAACTTGTTGAACTTGGCAAATTTTGTCTAGCTAGTATTGTATCGATCTCTTATTAGAAACTTTTTTTTTGTCCTAAACATTTATATGTATGACAAATGTGCTTTTTTAATACTACATTCCTGAAACGCACTCATTCAAATCCCAAAATCAACCCGAAACCTACTCACTCCTACTCTACTTGTGATTGATAAAGTTTCCATACCGTTATTTTCAACTACGCTATGGTTTCGCTGCTGCATTCTATTAATGTCACATTTGAAACGGAAACTTTCTCCGAAACTATTCATAATGACCCAATTGAAGTTGTCCTCCTCCAAGTAGCAAGCTGCAGGGTTGTTGCTAAAGGCATTGTTTAGAACTTCGAGGTATGTCCTAGTATCGTTGCAATTGTTCCATGTTTTGGCCGGCCGGCCGGCTGAAGCTCATTCGTATATATTTCTTTCCTGTCAAGATCAAACTATTAGTTGTTCGTATAAATTAAACCGAGACTCTCCATCCGGTGTTGGGGGAAATGACATATTTATTCCATTTCACTGCACGAGCTGTCCTCCAGTTGCAGGTTGCAATATCCTATCGCACAGCGGCATTCCTCCCAACTACTGCATCCATGCACTGTGTCCAGTTTGAGCGTGTAAACATGTCCGCCCGAGTGTGTGATGATATATAAATGGGGAAACAAGCTCCACCGGGATTTAGCCAGTTTACTGGACGGGAAAGGTAGTTGGTCTAGTTTTTACTTAAGTTTGCTAAGTGGATTTCTAAATGGAGATCAATGATGGACATGGAATGGAAAATTGGATTCATCTGTTCAATTACCTAAAAAATGAGTAGAAATTGATCGGAAAACTAAGTACTGCCCCTATACTCATGTTTCCTACTTCAATCTACAAATGCATAGATACACCTTGGCATACACAAGGAAAATGGGTGCTAAATGAACCGTTAAACGTGACTAACGAAACGTTATTAACACATATAAACTGGCCCACATTGGAAAGCATTCATACACCATATCCACATTACTAATACTGTCTCTGGGATTTAGTTTGTCGTTGGTGAAACTAGATGGTTTCTCATGTGGCTTTGTTTTCATAACATGAAAAAATATTCTAACGATTAATACTTTTCGACATTAATTACCATGTTAAAAGTATTGCAATAATTTCCATTCTGTACGATGTAGATCGATTTATGATTTTTCGTATCCTTAAACCAGCATAACGATAATCCAGAAAATTGTTCATTTAAATTTTCAATCAATGAGCATGCACAATTTTTGAGGATTTTTTCTGTTCATTTATAACCTAATTTTTACCAAAAACAGAACAGATATAGAAACTTTATTTTAATTTTTGATATTGCTTTTCGACTGGATAATTTTTAATTTTTGGGGATTAAAACGGCTTCGTCAGTCATTTGTGGGAATAAAATCGAGATATTTTAATTATTGTCCAAACGTTTCGGCCATTTATTGTGGCCTTCTTCAGTGGGTAATATTGAAACGAAACTGACAATTATTACCCACTGAAGAAGGCCACAATAAATGGCCGAAACGTTTGGACAATAATTAAAATATCTCATTTTTATTCCCACAAATGGCTGACGAAGCCGTTTTAATCCCCAAAAACTAATTTTTTACTTGATTACTTAGAGCGATGGCTGTTCACTCTCTGAAGCCACTTTTTCTAACAAGTGGTCAGTTTAACAAGCCCTCTTGTAAATCCCTTCTGTAATCTTAATTTGTTAAACTCGCCGAAAAACGTCAATCATTAAAACGACAATCCTCTTTATTGTTCATATGCATTAACAATCAATTTCCGGATTTTCTGTAATAAAATTTCCTGGTCCTTTTCCTACGTTATACTTAATACAGAATGGTGATGTACAAATTAATGTTAAGCGTTATCTATATAGTTATCGATTATTTCTTTTTAATTCAACCCAGCAAGAAAAAATGGTGCAATTTTAGACCGAAAACTATGCACGAAAGCGGAACCCCGATTTTGATATAAAATTCTATCACGGTGTATTTTTTTAAAGAATGTTATTTTTAAGGCATGTAAATTTAGATCGAAAAACATGCACGAAATGGGATGAAGAAAGACGGGGTGTTAAAATACACAGGAATGTAAATTATAAGATTTATTATCGGAAATATTAGAAATATTTTCTATATATTCAGATGTTTTTTGTTGTCTATGAATGAGTACACCGCTTTTATTATTTTTTGTTTCACATATATTTCCAAAATCAACTTAACCTTCCTCAGCCGTTCGCAAAATTTTGAACAAATTATTTTTCGCTTGTTTTGACAAGTAAATTGATTTCGTTCCACTGGTCACATATCTTGACCGATATTTATGACTTTAGATTCATTGTTTAGGTAATTTATTCAAGATTTTAAATATATAAAACTAAAATCAATTTGACTCAGCAGATAACCTATAGAATGCTTTGAACAGAAAACCTCAGGAAAAAGACATCATTTTAAAATTCTTATATCTGCAGTATATGTTGGTGTATTAAATTTTTTTTATATGTTTTGTAATTGTAAAAAATAAATCTTTTTAAAAATATATAAAAATTTTAGGGTTCCATGGGAGTTTAGGCCGCAATCTTGGAATTTCCAGAAAAAAGAATTCTCACTTTTTAAAAGAGGTAACATTTTTTCTTAGCAGCGCTGTATCTCATTTTGAATTGAACCGATTTTCAAAATTCAAATTTTAGTTTTATTTTGATAACATGATCATCATTTTCACTGAATACACATAGTATCTCAAATATTACTGTTATTCGTAATACGAGAATGAAAACAAGAAAAAAATCATGATTTTCGAACCCGTCTGTTATGATGCGCACATTTCTCATTTTGTTATCGAGATTTCTTAACACTTTTCATCAAACCTGCCCACTTTTTTATACCCAATGATAGATTTTAATCTCTAAATCGATTGATATGCTTTTTATGTGCTTTTTCAAAAATTTGTAGCAACGTTTTCCGAATTTACCAAAAGATATCGGAATTCGACCAGATTTTAAACGTTTTGTAGCAAGCAAACACAACCCCCCGGGAGAGCTTAATTCGAACAAAATCCATGGCTCTCCCAGTCGTGCTCTCGAAATCTGCGTCCTATAGCAGACTGAACTGCCGTGATATGACGAAGTGACCAATATTCATTTTTAGCGATTTTGACTTTTTGGCGCTATTTTGTGCGTTTTCCTATAAGCTGTGCTTCCAACAAATCTAGAAAATATCATACAGTTTTTGAAAAATCAAGAAAAACGAATCGCCAAAAGTGCGATTTATACGCCGAAGTGACGCATATCCATGCTTTTTTGAAAGTGATACAGAAGAATTTCAATAACCCGTATAATTTTCAAGCGACAGTCCTCAGATTTGGAATGAAATCATATTTTAACATGACTATATGCTTAAAATAAAATAGAGAAGCCCCACTCCCCCCCCCCCCTTCTTCATAAAAAAGAGGTCCCAAACAAAGTAGTTGTTAAGGATGTTGGGTGAATAGAATTTTCCATGAGAAAGCCCCTATATTGAAAATGGCTAAGCCCCTATCAAATATTTCAATTTGAAGAAAAAAAAAGAACGTGGGAACAGTGCGAGGACCAAGGGAATTGCATGAAGGCAAAATTTTATTTGTATTTAGGCTAAAAATAATCGAGAAATGTTTATAACTTTTACCCCTAGATGTATTCAGCAACATTGTCCATCTTTTGATTATAAATGTTTTTGAAAAAAAAAAAAACGTTGGAAAAATCAGCATGGTCCTAACCAAGGGGGGTATATAGTAGGTGTACTGATCAACGAAATTTTCCAATCAGCCATGTTAGGGTTTCAAATTGGCTACCATGGACACGTTGCGTTTGTTTACCAACAAAGAACTCGAAGACGAAGACATTCGCAAAATAATAAGCTTGTTGGAGAGTTTATGTAAAGGGCTAAACGATATCTGTCCGGAGGTAGGTACTAATCAGCTAACGAACTGAACTGTTTGGTTCCTGTGCCGACTCACTTTGAAATTTTCTAGCCGAAGTCCTGCTGCTGCTGGGAATATCCAAGAAATATCCAGCCCTCGCCAGCTAATGTGAACCGAAAAAGATGCAGTTCAGAAGTAGGTATGTCGTATGCCTTGAGAATGTGAAGTCGAAGAGTAATTTTGATGTAATTTTCTTTTTAGGATTTATTTATGGCAGACGAGGGTTCAGGTATAAATCTTGAATCAGAATGCCAGTCCAGATAATAAAATTCCTAGCAAATACAAAAAAAGACCAGATAATCATCCGTCAAGAGGGAGCTAAAAATAAACCAAACTGTAAATAATGCTCAGAAAATTCCGCTGGTCAACGCAATCAATCCACCGAATCCAACTCCGCAGGTGTTTAACAGGTCATATAGGCAACTATGCAGCAGATTTCCAGACCCTTCCGGGACTACCTTTCTATTCTTGTTTCATTTTGATAAGTGCAGTAATTTTTAAATTTCTCTAAGTGTTCTGCGTCGAATGATGTAACAAATATCCTTAATTAAACGATTAAATTAAAAAAAAAAGAAACGTGTTCTTTATTGAACATAGAAAAACAAATTAAATTTGGGATTGGTTTGGAAGAAAGCAACAGATCTCGGGAAGAAGCCGTCTCGAACGTTCAGAAGCATCTGAAAAACAAACCGCAAACCACAGGACGAAACCGTTGCGAACCTACAGATGAATTGGACAGCTGTTTTTCTGTCCTGAAATCGTCAGAATTGTCCCGATCACAGGAGAAAAGATTAAGTGTGACGTTAACAGATAGGTAAACACTTTTAGAATATCCGGAATGATATGCAGCTCAACTCGGTTGGTTCCAGCGGTGAGTTTTGCGTTCTGCCACCGCAGAAACAGGCTGCAATGTTTTTCGATTGGCTTAAATATCCTCACCGATCCTGCTGTTGTTGCTACACACAAATCCGGGTGTGCGCTCGTTAAAGATGAGCTCGGGCTGCGGATGATCGGTTGTCTGATGACTGCCGGTGTCAGGGAAGGATTCTGGTATTCAAGGGTTTGGTTTGATGGCTGGTTGATAGCGGATATTAAAAAACCTTTTTGGTGTTAGCTATTTAGAAGCTGGCTAGTATGGGAAACACCGGTCCAAGGGAAATCAGCTGGTTTGGAATTTCGGGTTGGTTGGCTTCGAACAAAGGCCGGTGGCTGATGGAAACTGACTTGAGGACACTGAAAATGAACTCTGATTAAATTGAATCAACTTGCTTCACCAAACAATTTTTGTCTTATGTTTATAAACAAAGATAACGAGCACCACCAACACCCGCGCTCTCCTCGCCTACTTACTGCAAAAGTCAGCAAACCTTCTATTAAGAAACCTTGGTCCTAACGAAAATTACTGATATTAATATTTATGCCTTCTGTGCTATGGCACCATAGCAATAATTTTGAAGATGTTGAGGTACGTGAAAACCATTGTGATCAAAGTTACCCCGAAACTCGAAATCTGGTTTTGAAACAAACATTTAATTATATATAACCACCAATGTCGTTTGAATTTACTGCAATCAATGATCATGTTTTATACTCCTCACTTCAGTAAGTGTTTTAAAACTTTTAGGTATTACGGAAAAGCAAACCCCTTCCAAAATATTCAAAAATGAATGAAAAAAGTGATTCAAATTTTCTTCCTCACTCGAATACAATTGAGGAAAATCTAACTGAAGAACGAAATTTGTTTCAATTGCACGACAAGACTAAGGAAAAATGTCACTCCGAAATAGTCAGTATCACGATCTTGTCGAGATCAGACGTTTTTTCTCGCGCTGCTTATCTTATCGATTTCGTCCGTTTCGGAGTTCAGTATTCACGCGAGCATTGTTTCGTGATTTGCCGGACGATGGCGTCGGCCCGGCCTCGGCAGAACACTTTTAAAGTGGATCTGTCGAATTTCCCCAAACGTCCTACATTTGAAGACATCCACCTGTTTGTTCATAAGCAGGTAGGATTATCATTCGAGCAAGTGATTCGTTTGCAAATGAACCACGCTCAAAGTTGTGCCCATGTCAAATGCATCGACCTCAAAACTGCCCAAGATGCTGTGGAACAGCATCACGAGCGTCACGAGATAAAAGTGGATGGAGTCAGCACCAAAGTTCGTTTGCTAATGGATGACGGAGGAGTAGAGGTCAAGATACACGACCTGTCCGAAAATGTTCGGAACGACGAGATTTCGAACTTTCTAAAGCAGTTTGGCGATGTTACTTCCATTAAGGAGCTCGTATGGGGAGAAAACTTTGTTTACAAAGGTCGTCCAACAGGTGCACGTATTGTGAAGATGTTGCTTCGAAAGCATATACCGTCATTTGTGACAATCCAGGGTGAAGTGACCTTACTTACCTACCGTAATCAGCTCCAAACATGTAGACACTGTGCCAATCCTCTCCACCCAGGCAGTACATGTGTACAAAATAAGATTCTGCTAGGTCAAAAGGCAGACCTCGATAAACGGCTTCGAGAAGCACAACAAAAAGGGAAATCTTTTGCCGATGTGCTAAGCGGACATGCTTCGCAACCAGTTTCAGTCTCTGATACAGTAGAGCCTGTCGTAAGTGTACCCCATCCCGCTAATGCTGATACCCCTGACCCTAATGATAACACCACAGAGAGAGCAGTTGAAATTTCCAACGAAGTGAAACCCACCGACGAAGAGGAAGAGAATCCAGTTGCCAGCGATATTTCAATAAATGCCGATGAAATGGAGCAATCTGCACCCGTTGATCAATCCAATGTACAAGGTATGGAACTTCGTTCCTCGAATAAAGCAGTAGTGAGTAAATTTTTTAAAATCCCTTCCAATTCCCTTTCCATGGAGATTTCTGAGAGCGAGGAGTCAAGTCAAGATGATCCTTCGTCGAAGAAAATAAATCTAGTTAAGGGTAACTTGAAAAAAAGGCGAACCAAATCGCCATCTAAGAAAACTAATTCTAACAAAAACTCACCTCAAGCTTACAAAAAATAAGTGCTTTATTGAACAAAACTTACTAATCCTAAATTTCATAAAAAACAAAAATGGCAAACTCTGTGAAATCATACAACATTGCCAGCATTAATCTGTGTGCTATTTCTAGTTCCAACAAAATTAACTCCTTGATTTCATTTGTCCGTCTAGTAGATCTTGATATCATCCTTTTGCAAGAAGTTGAAAATCCTCACTTGTCACTCCCTAATTTTACTGTTCTTACAAATGTTGATAACACAAGAAGGGGTACTGCTATTGCTATTAAAGCGCACATTCCATTTACGAACGTGCAACGCAGTCTAGATAGCAGAATAATTTGTGTGAAACTGGGTAATTCGGTAACTATTTGTAACATTTATGCACTATCTGGTACAAATAACTTCTCTATCCGTGAAAACCTGTTTCGAAATTCCCTTCCCTATTATTTACAAAGTGCTGCTGAAAATTTTATAATTGGAGGTGATTTTAATAGTGTCATATCTTCCTGTGATGCTACTGGTTCAAATAACTATAGCCCAGCCTTAAAATGCCTAGTTGACAACCTTGCTCTTTGTGATACGTGGAACGCCCTTAACAGGAATCAAATCACCTACAGTTTTATCCGTCCTAATTCTGCATCCCGCCTTGATAGAATATATGTGTCTCGATCTCTTGTGTCTAATCTTCGTTCGTCGGAATATCACTCTACTTGTTTTTCTGACCACAAAGCCTTTCGTTTGAGATGTGTGCTTCCTGATCTGGGCAGACCATACGGTCGAAGCCAGGTTGAGGAAACGGAGAGGAGATCGGTTTTGCGCAGTGGTCACTCTCGACGTTAAGAACGCGTTTAACAGCGTCAGTTGGGCAGCGATTGCGTCGTCGCTCATCAACATCAGGATTCCGGCATATATCTGTAGGATGGTGGAGTGTTACTTCCGTGACCGCCAACTACAGTATATGACCAGCGAGGGACTGGAAACAGTGAGAGTCTCGGCAGGGGTTCCACAAGGATCGATACTTGGCCCGGTATTGTGGAACATCGTCTACGACGAACTGCTGAGACTGCGTCTCCCCACTGGAGTGAGACTCGTGGGATTCGCCGACGACGTAGTTCTCCTGGCAACGGGCCCGTCCACGGAGGAAGTACAGCTACTTGCCACAGTAGCCATCGCGAGGGTGGAAAACTGGATGCGCTCTAAGAGCCTACGCCTAGCACACCACAAGACCGAGATGGTGCTGATCACTAACTTGATTTCGGCACAATCCGGGACGATCGCAGTTGGACCGTGTGCAATCGAGTCCAAACGTGCGGTGAAATACCTGGGGGTGATGATCGACGACCGGCTGAGCTTTACGGCCCACGTCGACTATGCCTGCAAAAGAGCGGCAATGGCGACAGCAGCCCTCTCACGGGCCATGTCGAACAACTCGGCGATCCGCTGCAGCAGAAGGAGGGTCCTGGCGAGCGTGACCTCGTCCATTCTGCGTTACGGAGTGGCAGCCTGGAAGGCAGCCTTGAGTAGGCAGTGTAATCTGCAACAGCTCTGCAGAGTGCAGCGGCTGATGAACCTGCGTGTAATCAGCGCATACCGAACGGTGTCCTCGGTAGCTGCTGATGTTGTGGCGGGGGTCATGCCCATCTCGGTCTTGCTAGAGGAAGATGCCTTCTGCTACGAGAACAGGCACGTGCCCGACGTGCGGAAACATGCCAGAGAGAACTCGCTGTCCAACTGGCAGCACCAGTGGGACAGCTCGGAACGTGGCCGGTGGACCCATCGCTTGATCCCTAATATCGGATCCTGGATGGACCGAAGACATGGTGAGGTGGACTTCTGCATGACACAGTTCCTGACTGGTCACGGATGTTTCATGCAGTACCACCATCGGTTTGGACACGTGGCTTCGCCATCTTGTCTAACCTGCGGAGACATAGTAGAGACGCCAGAACACGTAGTGTTCAGCTGTCCAAGGTTCGAGGAGGTACGTGCTAACATGCTTGCCGCCTGCGGACCAGACACGACAGCCGACAACATCGTGCAGAGGATGTGCGAGGACGCCAACACTTGGCGCGTGGTCAGCGATGGGTTCACCCGGATCATGACTGCCCTGCAGAGGAGTTGGAACCAGCACCAGTCCGCGAACGGTGTAGGGTGACTCCTTCGCCGGGGAGCTCCTGAGTAGTGTGCGTCCGACCCTGGCAGTAAAGCATACAAAGATAAGACAATACCTTCTGCGTATGCCGAGCTGCTAGGTACGTCGCGCGTCTGTGTGTAGGATACCTCCAACGTAACCGTCGCGGAGTATCCGAGTCGAACGCGCTCCCTGCGACGAAAGCTGTGGGGATAAGACAATACCTTCTCCACAGTGGAAATCGTAGGGGGAAGAGTATTCACGCCGCGGAATACTCTCGGGTAGAGTGGTCTCACGTCGCCGCCGGATGAGCCACTCGAGTCGGGTAGGATGACATCACCGTCGGGATTCATCTGAGTCGCAAGCGTCTAAGACCCGTACGTGTGCTGTGACAGGCGCGAGTCTAGGATAAGCTGCTCTCGATTCGGCACACGGCGGGCAAAAACCCTAGGGTTGCCAGCCAAAAAGGGAGGAGGAAGACCGGACCACGGTCGGAGTAGAACGTCCTTTCGGCGGGGGGCATTCGAGTAGAGTGCGTCCGATCCTAGCAGTAAAGCATACAAAGATAAGACTCTACCTTCTGCGTATGCCGAGCTGTTTAGGTACGTCGCGATCGTTGTGTAGGATACCTCCACCGCCGCGGAGTATCTGAGTAGAACGCGCTCCCTACGAGGGAGGCTGCGGGGATAAGACTTGACCTTCTTCGTAGTCGAACTCGTAGGGGGAAGAGTATTTACGCCGCGAAATACTCTCGGGTAGGGTGACTTCACGTCGTCGGCGGGTGAGTCATCTGAGTCGGTGTAGGATGAATTCTTCGCCGGGAATCATCCGAGTAGTTTTTCGTAAAGCCCCGGACGTGTGCTGTGCCAGGCGCGTGTCTAGGATAAGCTGCTCTCGATCGGCACACGGACGGGCAAAGAGGTGAGGGCCTCGAGCCAAACCAAGCGGAGCCAAGACCTCGAGTCGCTAGAGGAGAGGTCGTTGGTCTCTTGCAGTGGTCTCGAACAGAGGCGGAGCGCACGATTTTCGTGGGAACCAAGCTAGTCTCGAGTTGCGAGTAAAGGCCGGATCTCGAGTCGTTAGAGGAGAGGTCCTTAGTCTTGAATCGTAACGAGAGGCAGGGTATATATGCTGGAGTTTGACTCGAACTGGAGTTTGCCGAAGAGCGCTTAAGCGCGGACTTGGTCTCCCATCTTGGGTACAGCCTTCGTTGCAGGTCCGGATGGGAATTATGGCCAGAGGCCCCAGGTGGATTTTATGGCGTAGGGGTACTTAGTATCATGAGTCGTCCAATTGCACCCATGGACCCAGAGTAGCATACTGGGGAGACTCGGTCGCTCGCCGTGCCTTGGAATGCAATCCGTAAAAAGGATTTACCACCTGGGTGATCAACTAATAAAAAAGACCATACGGTCGTGGATATTGGTCTCTTCGATCAAGTGTACTTACGGAGGAGAATTTGGTAGAATTTGAATTGAAATATAACCGTTGGCTGCGGGAACGTAGAAATTACGACTCTTGAATGAGTTGGTGGCTAGAATGTGCCAAACCACGTATTCGAAATTTTTTTAAATGGAAAACCAATCAAACGTTCCGGGATTTCAATCAGGAAAACGAAATACTATACGCTCATTTACGTAGAGCTTATGACAATTTGTTAGTTGATCAAAATGCTCTACCGGAATTCAATAAAATCAAAGCAAAAATGCTTAAACTGCAAAGAAATATTTCTGCAAGTTATGTGAGACAAAATGATAAGCTTATAGGAGGTGAAAATATCTCTGTGTTTCAGCTTTGCGATAGGCGTAAGAAAAAGACCACTATCAACAGCATTCGACATGAAAATCAGGTCCTTACAAGCCAGAATGAAATAAGTAATCATATATTTCAGTATTTCTCTGATTTGTATGCAGCTCAAAATGAAATACCTAATAATTCTTTCCCAAGTAATCGTAATATTCCCGCAAGCTCTGTCTCCAATCATCATGCTATGGACGATGTTACTACAGAGGAAATTTTTCTTGCCATCAAAGGTAGTGCATCTCGAAAATCTCCAGGTAACGACGGCTTAGCCAAGGAATTTTATCTGAAAACCTTTGATATTATTCACAGACAGCTTAATTTAGTTGTCAACGAAGCTTTGCAAGGTAACATCCAAAAAAAGTTCACAGAAGGCATAATAGTACTATGTAAGAAGAAATCATCGGATGACACGATTAATGGCTTCAGGCCCATATCACTGCTAAACTTCGATTACAAATTGCTGGCCCGAATTTTAAAGCAACGTTTAGGAAAAATCATGGAGGAAAACAATCTGTTGAATGCCAATCAAAAATGCTCCAATATGAAGAGGAATATTTTCGAAGCGCTTGCCGCAATTAAGGATCGGATAGCTGAATTAGTCTGCCGCCGAAGGTCAGGGAAGCTTATCTCTTTTGATTTTGATCATGCTTTTGACAGGAACAATAAATGTTATTTGTTGAATGTTATGCGTGAAATGTCTTTCCATCCGGGTTTGGTTTCCCTTCTTGGTAAAATTATGTCTATGTCGTACTCCAGGCTCCTCGTCAATGGAAATCTCTCACCAGAATTCCCTATTCAACGTTCCGTGCGACAAGGTGATCCTTTAAGCATGTACCTTTTTGTTCTTTACCTTCATCCTCTCCTAGAAAAACTTCTCACTATATGCAATCACCAATTGGACCTTGTAGTAGCTTATGCAGACGACGTTTCCATCATAATCACGGACACCAACAAGATTTCCCTTATCAAGAATACGTTCCAAAGCTTTGGCCAATTCTCCGGAGCAATATTGAATACAGTAATACCTCGATATAAAGCAACTTCTTTTTAAAGCAACCTCGATATAACGTAACCCAATATAAAGCAACTTTTGCCTCTATATTACGTAACTTTCAAAAATGTTTCTCATTTGAATAAATATGTTTAATTTCAATACTTTTTTGTCATAAAAATATAATAATGTTGTTTATGAGCCATGCGGTAAATTCTCAGAGGCATAAAGAGCGAATGAGCGCAAGCGTTGAAATTGTAACTCCAGTACTTTCAGTATTGTGATAGTCGCTTTTGTGCTTTTGAAAATCCAGCCTAGAACATGTATCTCCATTTCAAAATTTAATGACTATACAGACCCCGTTCGTTTTTGGCAACATTCGATTTTGGCACATGTGCCAAAATCGAACGGTTTTTGAAAAAAACATTACCTTTTAGTTTTCGTTATAACAGGACCAATGTAATTCAGACAATCATTGTAAATACGTTTTTATGCTCTGAAATGGTGATAAAATGCAACAATAAAAACCAAAAATTTTTAAAAACATTATAAAGTACTCAAAAATAACAAAAAGATGATGAAAAAATTTTACTGAAAACAACGTTTTTGATAATAATTATAGTTATTTTATAAAAATAACTGAAAAACATGATGAGAAAAAAAACCGTTCGATTTTGGCAACATTCGATTTTGGCAACATTCGATTTTGGCAACACTAAATGTACGGGCATGTTGCCAAAATCGAACGGGGTCTGTATTTGCACCTACAGATAAGTTGCTTAAGCTGAAGTGAGGGTAGGGCATGTAGTCTTTTATTGAAATAAGTTTTTATGATTGCTGACTGTTGATCAATCACTGTACAGACTTCTGTACCATCGCGAATGCACAGATTTTATCACTTGCTATGAAAATAACAAAGAAATATTTCTGATGTTTCTGAGACGTTTTGAAAATACAGACCCCGTTCGATTTTGGCAACATTCGATTTTGGCAACATCCAAAAAATACGTTTTTTTTGTGACTTATTTAATTTTTATTTTCATTTCAAATTAATCAAAATTAATGTAAGACGTAATATTAGAATGAAATTTTTCAATTCGGCTTAATTATAATAGTTTTAAACAGTAAAAACATGAATTTTTCCATGTTATACTGCTTAAACTATATAATTGAGCCAAATTGAAAAATTTCATGCTAATATAAGGTTTAACATCAATTTTGACTAATTTGAAAATAAAATTAACAATAAAAAAGTGACAAAAAACCGTTCAATTTTGGCAACATAAAATTTACAGGCGTATTGCCAAAAACGAACGGAGTCTGTACACTAGACTGAGTCGATTTGGGGTCATTTTCGAATTTCTAAAACCCTGGGGTCTCAAAAGCTTTATTTTGGTCCAAAACTCATCCATGATTTTTTGCAGAAATTTTAAGTGCCGTTTACATGAGTAAATTTGGACTTTTAGGTTTGTATGGGAAAATTGAATATTTTGTACTGAAAAATCAACATCATTTTTGTTTCTTCTGTGAAACAGAGCCAGCTGGTGGTTTTTGTGCCAATTTATAAAATTCCTAAAGGAAATTTTACGCTGAACAACTTTGTCGAATATCATAACTTCGTATCTTCATAGACAAAAAAGTTATAAGGTGTTTAACAGGTGTATGTTTTTTAGCATTGATAAACAATACATTCAATTGACACCACTGCTTGTGCCCCGTGAAGTATTGCATGAAAAGTAGTCATGCAATACCTCGCAAGGCACACAACAGTGGTTTCAATTGAATTTATTGTTTATCAATGTCAAAAGACATACCTCTGTTGAACAGCTAATAACTTTTTTGTCTAATAAGATACGAATTTCCGGTCTTCGACAAAGTTGTTCAGAGGAAAATTTCCTTTAGGAATTTTATAAATTGGCACAAAACCCACCAGCTGGCTCTGTTTCACAGAAGAAACAAAAATGATGTTGATTTTTCAGTACAAAATATTCAATTTTCCCATACAAACCTAAAAGTCCAAATTTACTCATGTAAACGGCACTTAAAATTTCTGCAAAAAATCATGGATGAGTTTTGGACCAAAATAAAGCTTTTGAGACCCCAGGGTTTGAGAAATTCGAAAATGACCCCAAATCGACTCAGTCTACTGTACACCCTCTTTGGGATTTTTGTTTGGTTTTAATCGCCTATCATATCAGAATGTCATTATTTGGTGACATTTATCACAATTTTTAAACGTCAAAGAATTAATAGCTAAAAAATGATGACGATTATTCATGAGAGTCAGAGCAGTTTGCTTTAAACGGTTTTGATGTGGCTATCAAATATGCAGAGGAGAACGGTTGGCCTCTCAATATGAAATTTTCATTGCGGCAGATGCGGTCAAAAGTTATGGACAGAGCAGTAGAAGAACAGACTTAACTTAATTGTAAAATTGTGAAAAATATGTATGTTTGTTGGAATCTTCACTTTAATTGTTTCTGAAAATGTTTGTTGAAATTAAATAAACAAAATTGTTGAGTTTTAGACAAAAATATTAACTTTTTCACATTTACGATCACTATCGATGCTCCAAAGGACCATTTTAAGAAGTGTTTCAATATAACGTAACTTCGATATAAAGCAACGAAAAAAAAAATTTCGTTGCTTTATATCGAGGTATTACTGTATCCCAAAAACCGTAGCAGTGGATATTGGTCCCGAACAAAACAGAGCCTCGAATCCTAATTGGCTTAATCTACACGACTCAATCAAAATCCTTGGGTGTCATTTTTTCAACTCTCACAAAAAAACCATTGACTTCAACTGGGACCAACTGATAAGGAAAACTTCACGACTCATGTGGATGTATAAATCAAGATTACTCAGTCTCCATCAACGAGTGGTCCTTGTCAATACTTTTATCTCTTCAAAGCTCTGGTTCTTGGCAACCATATTGAGTATCCCGAATAGTGCTGTAGCCCGTATTACATCTCAAATTGGAAATTTCTTATGGGATCGCTATCCAACACGGGTCCCAATCCATCAACTAGCGCTACCAAAAAATCAAGGCGGGCTTAACCTCCATCTTCCGATTTTAAAATGCAAATCTTTGCTTATCAGTGGATTTCTGCGCTGTCTGGAGTTTACTACTTTTGCTGCTAATTTCGTAGATCAAATGACTAATCCTCCAAACATACAAGGAATTCCGTCTCTGTACCCTTGCCTAAAACACATCGCTAAAGAAATTCCATACCTGCCATCAAATATTATCGAACATCCTCATTCGGCTTCTATACATGAATACTTTCGAATGTCTCTTCAAGTGCCAAAAGTAGTAAACGAAAACCAGACGATAGATTGGAGAAGAGTGTGGAAAAACATCCTATGCCGAAAACTGTCTACCAAAGAAAGATCGCTGTACTACTGTTTAATCAACGGAAAAATACCTCATGCGGCTTTGATGTTCCGAACCGGAAGAGCAACCAGCCCAAACTGTCTTCAATGTCCAAATACTGTAGAAGATATGGAGCATAAATTTACCACGTGTAGCAGAACATCTGGAGTTTGGAGTCATCTTCAACATAAATTGGAAACATTTATGCAGCGAAGAATAAATTTCTCCATGTTCATGATCCCTGAGTTAAAAAATGTCCAAAAACGGAAAAAAGAAGAAGCTCTAAAATTATTTATTTTATACATAAATTTTGGGTTAGAGACCAATAATGTGTTAGATATTACTGCTTTAGATTTTTTCATAGAATGTAACTTGTAATATCTTTAAGAAGTGTGCTAAATGAACATGTTTACAAAAAAAAAAGGAGAATCGTCAACTCAAAACAAACGTTTATACGCCAAACTGACGCATATCCATTTCAACCAATTGTACGAATTTTACGCAAAATGTTTCAAATGGCTGCATTTGTCATCTATCTTTGCATAAATTCTACAGATCACATTTTATGAATATTCCCAGATAAATGAATAAAGAAAAAAAAGAGAAAATCGCTTTCATTCGCTAAAAATAAAAATGGTTTATGCGTCACTTCGGCGTAACACGGCAGTGAAGGAATCGCCCACATGGTTACGTAGGGTGGTTTGTGCTGATACTTATAAATATTTTTACGTTTTTCATATCTAAGTAATTGTCTTCATCATTTTGATTGTTTTTCACCTTTTCAAAGTTACAGAGACCTTGTTCAGAATTTATATTATCTTTAATGCATAGTGTAGTTTCCAAACGACACTTAATTTAAATTATTTTGGAAGCGCGTGGATATTGTTATACTCAAAACAATCACAACCAATATTACAACGATTTAAATCTTCAAGTTTATAATACTATAAATATCGAGTTTTAATTTACATGCGAAATATTAGATAAAATATGCATGAAAGTAGTTTAAATCATAACTTGAACTCTTCGTGGTGTTATGAGAATTAAATAATGCTTTTAATGAATTAGTAATTGCCATATAAATTTTAAAAAAGTCGTGTTTTAAGAGGTTAAGACGTTGTGTTCCCGAAAATTGTCATATTGCATAATATTTTGTACCACATCTTTTGTTTCAGGGGTATTATTTGAAATAGACGTTCTTCGTTTACATAAGTTTGATTTTTATTATTTTACCCATATTTTCTTAAAAAAGATTCATAATTTTAACTTAATATCAGGATTCAAAACAAAAATTTGAAAAAAAAAATCTTCAAATAAATTATAAATAATTTATGATTCAAACATCAGAAATAATTTTATGGATTCATAATGCTGTGCTTCGAATTGTGAGATCTAAACTAGTTTTTCGGATTTTATTATTATTAAAACTTTTGACTTTCCAAATATGAATTTTGCAATTCAAATTAACATTTTTCTAAGAGTTCAGAATAGTAATTTTCGTCCCCGAATATCATTATTCGTCGATCAGCGTAACCTGTGCCTGACAAAAACTTCTTCAGATAATCACTGCTGCTGCGAAAAATCTGAACAACCGATTAATTGCAACAGCATTCTGTTAAAACATAACATTTCATAAACCTACCAGCTTTTAAAGGATTCTGGAAGTGCTTGAGCTACGACCTACGACTCGTTTGGGAATAATGTTACGACGCGCGTAACACAAGTTTAACACTTCCATTGAATTTTTAAACAAACAAGTACAATTTTACACTGTTTGTGATATAAAATTCATTGACTGCTTGATCTTTACATCACGGAATGTAAAATTATAGCAAAACAATAAATTTCTATTCAGTTTATGAACACAGATTCAAATTACATCAAAAGGAGTTGAAACTTGTGAAAAGTTAGTCTACTCATGATTTAGATTCCGTATACTTTTAGAAATTTTTGCTGTGCAGTGCTTTGTTTTTTTTTTGTTTCTTTCAAATACCAGTATTTCGGTTGTTATTGTAATTCTACGTTAAATTTAAGGCTTTGATTAATTGAAAACCCATAACACTTTCCGTTTTTCCACTATCGGAGGGTATTTAATATATTCATCAAAATGTTTCTCTAGTAGTGGCTCCAGAGAGTGTTTACATACATATCGGAATAATTTCTGAGAATAATTAAATTCTTCATTGACACATTGGGAATTATTTGGAATTCAGACATCATCACAAAAATCATTCGCCAGTTCATTTATGAAACTTGTTGAAAGCCTTCCGTTACAAAAGAAACTTGCTTCAATCCTGCTTTTTTAATGGTGTACTTTGGATCCAAAATGAAATGCTGACTACGATTGTTCGACCCTTATTTGATTCTTCAAAAACAATTCAAAATGAGCAGAAATAATCAACAGTGAATGGGCTTGTGTAAACAACATTAAGCAGGTTTTAAACTTTGTCATCCCATAAGATAATGCTGGCAGCTAGACCGTATTTTGAATCAGTAAGGCTGGCACAAATACAAATTTCGTGTTTGCTCCCCCCCCCCCCTTCGAAATTAAAAAAAAAAACCCGAAAGGGGGAATAAATACAGTATGAAGTTAATATTTCATGTAAATTTCGATAATAAATTTAAATATACGAAAGATTACAGAAAAAAAAACAAATATTTACAGAAAGCTTCTAATAATTTTATGAAATGTTTTTGCAAAGGTTATATAAATCAATAAATTCAATGGCTTTGTAAAGCAGTTTTTTGAGATTTTTCATCCTCATGCTATGGTTACACAGCTTTCAAATAAGCAGTCAAAAACGCTAAAATTCCAAAAAAAAAATCATATAACTAACAACTTTGCTAACATGAATTGTACTGCAAGAATCAAGGAATATTTTTCATCCAATGTTATATTTTTTGGAACTTTCAGAAAATCTCTGGCGATTTTTGAATGAAAAATTTTGTTTTCCCATAAAAAAATATAACTCGTTGCGCTAATGCAGGACTGGGTGGATCGCTTAAAAAAATTTTACTGCTATTTCTGGTAGCAAAAACAATAAAAAAAAGTTCTGGAAAGTGTTAAAATTTAAGAATTTGAAATTTCAATACTAAGCTTGTAGCGGTCTGATGTTCATGTTAAAAAATCTTACCTTAGCGCATCTGAGGTTTTCTTCCTATGTTTACGACTCTTTATTTTCTTTATAAAGTGAAGCTTTATTTTTAACGCCTCACTTAATCCCACACCACATGCTTTTTAAGCCCACATGAAGAATTTACTATAGGCCGACCGCAGACCGCAGTTCCCTTAAAAAAATCGTATTCATGAGAACCCAAAAAAAATCATCCAAAGGTTTTCATGGTTACTCGATAGTATCTGAAATTGAGCGGAATAAGAAAAAGGAGGCAAAATATTTTTATAAATACAACGTTTATGATAAGTCGAATGTTAGAACATTTGACAGACATTCTATTGTCTCTTTTGATTGCTACTGAATAAAATTTAAAGCTTAAAACAACAGCAAAACAAAACTTCCTGATGATTGAAAGCATTTGTGTTGATTATTTAAGATGGCTCTCTGGAGCCACTGCAAGTAAAAAATGAACAAAAACTTCCGTCTTAAGGGAGAATAAATCTGGAAACTATGCGTGGATAGGACAAAAACGATCGCAAAAATTGGTACAAACATTTAGCTATCGGGAGTGGCTCCAGAGAGTATTCATATAACTATAGTAGAAAATAATTCAAAAATTGGTATAATGTAACTTTTCGTTTCAACAAATTTTGCTGAAATTTCAATAACTTTTCGCTTGTAATGAGTCCATAACTTCATGAGCGATTGAGAAGTGTGAATGAAAATCATTTACTTTAAATTTTATTATTATAATATTGATAATTTTGTCAACATTTATTCGAGTATTTTTCGAAAAAGTTATATTAAGGGGGGGGTAGGGTCTAACACTTTCAAAAAATCGATTTTTTTATTTTTTTATTTTCTTATTGCAAAACATTTCAAGAATGTTGTGTCAAATTTTCAAGTCAATTGAAGCAAAACTGTAGAAGTTATAGGCCTTTATCTCCTCCTATCTAATACTGCAAGAAAGCAAGAGCAGAAACTTCAAACGCGGTTTTCTCGAAAGCACGTTTTTAAAGTCCGTGGACATCGTCATTTGAAAACTACTTATCCGATTCTTTTCAAATTTGGAACATATTTTCTACATATAAAATACCAGACCCCAACGTTTTTATTTTTTGATTTTTTTACTTTGGGGGGATTTTAGAGGTGAAAAATGGCGGATTTTTAAGTGAAAAATCGTAGTTTTTACTTCAAACAGCCACAAAAATTTCATAAAAATATTTTTAAGTTAAATAAAAACGTTGGGGTCCAGAAAAACATCTATTAAAAATATTTTGCTCTGATTTTTTGACTTCAGATGATTCTGAGCTGATATACAGTGTCCACCGCAAATCCTGTTTTCTAAAAGGCATCCTCGAAAATGCTCCGTCACCGGCTCATTTTTCAATATTTTTCTACGAAAAAATTACTAAATGATCTTTTAACAATGCTTTGTATAATGCAAAAAAATTGAATACATTTGTTTGAACGATAGCTCTAGAAAAAAATCGTGAAAATGGTGTTTTTTTATACCCGTTAGACCCTACCCCCCCCCTTAATCAAACAAAAATGCCTGTATCAGCATAGAAAAAAGAAAATATAGATTATCCCATATCACATTGCCTATCAGAATCGGAACATGTCATTGGGTAAGTTATTAGTTGTCTGATGTTCATCCCTCTGGAGACGTCGTTGCCGCAAAAGTTTCCTTCCATACACGCTTCCTGGCGTAAAACTTCATCTTGTAAAGTGCTGCTGCAATAATAAAACCGCTGACAGCAGTAATTGAACAGCTCGTTCTTGAACGAGCATTAGATAACGTCACTAGATAATATCTGGTAAGTTTAGTTATAAGGACGAGCAATTTAAACGAGAACGAACAGTTTCTGTATTAGAACAATTAATGATTATAAAATTAATTGATTCTATTCAAAAAGATCAGTTTCTTGAAGCATGGTTAATGATAGATTAAAACGTTTTGATTATAATTTAAAAGAACAATATTTTTAGTTTGATTAGATATGTTGATTTGTTAGGAGGTTCAACAGTAATATTTTATAAACATAAATTATGATTGATTTTATCGATTGTTAGGTGAAACATGTGGCCTGCCTTCGACCAGACCGAACTGAGCGCCATTAGAAAATTTAAAAACAACTGAAACTAAATCTCGAGTTTTTCATATCCTAGATCGCAAAACCGAATACAAATGATTAAAATGAATTCCTTGAATTACAAACTATTGATTATAGCTAATTAACATCAAAGATTTTGTTTCTAGATGAAAATATTTGCACATGAAGTTCAACTGACTCGAAAAAATGCTGATGGCGTTCAGCTCGGTCTGGTCGAATCCCGACCGTATATCCCGTAAAAGTTCCAAAAAAGTCAAACCGGGAACTGTCATTTGTTCGAAATGGACTAATTCAATTGGTTTCTCGGTTTCTTGTGACACTATTTGATTCGGTCCTGTCAATTAAACACGCGTTTTGACTTGTGCCGTTGTTTGGTCAACACGATACCAACCGAAGAATTCGACCGGATTCATCCCCCCCTACTCGAACCGAATCAATTTCTCGGTCTTGTTGTTTCCGGTTATTTACTCTCATCGCTGCTTCTGCTTCCCTCGCTCACTTGCTCGGAATTCACGCACTTTTGTCACGAAATGACGTACGATAATGAGATTTTGGTCATTTTGTTCGGCGACACAAAGCCGCAGAAACTCGTTTGCAAAGTTTTGCTGGAAATGAAAGCTTATTGGTGTACAGACATATGGAGCCATCGTTTTGAGAAATGATGTTTGTCGAAATAATTTCATTGCAAATCGAATTTGCTGCTTTATCGAAAAGTGGGAATGTGAACTTTTTTCAAAGCGCGTAATGTCTCATGTCTCTCAAGTCTTAAGTCAAATTTTTAAAATTTCAAATTTGAATTGCTCTAAAATAATTAGTCAACAAATTGTAGCCGGAAATTGACTCAGCAGCGTGCGGAACCATTTCAAAGTTCTTTTTGCTGCGACGACAACTGCAACGACAATGTCCATGATTAACGACATCGTTTGCGCAACAGAGCACGTCTAGCAGCAATTCTGGTGGAATAAAAAGCCCGAAACAATATCCTTGTCCTTCCGCTGTGAAATTTTCGCTTTAATTTTCTTGCTTATTGTTTTATTATTTCTGCCGCCGTCTGCCAGTTCAAAAGCCCTGCTGCCAGGCACAAACAAAAAGCAGCTTTTGGTTTGCCTTCTTATTTCCGACAGTTTAAATTCTGGAACCGAGCTGGATGGTGGGGAAGTTTGCCGCACGCAGTCCAGCCAAACACCATAATTCATCGTCCGAAAGATTTACACAAATAAAAAGGCTCCCGAAGTTTGTTGGCAGAAGTCTAGCCAGGGAACGTCCGGAAATCTTGGAGCTTTCCGGGTGCCAAAAATTAAGAGTTCAATGTTCAAAGTAAGGAGCCAAGTGCTTCGTCGAAGAAGTAGAAGGATGGGATTACGTTTACCCCACTTGGAGGTATAAACTTCCCTGTAATTGTTCAATTGAGTTATTTCGTGAAACATTGAATATAACAAATATACGAAATGGAAATAAATTTAAATAAAAATTGTGATGCTGACCTTTTTAAAGTTAAACCATCTGTTCGTTGAAGCATTAATTTTACCTTAATTATAATATGCCGCAGGCGGTGGCGTAGAGGATAGCCTTCAAGTCTACCCAGCGGGCTTGAGATCGAATCCCAGTCACGGCATAAATTGTACCCTTTCTGTGGGTTGGTAGTTTTAGCATTTGTAAGATGCTAGCCATCATATCCTCGAAAGATGTACGCCTAGAGTCAAGAAAAAGGAATCTCTTCGAGGAATCAATGCAACATTGAGATCCTCTATGTGTTTGTGTTCGTTTTAAATAAAAGTAATATTCGAATCACTGATTGAAGCATACAAATTTAATTTCAGGTTTACTTCATTTTAATGCAAAATTGAATACAGTTTATGACTTTTTTCGTAAATCATCAAATCAATTTGCATTGAAGAAAACTTAGAGCGATGAAGAAAATTGCAACTGATCCTTAATCTTAAAGCTCAAGTAGAAAATCAAGCGATATTTTTAACCAAAAGAGATAGTTTTTTCAATTTCTATTACCCTGATCAGTTGTTATCAAATGTTATTCATGAGGGAAATTTGTGTAATGACACATTTGGGGAGAGTGAGGTAACGTGGGCCATGGGAAAACGTGGACTACTGTATATATCTCAACTGTGTATTGAGATAATAATCTCAGTCCCACTATCATCGTCGTCGCTTTGCGTAAGCATACATTCCACTATGTTGCTGACTTATGTACGTATCATATAGTTCTTTTACTTAACTAGCTAAAAAAATTAACTTACATAATGAAACAAGTATCCGCCAATTGCACCAGTGAGAAATATAAAGTTTAAAACAAAAATACTTATGCACAATTTAGACCACTGTAAAATATGACTTTTTGCTTCCATATGTTTTTTTCAATGTCATTTGGGTCACCCAGCATTTGTGCAATAAATTTATGTGTCGTCACTTCACGAAAAAGTTACGATTATTTAGTTTTCTCTTAACTTACAATTATAAACACAGTAAACCTTTGTGATCATTACGATCTTGGCGAAAGCTTTCCAAAAAGTATCAGTTTTTGAAAATCGGTTCAACCGTCCATGATGCACACCTGCGCAAACTTCCGTTGTCAGGTCACGCTTATACAAAAATCAGTACTCAATTCGGACCCATCTTAAATGAGTTTTATAGCAATTTTTTCTAAATTCTTTGAAATTTCTGCTTCAATCCCTTCAAAGTATATATTATTAGAAACGTTAGAAAATACTGTATCCAAAATTGTCTATTTGATAAAGATATTTTGATTTTTGGCGGATTTCTTTTAAAGTTAGTTAATATTTGTAATGTTTCCATCCTCAGGTTGAATGAATTATAATGATCCGATCATGTATCAGCCTTGTATCAAAATATCTCGTTTTACATTTGAACTCTGTTTCTCAGTTTCTCATGTATAGGTATGCATGTATAGGTTGCAAGAACAAAGGCGTTACAATTCATGGGAGCTTTTCATCAACATGCCCACTAGTCTAAAATTTCAACATCTATCAAGCTTTCTTTTATTGGCGCACTAAAGGCTGTCTGTTCACCTTTCTTTCATTTGCTTAATAAATAAATTTCTCTCTATAATTTAATCCCGTCGATCATGCCAAATATACGGCGATTAAAATTTCGTAGTAAATAAATATAAATGCATCCATACACTACACACACACACATACAAACGCATTCACTTTTCAAAATACAAGCGTTTTATGAGCAATTATCTCGCTACATGTACTATCTGTAAAACCTGATTTGGACAGTTCAACACATAAAAATTTACACTAAAACCTATTCTAAGAGCTCTCTAGTGACGTTATACAGTAAAACAGCAATTTACCTACTTTCCATGCTATTGATGCACAAAAAAATCATTACGTGACGATGAAATAAAAAACCTGTTTTCAAACAGGAATTTTGTAATTTTTACGAATATGTATAGTATTTTGGGGTTCTTTGGCTAAAAAGAATAGAAAATTGACAATTTATGTCAAAAAAAAACCTGTCAAAAAGTCGTCACGTCACACGGGAATGTGTTTTATGATATTCTGAGACTGGTTGTGAACGGTTTTGAATTTTTGAATAAAATATTTTAATTGAACAGATTGGATCCATTTTCGCATAACTCTTTTGGATATCTTAATCGATAGCATTAATAATATTACTATCTAATATATAAAGATGAGTTGGACTATATATGAGGCCCTTGGAGCCAAAGGGGTATAAGTGACAAAATGGAAAAAATCGAGATAACCATCTAGAACGAATCCTTGACTGTCAATCATCATATGCTATTTTAATCATAATTTTATTTCACTATTTTGTTATGTTTAGATCTCGTTGAAAAAATCCTGCTAACTGAAATTTCCTTTTTGTTTGGAGGCAAAGGGGTATAAGTGCTGCACTTATACCCCTTTGCCTCCAAAGTCCATTAAACTGATGTACTTATACCCCTTTGCCACAAACCCTAACTTGATTTCATGGAAGTAATGTTTTTTCATCGGTACCAAAAAATTTGAAAATAAATGTAATTCACTTTTCTTTTGAATAGCTGATGATGTTTAAAAATTTACCATCAACTGTGATTCATCTGATTGCATTTAGTGATAATTCTAGTAGAAAATAAAATTAATATATTAAATTATTTTTTCAATTTCAATAACAAATTTGTGGATCACAAATTCCTGATTTCTAGATATATGCAGTGTGTCACGAATTAAAGGCTTATAAAGTACAAAAAAATTTATTTGTACGAGATAATTGGGTTAATATTGGAGCGCCTATCGTTAATTTACTGTAAAAAACCAACTCAGAGTGACCGTAAGTCCCATTCCAATACCCAATTGATTAGGCAAAGACGTACAAAACATGTGGTGATTGGAATTTAGTGGAAAATACCTTTCACGATTTATTATAAATTACACCTGATGAAAAAACGTTGTTTGAAGAGATTTACTAGAAGTTGCCAAGACCAGGTCGATCTTCAGCCATGAAATTTCTAAACCTACTGTACCAGAGTATATTTCTCATCAAAACAACAAAAAATATATTTATACGAAAACTAATTGACTCTTGTAGCAATGAATATTTATGGTTTCAACAAGATCAAAAAACCTGGATGTGAAAATTTGTTGGTGGCAAAGGGGTATAAGTGAATTTATTTGGTGGCAAAGGGGTATAAGTGCATGTGTTTGGAGCCAAAGGGGTATAAGTACCAAATTTAAAAAAATATGTGTAGCCTCAATAAACGTCAAATAAACGTTGTTTTTTGGGAAAATGTTGTAAAATGCTTTGTTTTTATTTAGGAAAATCATTCACATGAAAAAAATTCATAAAAAATATCTATGGAATTTACTGGAACACAACGAAGTTCAAGTGCTTTTTCTCGAAATCAGCTTTTATGCACTTATACCCCTTTGGCTCTAAGGGCCTCATATGTTTGTTTGTTTGTATGCACCTTATACAAATCCACACCGCTGAGCCGATCAGCCTGAAATTTGGTACAGAGATGTAGTTGGATCAGGCTAAGGTTTTAGTAATAGGTATGAGCCCCTCCCACCTGAGAAAAAGGACCCTCCCATACAACGTTCTATTTTATTCTCACGAACCAAAAGTCATGGCATGGCATTTTGTCAACCGACTTTTTTCCCCTTGGCGGGTTGTTTTCAGCATCACCATGGGCCGGGCATTAGAAACGACCATCCAGAGTTCACGTGTACTGGATAGCAAATCAAAGCCTGCTAGCGATTTAAAAATTCATAGCGAAGTTTTTGGCGGGTTTTTTTCCTTCTCCTGTTCAAAGCACGTGGTACTGGTACGAGGTATTTGATTGCAATAATGAGCCTTAATTAAGGATTGAAAAATACAATTACCCTGTTAAGAATATATTGACAAGAATTTCAGTGGTTTTCAAAGTGCTCCCTACCACCGCCCGAGGGCTTTGAGAGTCCACAAGGATACACAGTGAACTGAAAAGTTAACAGTGAATATTTAACTATTTGGACTGGAGGCTGAAAAACTAATGAACAGCGTTTTCATAGACTCCAGCTTTTAAGAACCAACCATTTTTATATTTTTAGGATTCCTTATAAAGAAAGAAAAATTAATAAGATTCAGAGTTATACGTGGAAGGCTGCAATTTCAATGCGATTTTTGATAGCCGCCGGGAAATTTAAACGGGGGAGTAGAAATTTTATTAGATAATTAAATCTGAGGTTTTAAGCTTTAAACATTTCTATTTCATTGACCAATTTATAACTTTTGAATTATTTTTGGCCATCAAAGTGTTCAATTCTACCATCCAATTTGGAAAAAAATCATTTGGTAATGCGAGTTCAAATAAATGATATCAAAGAATTTTAACATTGATTACTCTTCAAAATAATTAATAGAATGATTGTGCCCGAGGATAAAAAACTTAAATAGAACTCAAATAAAACCATTTCTATAACATTTAAATGGTAATATCGGTTCAGAGATGATTTATTTTCGAAAACTCCAAGAAACTTTTAGTAAAACTTTCTACATTTAAGAAAAACTAATCATAAAACAGTGTTCGATTAAAAAGCGAAAAAAAGCACACATACAATTAATAACATGCAAATGAGTCTTAAACATAGTTCAACAAGGTTCGGAAGTGTTTTCTGGAAATTTTTAAGTGAATAAAACTTAAATATACCATTGTACAAGTAGATCATCCATCATGAAAAGTGTGAAAATCTCCAGAAGAGATTTTCATCGAATGGAGGATGGGAAAGATAGAAAATTATTTTATCTTTTGCATTTAAAAAATTAAAGGCCAAATCTTTTCGAGTTTCTTAAAAAAAAGGTGGGTTAAAAAAAGTTTTTCGTGATAGGGAAAGGGAAAGAAAATGATTTTGAAATTCTATTGATAATCCTCAAAACTGTATGCTTCTTCAAAAAAAAATCAAATGGATAAACACAGTGAATAATCTCAATAAAAACTTTCAAAAGACTTACAAAACATACGTGGCCAAACATGAGCTAAATTTCTTGAAATGATGAATATAAAGCTTCCAACATTTCGAAAAATCAAACGACACATTTTGATTTATATTTTTTGTGAACCCGAGCAAGGCCGGGTAAAACAAGCTAGTAACATAATAAAATTAGGATTCAACAACTACTGTGATACAACTATAAACTATTTTAGGACGATAATTAAGGTTTTATCGAAGTTTTTTTAGATAACAGTTTTTTTTATATCATTGTGAGTTTGTTAAGTTTCATATATACATCATTCCTAAAAATGCAGAAGGGTATTATTGTTTGATCAAGGAAGAAAAGATCTTAAGTTGAGGCTCCGTGTTTGTCGATTTCTAAAACAGCCACTCTTTAAACAACTGTTTTTTTATTTTGTGATAAGCATACACATTTTAGATAACAATAGTTCTTTACGTTTCATGCATATATTAGTCATTTGGCATCAAAATTATCAAAATCGATTGAAAATTATAGAATAAGGTTGACAGAATTTTTCTTGCTCTTATTCAGGCCGGGCAAATCCAGACTGTTTTGTCTAAAAACCTGGCAAATCAGGGCATTTGATTTCAAAATGTTCAACCCAAAAACCGGGCAAGTTTAATCAAAACCGAAAACACAAAAAACACAACAACAGATTTCAAACATGTTTTAGACTTCAAAAAATCAGGTGGTGATTATTTTGATAAACTTTTCCAAAAAATATTGTAACTCTGTGTAACTTTGATTTTTTTTTGTTTGATTTTGCAAATAAGGTGAAAGGATAAGAGAAAAATCTGAGTAACCAGGTCGCATCGTATCTTTTTCAAAATTTTTTTTTCAATATTTGGGCAATCTGGTGTGCTTATTGTAGTGCTTTTTTTTTAATAATCTTGAAGAACCGTAGTGTACAACAATAAAAATATCCATGTTTTATTTGGCACTCTTTATTTGAGTAAATTCAAAAATTAAAAGAATCAGCTTCGTAGTTCTAACCTAGACTAGAATCAGCTCAAAAAATCTATCTATTTTGGATTTCATTTTAAAATTGAAATTTCAAACTGGGAATATTAGGCATTCGAGATTCATATATGTTAGACATTCTAATTAAAAACTCTTTTTCTGATTAAAATTTTAACAAAGAATTTTGATTAAGAATTAGTAGTCAGAATTATTTATTTACTAGCTTGTTTTACCCGGCCTTGCTCGGGTTCACAAAAAATATAAATCAAAATGTGTCGTTTGATTTTTCGAAATGTTGGAAGCTTTATATTCATCATTTTAAGAAATTTAGCTCATGTTTGGCCACGTATGTTTTGTTAGTCTTTTGAAAGTTTTTATTGAGATTATTCACTGTGTTTATCGATTTGATTTTTTTTTTTGAAGAAGCATATAGTTTTGAGGATTATCAATAGAATTTCAAAATAATTTTCTTTCCCTTTCCCTATTACGAAAAACTTTTTTTAACCCACCTTTTTTCAAAGAAGCTCGAATAGATTTGGCCTTTAATTTTTTAAATGCAAATGATAAAATAATTTTCTATCTTTCCCATCCTCCATTCGATGAAAATCTCTTCTGGAGATTTTCACACTTTTCAAGATGGATGATCTACTTGTACAATGGTATATTTAAGTTTTATTCACTTAAAAATTTCCAGAAAACACTTCCGAACCTTGTTGAACCATGTTTAAGACTCATTTGCATGTTTTTAATTGTATGTGTGCTTTTTTCGCTTTTTAATCGAACACTGTTTTATGATTAGTTTTTCTTAAATGTAGAAAGTTTTACTAAAAGTTTCTTGGAGTTTTCGAAAATAAATCATCTCAGAACCGAAATTACCATTTAAAAGTTATGGAAATGGTCCTATTTGAGTTCTATTTAAGTTTTTTATCCTCGGACACAATCATTCTATTAATTATTAGAGTGATCAATGTTTAAATTGTTTGATATCATTTGTTTGAACTCGCATTACAAAATCCAAATTGGATGGTAGAATTGAACACATTGATGGCCAAAAATAATTCAAAAGTTATAAATTGGTCAATGAAATAGAATTGTATAATGCTTAAAACCTCAGATTTAATTATCTAATAAAATTTCTACTCCCCCGTTTAAATTTCCCGGCGGCTATCAAAGCATTGAAATTGCAGCCTTCCACGTATAACTCTGAATCTTATTAAGTTTTCTTTCTTTATAAGGAATCCTAAAAATATGAAAATGGTTGGTTCTTAAAAGCTGGGATCTATGAAAACGCTGTTCATTAGTTTTTCAGCCTCCAGTCCAAATAGTTATTTACTGTTCACTTTTCAATTCACTGTTTTTTCTTAGTAGACTCTCAAAGCCCCCGGGCGGCGGTAGGAAGCACTTTGAAAACCACTGAAATTCTAGTCAATAAATTTCTTACAGGGTAATTGTATTTTTCAATCCTTAATTAAGGCTCATTATTGCAATCAAATACCTCGTACCAGTACCACGTGCTTTGAACAGTAGAAGGAAAAAAAACCGCCAAAAACTTCGCTATGAATTTTTAAATCGCTAGCAGGCTTTGATTTGCTATCCAGTACACGTGAACTCTGGATGGTCGTTTCTAATGCCCAGCCCATGGTGATGGTGAAAACAACCCCGCCAAAGGAAACTAAAAACGGTTGGCAAAATGGGTGCCATGACTTTTGATTCGTGTGAAAAAAACGAAAGTTGTATGGGAGGGTCCCTTTTCTTAGGTGGGAGGGGCTCAAAACTATTACTAAAACCTTACCCTGGTCCAACTACATCTCTGTACCAAATTTCAGGCTGATCGATTAAGCGGTGTGGATTTGTATAAGGTGCATACATACATATATAGTCCAACTCATCTTTATATATTAGATGTATTTTGAAATCAGGCCACTATCGTAGAAAAATATCTTGAGCAGAAACTATTTTTTTAGAAAACCCTCTTCTTTGCAGATGAAAAGCCGATGATTTTGGCGCGCATCACAGCCGTTAATGCGTGCAACACTGTCATGTTATTTCTGGATCATTTCGTCTCATGTCACGGTGGTTTGTTTCAAAACAATTTTTTTTAATGGCCCTTATATTTTATCATAAGCTTGTTTTGTTCCATTTGTTCTGCTCTGTTCAGTTAGATTTAAAATGTATTCATGAGGATGCTTTGATTTTTGAATGTTCCCAGACTGACCATTTTTGTAGCATTGAATTTCAAAATCAGTAAATTTTATATGAACATAACTAAAACAGTTAAATTTGGTCATTATTTTACGTTGCGTTATTATTTTAAATTTAGTGTTGCGGTCGGGACTGTAGACCAGCTTAATATTTTTTTCATTACGATTCTAATCGCAATGCAGTCTTCCAAAGAAATATTTTTCAGAGTTAAAACTTTTAGAAAAATCATATTCAAAGAAATCGGCCGGGAGATATCAAAGTAATTGATAAAGTACTGTTTTTCATGTTCCTTCCTAACAAAATGTAGGTATCAAAATACCATACAAATTTCAGACTCGTTGAGCAATTCCTCGGTCCGACCAGGTCCTTATTTGGCGTAGGATCTTGTACAAGGCCTATCAATTTTATCCTGCAGTCCATAACATTTCACAGGTTCAAATTTCCTCTACAAATTTGTGGCACTCTTATCAACCTTTTTACTTACTTTTTACATTCATTTTCAACTTCAGGACTTTAATGTCAAAATTATACCTCATTTGCTATCATGCTTTGAAAGTAAAATTTGGTATCATTTCGCCCGAGTAAAGGTGGTACAATGCCAAAATTTGGGTTTCGTTTTTCATATACGGATACTCCATTCATGTCTAGAGGGTGTCCACAATAAAATTGCCACACTATGAAGTTGCTCTAACTTTTTAACCGTCGGGTAGAATTTAATGAAAATTTGGGCAGAACAAAGGATCTCTCGCATCGTTTCATCGCTTAAACGTTGGGAGTTGCTTATTTCACGGTGTCACGGTTCGGTTCGAGGAACGATTGACCACCAATCGGACGCCCAGAAGTGAAGAAAAAATATTCCGTACAACACCAAAAATCATAACCGGCGCAGTTGGGGCCTTCAACCGAAACCCGAACGCCTCCGTTCGGGATGTTGTTAAGAAGCTGCACCTAAGCCGAAGTTTTAGCCAGGAGGCCAAAACTAAGCCTGGGCTTCGAACGTGCAAGGCCTACATAATCGCGACGAGAAGCAGAACAAGTCCGCCAAAACCCGTGCCAGGAAGTTGTACCTCAACATGCTGGCGAAAGTTGAATGCTGCATCATGGACGACGAAACGTATGCGAAGGCCGACTTCATAAAGATTCCCGGCAACTTGTTTTTTACAGTCAACGATATGTTTAGCTTTTAGGAGAATGTCCGCACTCAGAAGTTGTCCAAATTTGTGAAGAAATTCCTGGTTTGGCAAGCCATCTGCAAGTATGATGGAACGATGCGACAGATCGTTATTCTCATGATGAATGCGCAAGATTTTATCACGCACGAGCTGTTTTTCCGACTCCATTTCCGCGAGTTTTGATCACAGGACTTCAAAACTTGCAGAATGTAAACAATGCACTATGAACTAAATCCACCCAAATTTTCATAAATTTCTAGCCGAGATTAAAAAGTTTGTGCAACTTCATAGTGTGGCAATTTCGTCGTGGACTTCATCATTGGCCATCATTGAAAGCTAAATGAAACCTCGGTTTGCAACCGTCTCGAAACCGGATGTGAAAGCGAAGGGATACCACTATCGTTGTGCTTTCAAAACTTTTTCGAAAAAATGGTCAAACAAGGTATCATTATGCATTAAAATAATCAAATATGCTATCTGCATATGAAATATTACCGAAAATGAAAAATAATAGGATAATTTTGACAGAGTACCATCAAAATTTTGGCATGATAGCAAAATTTGGAATTATTTAACCCTTCATGTCTATTCGGCTTGATGGTTTGGTCATCCAGAATCTAATTTTTTTTCGGTATAATCTCTATGAAAACAAATCGATTCATTTGCAACGAACCGTAGTTAAAATGCCTAAATGTCGACAATTATATTGCGTCTTCAAAGATATGAAAATAAAAAAATTGATTGAAAACTGCACTACTATCAACTACGGTGTTGAGCAACGGGATAAACCACCAACAAGTTTTGAAATGGAAAAGATATACTTTAGAGCAAGTTCACTGGTGTTGGGAAAAGGTGGAAGAAATTTTGTCACTTTTTGCACATTTTGAAAATTTTGCCATGCAAAAACATTTTCAAGATCTGTGGCCTTCAAGATTTTCAACAACAAGTGCTGTAGTTTTTCAAGCTGTGATGCAAAAATAGCAATATTTCTATCACATATGGCTGAAATAGAAACAGTGCTGTAAAAAAAATACACCGCCCAAAGATCTTGAAAACATTTTTGCATGGTAAAATTTTCAAAATGTCAAAATTTCTACCACCTTTTTCCAACACAAGTGAACTTGCTCTTAAAGCGCATGCAAATTGCTGACCATGACTTAGCAATATATCTACACGCTCGTTTTAAAATGACCATTTATGGATAAAAAATAACCATTTTTACATTTCTTTGAAAAACTGCCTATATGGTTATTTTTTAATAATTATTTTCCATGAAATTTTAACCATTTTGATAGTTCTCGAGTGAAAACCACAAAATGATTGAAAAACTTGGCGGCTCATCCCCGCCATTTTGAAAGTGTTTGGTTCCGCAGTACGGTGCATTCTGAAAGTAGAGTATAAATTCAAAATTTTTCTCATATACCGCAGCTTAGAAGTTAAAAATGATACGACGAACATCTTCTGGCCCAGAAAGGTCAGTCTTCAATGACATTTTAAATTCAAAATTGAGTCTGAAGAAGATTTTTCCTCCACAATAGGATGCCAAAATCTGAGGATCCGTTCCGGTGTCATAGATTGCTAGTACGATTATATTCCGTACCATCCGGGGAAAACTGTAGCTGTTCGGACTAATTTAAAAATATTACCCGGCTGTTGAGGAAACATAGAGCTCGAAAAAATTGGTTCCCGGTGATATCCTCAAAATTCAGTGTGTCTCAGGAAAACTCCTACAACGCTTGGACCATGTCTAGGCTCGCAGGCGAATGAACCAAACTTCCAACCAATTCGACGAACAAATTGGAACCACTTAACACGATTTATACGGAAACAAGCAAGCTCAAAAACAAAATTTTCATGAGATTTTATGAAAAAAATTAAATTCAAATTATTGTTTTTTTTTAATTTTCTGTTCCCCCTGAATATCTGATAAACTATAAATCCCTACCCAGCAAACATGAAATCGCATTAAAAATGATAACTCAAGTCATTAAAAACGTTATTGAAATCATAATTCCAACTAACGCAAGTAAAAGGTCGTAAAAATCGTTACTCGAACTTGGAATTAATGGTTTAAATCGGATATGATAAAAAGTCCGCCATGTTCGCAGATTTTGGAGACGATTTCGTTCCATTTTTTCTCCCGCGTGAGACAAGTGAGAGAACAGCTTTGATGTTCTCTCTGCGACCAGCAGTGCAACCAGATTGATAAAAATCTGATGTTGTATTTGCAAGAATTGCCCAATGACAGAAGCAGCAAATATTGTCGCTGGCAACGGTTCGCATGCGCTGAGAGAAAAAACTTGTATTCTCTTGCATTCTTACTATGTATGTATATTGCCTCCACTTTGGTAGGTAAATGCTGTTTTTTCGAGTTTCATACGATCATTTTGTAATGTATATGAAATGTATAACAAAGTTGTTGAGAAATATACCTACAAAAATGTTTGCTGGGTAGATAATCACAGCAGATGTCAGGAACCAAAAAATAACCTATTTAAAGCTTTTCCTCCAAAATTAAAATTAAGTTAAAAAACAATTTTTCACCTTCTTCGCCTCTGTGTCTTATGTTTGGAAAATAACCATATTTCAACTTCACCCCAAAAAGTCATTTTATGGATTCTCATGGAAAAGTCATAAAATGGCATATCGCGGAAATCGGTTAAATATGGTTATATTTTATCTATAAGAGCAAGTTAACTGGTGTTGGGAAACAGTGGTAGAAATTTTAACATTTTGAAAATTTTACCATGCAAAAATGTTTTCAAGATCTTTGAGCGTTGTATTTTTTTACAGCACTGTTTCTATTTCAGCCGTAGAAATATTGCAGTTGCAAAACTACATGCGAAACTACAACACGTGTTGATAAAAAACTTGAAGGCCGCAGATCTTGAAAATGTTTTTGCATGGCAAAATTTTGAAAATGTACAAAAAGTGACAAAATTTCTACCACTTTTTCCCAACACCAGTGAACTTTCTCTTAATGGCTGTTTAAAAACTAGCGTGTACTATCTTTGATAAACGGATAGAACGAATTTTTGGTAACGGAACGAACTTCTTTGATTTTGGTGTGATTCTACTAAAGTAAAAAAAATAATCTTCAAATGATGAAAAATAATTGTGTTAAAAATTCATTTTTTTAGAGAAAAATCCCAGATACTAGAAAAATGAAAAATAAAATCAATTTTTTGTACGTTAAAAATAAACATAGTTTTATGAAACGATAAATATGCGTGAATGTGGTAATTTCAAACTGCTTTTTCGGTCAATTGAAGTAGACAAAAAAATACATATATATAATTATCCTCTGCAAATCACCCATTCTGTTCTGGATGTTGATGATTGGTTCGTTAGAAAGCGTTTGCTTTTAGTAATCATTTGGAAATTTAACGATAACTTACCCTTCCAAAGCTTTTCGCAAAATATGCGTTTCGGGGAAATTTGACTTGTAATTTGTTGTTACTCGCGTGGCCGCAAATGTAGGTTATTTATTCTAGTTTATAAATATTTTAAAATGAAATGAATTTGTTCTACTAGGTTGTCTGTAGTTGGTTCCGAATAAAAAAAGTCCAAAAAAACCATTTTTTTTTTCAATTGCTTATAATTTCTGACAACTTTGCAGTATTTGGGTGCTTTTTTGATTTTTGGAATTGGTAAGAATACATCTATCCTACGATGTATAAATATGTTGGGTTCCAATGAACATTTTTATCGCTATTCCGGATTTTCCGGTAGAAAATAAGTCTAACATAAAACAAAGACATCCAATGTTGTCTTTGCATCGCTGTATCTCATTTCTCAATGAACCGATTTTCCAAACTTAAATTTTAGTTTTTTCTCGTAAATTAGATTAACATTTTCATAGAACATATTTGGTCTTTCAAAAATCTCAGTTCCTCAGTATATTGAAATGATGATTAAGATGCTTTGAATCATTTGAACTTTTTTTTTAACTCTTCGGCTAATGGTCATGATAGACCAAGGGTTGATTGCTCAATTTTATAATTTAAAGAAAATCTAAAAATCTTGAAGCCAGGACAAGGCGCTTCAAATCAGTTCAAAGATGTTGAAGCTTTTTGAAAAAAATTGATTATTTCAGAACGTCAGTTTCTGTAGGCAAACACACATTTTAAAACTTACAGCATTCTATTCAACACTGTCAAATCGATCGTCTTTATTCTAGTGTAGGTATGTGAGCTATCAAAAAATCTTGGTATGTTTTCTTCAAGATCAAGGATCCGCTAAAAAAAGATAAGCTCCAAGGTTCAGAGTATTCTAGGCTGAAGCTTTTTTTGTTTTTATTCTGTACCTGAGAATCTTTAAGGTCTTGTTTTGACAGTCCTGACTTTACTTAAAACATAGTATATAAATAGTTATGCTAACTTTTGTTAAATAAAAGTATTATTGGCAATACTGAAACTGATAACTGGTTTTACCGAGCTATTTTTCTTATACCAACTAAATTTTGTTTTAACAATCTTCCAAATCTTTACTGCCGGTATTGTGATACTGTCATAAAGAAATAATTTTTTATTTTCGGGTCCCTTAAGATATTTAAGACATCCTTAATAAAGCACACTATTTGTGTTATTTTAGTTTTATTTGATTTTTTTCCAAATTTCTAGAGTGTTTTATTGTAAATGTGGACTAGAAATTAATGCATACCTTTGAACTAGCAACCGATATGAATAAAACATATTTTTGTTATTCTGGTAATGTAAATGATACCTAGACAATAATCTCCTAAGATAATTTGATTTTCATGTTTCGGAGTTTAAAAACAAAATATGAAAAACGAGGTTCTTCGAAGCTTTAAGGATTTTTAATCCATTTGAACCAGTTATCGAGTTTCCTTTTTAAGAATAAGGCTACTTATCGAAAAATATTTCGTAAATAAACAGAAATTCTGGATGCAAGTAGGTGTAGAAAAAAACCTTGTAAATACGTGTTGCAAAAAAACATGGAGAACTCCTTCTTTCGAAAAATGTTCTAATAACTTTTTGGTTTTCCAAAGCTCATTTTTTACAGCATAAATAAAAGAAAAAAAGTGAATATTTTTCATGCACTGATTGTTGCTTATTTTATCTCAGAGAATGTTATAGTTATGTGATTTTTCTTCCACGTTATTAGACGCCATTAATCCCAGCTCAGCACTGCACAGATTTCATCCATTATCGATTGGAACTAGACAAACTTAACCCTACGTTGCGGGTTTAATATAACAACGAACCCATCAAAAAAATGTCGACAATGAATAATTTATCGGAATCGTTTCATTTATTGATGGTTTGCGGAAAATTTTGTTTCCGCATGCCTCGCGGGTGCCATTTTTCGACGGATGGCGTACAGATGTGTGGCTTGTATTGATGCATCCATTGGTGGGTTTCGTTTAAAATAATTCAGCATTTTTTTTGTTGTTTTCCTTTAAAACTCCGCAGCTGGAACCCATGTTGTGGTGGGAATAACTGGGATTGAATAGGTACCTAAACCGCTACCGGTAGTGGATCAGTTCAAAATGATTGATTGGGGTCTAGTTAGTATTGCATGAGTGTTTCTCAAAACCACGTGATTAGTTTTATCGGCTGAGGTTTGAAAATATGTACAGGTTCTGGGAGAAAGGAATCCAAATTAGCTTTCAATGCAAAGAAATATACAAAATTTAACTAATATCGAGAATCACTGTTAGCGGATGTTCAAATACCATGTGCACGCAAAATAGCACGTGATTTGTTTCAACTATGAGTCGACACAGTATTGTTAAACCGTGAAAATGTGACACCGATTTGTCTGCGGTTAACCAATTTGATATTAAAATCGAATCATCAGACGCTTTTGTAGTTGAGTGATGTGGTCGGCAACAATCAAATCACGATTTTTCTGCAAGTAATTATGCATTCTACAGAAATAAAACACACCACTTTCATTTTGGCTGGTTTGAATTTTTCTTTGAGTCTGTTCATAATGACAGTGAAATAATTTTTAAAATGCCTCATTAGGCAGTTTTCCACCTGGAAAAACTGGCAAAATGCACAAGTCTAGGGCTCTCAAAAATGTTTCCAAAGGATGGAGAAAAAATGGTGAAAATGTAATCATTTCAATTAACCGAGACTTTCTGGGTGGATAATAACCGCCGGCTTGGTTAATAATTTGCAGCTCCTACTGCCTACACCACTTGTTGACGATTTGAAGATTAAAGAATCAAATTAGGAAAGAGTTTCGGTGTGGTGCGGAAAGGTTTATTGAATTGAAAACGTAACTCAGTTTCACGGAAATTGTTAAAGGAGAAATAGAAACGAGACACAAGTTCATCACCAATTCAATGTTTACGTAAACAAATAAAGTAACATTTCATCACATTTTCAATGTTAGATGAAGATTGTTTTATTTTAGTTACTCTTCTCCAATCAATAAATCAAGTAGAAAATTGACAGAGACAAACAATTTGCATTACCCTCTTCATCAGCAATTCGATGACCTTTTGGCAGTTTTCCGATAAGAACAAATCGGTGCAACAAAACGCCAAAACTCAGCATCGTCATCGTCGACTGCGGACTGCAACGAACGAAATCTTTAATGATGATGGGTACCTACCTGTCTGTGTCATTCCCCGTGTCATTTGAACAGATAGGGAAAGAAAAAGCTGCCAGAGTGAGTCTAGCCACCTGAATAGGACCAGATAATTTCTATCAGCCACTACACTAGCTCTATTGAAGCTGCGCGCCTCGGCTCGTGCAAACGGCAATTACCAAAGGTTCAAAGGGTAGCCTTCGGTGTAATTAAAGCTCCACTCATTCAAAGCTTTCACGGCAGGTGGGTAGGTATAGACATTCTAACCATCTCGTCGCAATTTCTTCCCCCCATTCACTCGGTTTGGCGTCGCCGTCGTCGTTCGGTTCATTCCGGGCCGATTCTTGTTTGACGTTGATGAAAAACCAACCCCCTTTCAGCCGTCTCCTCGTTTTGATAGCAATCTTCTATAGAGAAAGATTCTATAGAAAATGATCTGCCCCTTTCTATAGGTAGTTGCGTCGTCGTTCGTTGACGAAAAGAGGAACGTTTGTTGTTGGCTCGTTGCTCTTCTGTTATTTGTGCTTTTCTGGTGCTGTTGGTGACATATTTCTACTTAAGCCTTCAGAATTTCACTCAGTCAGTTACCCGGGCCTGTTTGTCAGCTGTTTGAAGATTTTTTGAGCTTTCAATTCGAAGTGTATTTTCATGTTCATAAAAATTGAAAGATGATATGGGAAAAATCATAAAAACTATGAATACCAGTGAATTTGAAAAAAAAAATACGAATGACGTATTTAAAACCAAAACCAATTTATAATTTAAAGTTGAACCAAATGAAACAACAATAGGAATATTCCTCACTCTCCAGAATCTTAAAGGACACATAAAAACACGCCTCGGAGCGAGGAAAGTTCTTACCAACAAGAATTAGTGCCATCGTAAAGCCCTTAGTGACCTCAGACAGAAAATAGTTTTTTTTTCTCCAAAAGCTTCCGGAGTTAAGTTTATTATCACAGAAGTTTTGTGTCTCGATTTGAAAATCATACCATTACAACACTACACCTACCATTTTTTAATTTTCCTAATATCTCTCATGATAAGTTATTTGACATCGTTAATAAAATTCCCGCTTGAAATATGATTTTGAATTGTCGGCTCAACGAAACTTTTATTGGAGTAGTTTGTTTTAGAGTCCACGCAAAAACTTTATTCACATATTTTATTATTTTTTTCCACTACCAAATCATTCATTGTTAGAAATTGCTGATTTTTATTTACCAAACGTGCTCCAGAGCATTTGAGTTGTGTTTTGTGAAGGTCAATTAATCTAAAATCATATTGCAGAATGGATTAATTTCAGCACCTCCTGCGCAGTTTTCCGCTAGAAAGATACAAATCTCCCATCTGTCGTATTTATATAAAATGTTTTTTTATTTTTAACAAATGACAGAACCGAAGTGAAATCAGATAAGGGTGACATGAAATTATTTGGATTAGGTATAGATAAATTCAACTTTAAATAAAATAATAGTATAAAGAAAAAATGACTAGTCCTTAAATTTTGCACTCCACAACTGTTGAATGAAGAGAAAACGTTTGAATAACTTCAATGAAATTAAAAAGGTTATTTTTAATGTAGAGAATTGAATCCAACTGTGTATGTTAAAATTTCAGGTACTAGATAAGATGAAATTGTTGTTGAAAAACATGCGATAAAAAATCGCCTTGTCTGCCGGTAGGACTTGAACCCACATCTCGCGCCTCTCCGGGGTCCATGTTTTAACATTCTACTACAGGAGACAACCTGGCGTATGAAAGTTATACTGGTCGAGTGTCGAAGTCTATCGGAATGAAGGGAATTGTTCCCCATGTGATCATCATCATTTTCGTGATCTATTTCTATTCTCATCATTTCATCTTACGGTAGTTGGACTCAACTACCGTAAGATGAAAAGATGGGAATAGAAATAGATCATTTCATCATACGGTAGTTGAGTCCAACTACCGTAAGATAAAATGATGAATGATGAAAATGATTCAAGGAAAATATCGAGATGAGTCCGTATCGGCCCGGATGCCTGAATTTTTTTTAAAAACTGTCCGGTTTGCGCTCAGATTTACCAAAAAATTCAAATTAGGTAATGGTAAGTTTAGATTTTCTGGTCCGAAAACGAATTATTCAGAATTATTTCATTAAAATTAATAAGCAAAGTTTTTAGAAGCATTGAACACAATTTGATGTTCTTCGACAAAAAATTAAGTTTCAAGTGGTTTTCTCCTATTTTTCTTGATTTTGTTCCAAAATGGATAAATTTTGCTAATATAAATTGTTCCAGAAATGATAAGCGCACTTTAAAAATAGAAAAAAAATATTTTGTTTTTAAAATTTTTATTTATTTTATTTGGTCCACTGTATCATTATTTCTGTCCTACCCAAAACTGTACTCTAATTTGATAAAAAAAATCTCTAATCATAAGCCAGACTTCGCACTTTTCTTCGATCATGACTCAAAAGCTTCTGCACAGTTGTATTACCCACAATTTTCACAACTTTTGGCCAATCCTTTTAAAATTTTCCGATGTCATCATCTGGTTTTATGTATATTCGTAGCTTGGCTTTGGTCAAAGCCCAAAAAGTCTCGATTGGCCGTGTCTCGGGACAATTTTGGCACAAAACAGTGTGTCTTTGGCATAATGACATGATGTCCAATCGGACCAAAATATGACGGGTCCATCATGCTGCTTGATCACCAGCAATATACGCTTCTGGAGGAATTCTTTGATATAGTTCTGGGTGTTCATTGTTTCGATGTGATGTACAGGCTAAATATTTTGTCGCACTCGCAAATTGCCTGCCACACCATCACCTTCTTGCCAAATTTTTCGTTGAAAATGGTCTTCTACTTTTTGGGGATATCCTTCCCAGTAAACGCGTCCTCTCAAAAATCGACAGAGCATGCAAAAAATTGAGAGTTGAGTCACCGAACTTTGAATAAAACGGTTAATTTCGGCGACACGCCAAGAACGTAAGTATTCTCATTCGGTTTGTCCTGCCGAGATACCTAGAGGCATAGAATACGGATGCGTCCTACATGCGAAATCAGTTTGAATCGTACTCTCGTACGGTGTGGTCGCATTTATCTCCGTGTTTTATATGCGTGCTTTCAATCGTAGCAGTCGACTTCGCAGGCAGGCAAACACGCGTCTCGAAGAGAAACATACAAACACGATTCGGGTTGTTTTCGTGTGTTTCTCTGGAAGGCGTGTCTTAGATTACTTCGTGTCACTCACCCAAGGCACGCGTATGGTGTGTTCCTCTCTGCCGATTAGATGATGCAAAATCGCAAGAGAGATCGATACGATCCCTCTGTCGATTTGAGTTACCTCTCTGCCGATTCATGTTTACTGGGTTGTCCTTGCGTACAGTGAAGTATTGTGGCCGAGGAAGAATTTTATAGTCCAATTCCACATACGTTTTATCGTCCATTACCCAGAACTTTAGCTAAATCCCGGTAAATTTGAATCGGCAGAGAGGTAACTCAAATCGTCAGAGGGATCGTAACGATCTCTCTGGCGATTTTGCATCATTGCATCGTTAGAGAGGAACACACCATACCAGTGAGTGCTACGAATTAAGCTAAGACACGCCCTCCAGAGAAACACACGAACACAATCCGAATCGTGTTTGTATGTTTCCCTCCGAGACGCGTGTTCGCCTGCCTGAGAAGTCGACAGCTACGATTGAAAGCACACACGGGACACGGGGACAAAATGCGACCACACCGTACGAGTGTACGATTCAAACTGATTTCGCATGTACGCATTCGTATTTGTTGCCTCTAGGTATCTCGGCAGGACAAACCGAATGAAAATATTTTCGTTCTTGGAGTGTCGCCGAAGTTAACCGTTTTATTCTAAGTTCGGTGACTCAACTCTCAATTTTTTGCATGCTCTGTCGATTTCTGAGAGGACGCGCTTACTGGGATATTGAATCATACAGTTTCCGGGCTCTTGGTTTAACAGAAGCAGATTTATTTTGGTTCCTTTTAGGTATTTTCTGCTTCCGGTATGTCTTAAGTCCAGGTCGCTCATTAGCACGCATCACGTTAGAGGTCAAGGTCCCGACTTTTCTGTTTGGAAGCAACCTTGGCCTTTTTGTCGATAGCAGGACTTACAGGGCCAGATTTTCCACCACACATTGGTACATCTTAAAATGTACAATGATGACCATGTTTTTTAATAGCTGTCCGTACCGGTCCGACGCTCACATCCCCTTCTTTGGAAAATTTTCTCAATGAGATTCCACTCAGAGTACACCACTTGTGCACGATACTTTTTCTCTTCTCCGGAGTAAGAACACGCGTTTTGAAATATAATCACAAACTAAATGTTTTTTGATGTTATGACGTACAGAAATGTGTCAACAAAAGGACGCAGCAAGTAGAATTCTGAAAAAAATGTCCAATTCAAAATGACCGTTAACATTAGGTTTGCTTGTAATTTCTGGAACAGTCAATATTTGTCCAGGTAGTGCCCAGTTCTTTTTAAAAAAAAAAAAACAAAGTTGTCCGGAATTTCCAGGCCCGGTAACTATCTAAAAATTGCTCAGTATATGCGTAGTAAAGAATCACATCGTTTTTAGCACCGCTCGCACTCGATTCACTCAGATGAGCACGCACATAGAAACTCTCGATCAGATCATTCTTAATACTTTGTTGAAAAAATCAAAACTTGAGAAAAAAAAAACGATTTTCAATATAAATTAAAACCTCATAAAATCTGTCAGTCTAACTTTCCATGTTTACTTCATGATTATCCTTTGCGCTTATTCTTGTTTATAATGAAAATAAATCAATTCCTGAGGTAACTATGGTTACATATGAGGCCCTCAGAGCCAAAGGGGTATAAGTGACAAAACGGTCGATTTTGAGTTAATGATGCCAAACGATTCTTCATATTTCAAACTATATTTGGTGATTTTTTCAGATTTTTTGAGTTTTATTTACATACTTTTACGTTCGAGAGCAAAATATTAATTTTTGAAAAATTTATGAAAATTGACCAAATACAACAACTTCAAACCGTATTTTCTCGAAATAAGATTGTATGCACTTACATATACCCCTTTGGCTCCAAGGGCCTCATATAGTAACAAACTATGAGAGATTATCAACAAACAAGCGGACAAACATATTTTAAAAATGGTTTTATTTAACAATTCTGGTTTAAATATTTTAACCATTTCTTTTTGTTACGATCGTTAGATCATAAGTTTACATTTCACGATCACATTTTGGAAGTGGTTTATATGATTAAAAAAAAGAGGAAATGTATTTCTGCAGAACTCAGGTCCTTATACTTTCTTAAACGCTTCTTGCCAGCTCAAATTTGTAAAAAAAACACGTTTGAAAGGTCAGTTGAATGTAGGTAGCCCAGTAGGGTGCCTAATCTCAAAATAGGGTGATTTTCTCGTTTTATATTTACCAATAGTAGAGGGTAGGTCCAAAAAACTGACAATTGTGCAATTCTCGAAAAGCTCCAAACCTCTAGATCGGGACTGAACTCTTCTGAACTTGTTAGTATATCCAAATAATGTTTGAAAAAAAATCAGCCGGGCCTGAATGAACTCGTCCTAGAACTTTTATTTCTTTTATTTTTATGATTTTAGCTTGTTGAATTTTACGTAGTATTTTTTTATCTCTAAATGTTTGCTGCATCCTTATTTTAAGAAAAAAATGTGAAAATTAGTTTTACAGATAAAACAATTACTGCAATTGGTGTTTTCATGCGCAATGGTCTTTAAGGCATCGCAAATATATTAAAAACTATAAATTTTCATACGTGTTCATAAGATTTTTCATTAAAAAACAAAGTTTGTTGCAAGTTACCCCATTTTCTAAGGAGGGTGAAAATCGTATGTTTTTAGAAATATTTAAAGAAACCAATAATTTTTCTAACTACGTATTTGATGTCCCATCATCCTTGAAACTTTTGATGCATAAGGAGTAAGATTAACTGTGAACATAAGGTTTATAGAAGCTATTGAAGTTGAACATTTTTGCATGTTGCCCTAGTTGACCCTAGTTTTTAGGCTTTGATTTCTTCGCGTTCCTTCATGTTTTAACCCTTCATTTTTTTCTTCTTAAAATTCATTTTAAGCAGTTGGAAATTATATGAATATCAAGAAAAAAAATTGGAATTAAATACGATTTTTAACTTTTTTCATACAATAGGTAATTGTTGCAAATTTGTTACTTTTATGAAATAAAGGGTGAAGAATGAGAACATTCTGAAATTTGAGCTTTTCTTAAGCAAAGTGTCTACTTTCTGTTACAAATAAGGTAGAAATTTGTTTCCAACTTTTGTACACGTTACCTCCCATAGTGCAACATAGTGCCATGTTTTGTTGATTTTTTTGTGTTTTCTCTGCTTATTAGATCATGCAGTTTGACAGCTTTGTGCGTTAGTGGCGACTCCTCTCGGAAAATTATCTTTTTCCAATGATCCATTGAAGATCAATCTTTATATTTACATTACTTAGTAAAATTCTTACCTTTTAATGATTTTTATCACTTGCACATAGAGAAAAGTTCAAATAAGCTGAAATTCTTATGTTTTAGATGCAACTCAAACCAAATTCTCTGCGTGATCATAGAAATGTAAGTTAAAATAGATTAAACGCGAACCTTCGGTTGAGAAAAGAATATTCAAAGTTACATCAGTTTCTCAATGCTTGAAATACCCTTCTAGTAAGAACTTTCCCCAGGGGGTGGTGCTAATGGGCATGTTCTTGCTGACATATATGAAGCAAGCTGAGTGTTACCAAGGAGTTAATCCCTCCCCTCTCATTGAATTCTTTTCTGCTTAATTTTCGAACCCCTATAAAATAAATTCTGAACATCGATTCACTATCGCTTTTCACAATGTTGATATATAATTATCAATTGAGATTTCTTGCTCTGGAGCTCGCCGTACTAAATATGGTCTAGGAATTTCTTTTTTTTTTAATGTGTAACTGTAACCTGAGTTGTCTAGATTCACTACAGGTTTTTATTGATTTCAAACATTCTTCCACAACTCTGTGTTATAATTTAAGAAGAAGAAAAAAAGGAAGATTATCATAAAATTGAGTCCCTTGGGGCTAAATGGGTATAAGTGCATAAAAGCTTATTTCGAAATTAAACGCTTTTAAGTTATTGTGTTAGGCCATTGTCCATAATTTTTTTTTCATAAACTTGTATTTTTGTTTCAAGCGTGAACGTAAATGAAATTCTAAAAATCTGCAAAAAATATCAAATATATGTGGTTTGAAATATGAAGAATCGTTTCATTAAAATCATTAACTTAAAATCGATCATTTTTGTACTCGTTTTGCTCTGAGGGCCTCACTAAATAATTTATGAGTCATCAATTAGAATTGATCAATTTGTATTGAAGCACTTTAAAATGTGGTTTTTCCGAAATCATTTCCTCTTAGATTAAATTTGTTGATTTCCTCCAGTGCAAAACAAAGATGTTCGAGCAATTATTATCATACTTTGTTTGTCGAAATTTAGTCTTAAATAACGATTTTGTTCCCACTTCCATCTGTACCGTTGAGCCGTCAACACGTACGCCGGAGCATCGTATCGTTGCTGTGTACCTGCAGGAACATTTTTCATTATTTATTTTTTCCTTACCTGTATTTCAATCAGCACTTTTCAGTGCTAAAATTATTTTCATTTCTTTTATTCATATTTTCTCTTTTCTTTCCAGCATGGGGAAGTCTTCGGCCGGCTCAAGGGCCGGAAGAAAACGGATTGCTGAACCTAATCCAGGGCCATCTGCCAAAAAAGTTGAAATTTCCAATTCATTCGATGTCCTTCATAACATCGGTGATGAGGAAATATTCATATTTAATTCTGATAAGAGTACTAAGAAACCTTCTTCTTCTTCTTATACTCTTAAAAACGAAAAGATTCCACCAATAACGGTCACGATTCCTGACTTCAATGCCTTTCGAAAAGAAATCGTCACTTCCGTCAAGGATGTGAAGATTTCTTTTCAGATCGGTCGAAGGGGAACTGCTCGTATATTGGCGGAATCTTTTAATGATTTTCAAAAGGTTTTAAATTATTTGAATAATAAAAAACACCAATTTTTTACGTACGACACTAGAAGTGATCGTCCATTTAAAGTTGTACTTCGTGGTCTCACTGGCGATCAGACACCGGATGAGATCACAGCTGAATTAAATTCTTTGTTAGGGTTTTCTCCAATTCAAGTAATTCAAATGAGGAAAAGAACCAACACGAATAATACCAGTAGTGTTGGTTTTGCTCCTGAACTTTATTTGATCCATTTTAAAAAGGATCAGATTAATAATTTAAAAATTCTGGAAAAGGCTCGTCTTATGTTTCATTGTCGAGTAAAATTTGAACCTTTTCGTAAATCTACTACCAATTTTTTACAAAATATTACGCAATGTCGTCGTTGTCAAGCTTTTTGTCACGGCACTAAAAATTGTAGAATGAATGCCAGATGCATGTTTTGCGGCTCATTCGATCATGAAAAATCTAAATGCCTTTTTGGTGGTGATAAGCCAAAAACAGAATTTTTTAAGTGTGCGAATTGCGCAGGTAATCATTCCTCGAATTCTCTAGACTGTCCCATCAGGGCAAAAATTATTGCTTCTAGGAAAAATCCCAAAGTTTCCAGAAAAGTTTCTTCTCCTCCTTTCTCTTTTTCGTCTTCACACGTCGGGCCGGCAAACAACCTGCCTGTTCGCGGTCAGCCTCGGCCTACATTGGAATCACGGCTGGGTAATACCCGAAGTGATTTTAATGTTACCTGTGCTGAATCTGCGCCCCAGACTCGTTGTTTATCGTTCTCAGAGGTGGTTGAAAATGGGATTCCCTCTTCAGGTTTAACTAATAAAAATGGGAAAAACCAAGTCTCAACGTTCATGCGAAGGCTTGGGAAAATCCCCGAAATTCAAATACTTGTTCTTCTCCTTCATTTTCTGATCCTAACAATTTTGTTGATTTGGGTGAGATTACTGAGGAAAAATTAAAATTTTTGCATCAAAATTTAATGGAAATGATGCAACTTATGTTGAAAGCAAATTCAATGTTTGAAGCTTTTCAAACTTCTTTTAATTATGCTAACAAAATTATTATGACTTTACGATTCCCTCATGGATCCAAATAGATGTTTAAATATTATGAATTGGAACGCTAGATCTTTGCTGGCTAACCAAGATGAATTCTTTTTATTTTTGAAAACTCAAAACATACATATTGCTGCCATCACTGAAACTTTTTTAAAGCCAGACAATAACTTGAAAAGCAATGCTTTCTTTAAAATTTTACGGAATGATCGACTTGATCGACAAGGTGGGGGTGTAGCTATTGTCATCAATAGTCTTCTCAAATTTAGACTTCTTCCTTCTTTCAATACAAAAGTCTTAGAAACAATTGGAATTGAATTAGAAACTTCTATGGGGAAAATTATAATTGTTGCCGCATATTTGCCTTTCCAATGCAGCGGTGAACAGAAAAATTTTTTGAAGGGAGATTTACAAAAACTCACCAGAAATAAATCTAAATTTTTTATTATTGGTGACTTTAATGCAAAACACCGATCTTGGAATAATATTTCATCAAATTCTAATGGGAATATTTTGTTTAATGATTGCTCTGCAGGTTATTACACTGTTGAATATCCTAATGGGCATACTTGTTTTTCTTCAATTAGAAATCCCTCCACAATTGATTTGGTTCTAACGGATTTAGGCGAGCATTGTAGTCAATTAGTTACTCATGCGGACCTCGATTCAGACCACCTTCCAGTATCTTTCTCTTTATCCCAAAGTCCCATTGAAAACCCTTTAAAATCAACTTTTAATTTCCAAAAGGCTAACTGGGAGCGATATATGAATTTTATTGAACGTAATTTAGATGTAAACGTTCCACTGAATTCAATAGAAGATATTGATTTGGCTATAGAAAATTTGACAACTTCAATAGTCAATGCTAAAGCCGCTTCAATACCTAAAGTTAAACATAAGTTTAATCAACCTTTAATTGATGATGATCTTCAGTTTTTGATACGACTGAAAAACATTCGTCGACGCCAATATCAACGTACTAGGGATCCTTATTTAAAATTTATTTATTGCGACCTTCAAAAAGAGATCAAACGTCGTTTAAATTTCATTCGTAATGAAAATTTTGCTAAAGCAGTAGAGGACATAAAACCCTACTCAAAGCCATTTTGGAAATTAACTAAAATTCTGAAAAAGCCCCAGAAGCCAATTCCTACTTTGAAAGATGGGGATAAACTTCTTTTAACTAATTCAGAAAAAGCTCAAAAATTAGCCCAACAATTTGAGTCTGCTCATGATTTTAATTTAAACGTTGTTAGTCCTATTGACGCTCAAATTTCCCTAGAATTTGATGATATTCTTTCAAAGCAAAATGTGTTTGAAAGTTCTTGTGAGACAAATATTGATGAACTTAAATTGATTTTCAAAAAATTTAAAAATATGAAAGCTCCGGGGGAAGATGGGATTTTCTATATTCTTATTAAAAAGTTGCCTGAAAGCACTTTAAATTTTTTAGTTAAAATCTTCAACAAATGTTTTCACTTGGCTTATTTTCCCAATAAATGGAAAAATGCCAAAGTAACTCCAATTTTGAAACCTGGAAAAAGTGCTTCAGAGCCATCAAGTTATCGACCAATTAGTTTGCTTCCTTCTTTAAGTAAACTATTTGAGAGAGTTATTTTGAATAGAATGATGATTCACATTAATCAGAATTCTATTTTCCCTGATGAACAATTTGGTTTCCGTCATGGACATTCTACTACACATCAACTTTTGAGTGTAACTAATATGATTAACGCTAGCAAATCTGAAGGTTATTCAACTGGTGTTGCTCTTCTTGATATTGAAAAAGCTTTTGACAGTGTTTGGCACAAAGGTTTAGTAGCTAAATTAGCTCGATTTGATTTTCCTGTATATCTCACCAAAATTATTCAAAATTATTTGACTAGCCGAACCTTACAAGTAAGCTATCAAAATTCATGCTCTGAAAGGACTCCCATTAGAGCTGGGGTCCCTCAGGGCAGTATACTTGGGCCAATTTTATACAATATTTTTACTTCTGATCTTCCTGATGTACCAGAAGGAAAAGGTAGAAGATTATTTGCTGATGATACTTTGCTTTCAGCCAAAGGTCGAAATTTACGGGTGGTACGCAGTAGATTGCAACAAAATTTAAATTCTTTTTTGAATTACTTGAAAATGTGGAAAATTTCTCCTAACGCTTCCAAAACTCAACTTATTTTATTTCCCCATAAGCCAAGAGCAAATTTTTTAAAACCTAATGAAAATCATTCCATAACTTTTAATGGGGTTTCATTAGAATGGTCTGATCACGTGAAGTACTTGGGACTCACACTTGATCGGAATCTTACTTTTAAAAATCACATTGAAGATATTCAATCTAAATGCAATAAATACACTAAATCTCTTTATTCTCTCATCAACAGGAAATCCAGGTTGTGTCTGCGAAACAAGATGTTAATCTACAAACAGGTCTTTCGACCAGCGATAATGTATGCAGTTCCGATTTGGTCTAGCTGCTGCGCGACGAGGAAGAAAGCCATCCAGAGGATTCAGAACAAGGTTCTGAAAATGATTTTGCGGCTTCCACCTTGGCACAGCACCGAAGATCTTCATCGGATTGCAGGCATAGAATCGATCGAAGAGATGGCCAACAAAATCATCTCCAACTTTAGAGGCAAATCGATGCAGTCTTCCATCGCAGAGATTCGTTCTCTTTACAATTAAGTTAGTTTATAGGATTTAGGATTAAGTTTATACATCTTTTTTTTTTTTTTTGCTTAACAGGATATTCTCCTTTAAATCAAATTATTTATTGCTAAAGCAAATTTAAATCAAATAAACAATGTTTAAAATTAACTGTATCAAAGAGTTGAACTGATCATAATTGATCTGAACACTTTAATTTAACTTTAATAATGTAACTTAAATGTAATGATTAAAAGACTAATAAAGACATATTAAAAAAAAAAAAACGATTTTGTTAGTTACTTGCTTTGGGGACTATAAAGTAGATTTGATTAAAAAAATTACATGTAAAAATTCATTTTCACACATATTTAGTAAATGAACCCATTCTCTTTGGTGATAAACACCCTATAGCGACAATTCATCTAATGACCTTCCAGTTATTGATGACATTTTGAATATTTATCAGAGAGACCCCTACTTGAGAAAATAAAACTTTTAATATATCATCTGGTAATAGTATATGTTTGGAAATAATCGACTCAAAAATATAAGCGGCGTAAATATGGGAGAAATAGAAGAAAATTGAAAAAAATGCTTTAGAAATTTTATCAAAAGCCGGCAGAATATTCAGCCGATTATTTTTTTGGCCGAGTAGTTGAAAAGGTCAATATTCGGTATCCGGCCGTTGGCCGAAAACCACTTTTCGGTACATCTCTACTTTGAATCATAGTTTCTTTCTTTCACTTGACCTTCCAAGGCCTTCAATATGGAAAATGATGAAGAAAGGTCGAAGAAGCTCAAAGATATTATTACATATTTGACTGGCTTCGTTCACATTTCGACTTCGATTTAGTGAATTCATATAATCCTTTACCAAGGAAATAATTTTTATATTGCTCAACTTTTCAGAAAATAAAATAGGTTCTGAAAGAACGATGCAAAATCATAACTATCCGAATTCCTACCACAGAAAATATCTCACTAATTGTAGCAGGAATCATATTTCCTATTCAAGCCAAGACAACTCTAATTTGCGCTTGATATGACAGAGGCATTGAAGCAGACGTTTGGTGTAGTTTTGAATTCATAATTGGAAATACCCGAGCACCACCACCGTGGTAATTCTATAAAACATGACTGCAACAATTGCTTTCGAGGAGCGTGGATCCATTTTAAGTTTCGGAACCACCATCACCATTGCTGGGTACCTCAATTTACAAGCACCAAACAGCAGCGCCACTTCTAAACAAGCAAAACCCGGTCCGTCCGTAGATTACCGAGAACGTCTCCAGCCTTGCGTAATAATCCGTTTCAAAACCCCCACGCGAATCCTACCCATCTTCCCTCCCTCGACATCCAAATGCGAAAAGGGCAAACAAAACAAGCTCGTTTTCACTTGTTATCCGAAGGATAGAGTCGAGGATGATTTCAAATTAAAATCTTCTCAACAACAAATACCTACCAACAACAACGTTAACAGACGAACGTTAACAGCGAGCGAAAGCCCGAGTTGAGTCGAGTGGCCCAATAGTTGTCGCCAGAGATATGACCATCAATGATGATTCCGGTCCGGGGCTCCGAGTACCATAACCAAGGACTACAAGGTTTCCAATGTTGGGCACGGAAACCCATTCATTTTTCGATCCATATTCACAAATATGTGAATCATAACATTAATCTATCTTTGAAAATATTTTTATACTGAATTTAACATAAATTCCACTAACTTTGGACGAACAAATCAATAATAAACTAAGCTCGATGAAAATTCATGATCTTTGCAACAAGACCTTTTTTTTGTCAGGAGTTCTTCAACTCGCCATTCTTAACCGTTTGAAATTTCCAGAGCGTGTTTGAAAATAAGAAGACAAGATTCGTTCATTTGGCTGCACGACAATACCTTGCCGCATGTCGAAAAAGTGATGAAATAACTTAAACCTACTGTCAGTCAAATAATGGTCCGTACAGCACTATCATCTACATCAAATTACTCTTAACAGATACTTCAATCAACAGAGTTAAACAAAAGGGGAGTTAAAATATCTTCAATGAGTGTAGGAAAAAGTTATCTTTTTTAATCTTAATTACTTTACTCATAAGTAAAACTGATTTTATGATATGATTAATATACTACAGTTACAGGGTGGCAACTCTTTCGGGAATATCGGGAAATGCGGGAAATGTCGGAATTTAAAATCCATCGAGAAGAAAGTCGGCAATTTCTCAAAAAAAAAACGGGAATTTTTGGTTCAGCTGCTCTGTGCATACTCATCCTATATGTCAGAGCCTTGGAATGATGCAGAAATACTGGCAATTCGTGAGTTTTAAACTCATCCCGTGTTTTATAAAATAGAATTCGAAACTTCGACCAACTAAAAAATGTTAAAATTCCAGAATTCATTCTAGCTTTTACCTAAAAATAGCTGGTAGAAATTAGATTATATTCCAGAAATCTAAAATTTTGTTTAGCTAGATTGTTTTTTGTTAGAACAACGGAATGTCTTAGTGAAAACTCCTATCATCAACTATTTTTTTAGTTTAAAAAATCTCGGAAGTTTCCGTGAAACGCTTACATATTTACTCATTTGTGGATAGGTTTATTCTTAAGAACTCAATATAATGATGATTCAGCTCAATACGATAAACTTGCAAGAAGCTATAAGCTGGGACTTTTTTCATTCCTGCCGACCCAACTTTCAAATGCTGACATCCAAAAAATCAAATCGACATTTTTTCAGCAATAGATTTTTTTTTTGTTTTTCATGGCGGTCTATTTAATGTTCATACAGTTACAAAATATTTTAAAAACTGCAAATTTCATAATTTTAGAGAATATTAAAAATGAATAAATAGCTAATAGCACCAAAACGATGCCGAATATTTTTTTTGAGTGACGACACATTTAACAATGACGTAGAATCAGTTCCAATTTTTTTTTAAATAAAACAATCCAGCCACAGATTTTGTAAATAGTTGTATCTTTAAATAAAAAACGATAAATGTACGAAAAATAACTTCAAATGATAATATTTAACCTTCCCATGCCGTTTACATAAAATCCGTGCAAACTTAGGTAATCTCTATTAGATCTGTGTGTTATGATTCCTCTGGCCACAAATGTTGACCGATTTCAATGATGTTCATTTTGTCAGAAATTTATTCTAGTTTCTCTACATTCTAAAACTAGGTCAATATGTTTTAGCACTGAGAACAGACGTACAAGCTCGCCTACGAAAATCGTGTAAAATTTCCAACGACCGTTTTGAACTGATTTTTTGTTTTTTTGGCTGGGCCACCAGATGTTTCCAAACATACCAAAGAGATCTGTCGAAACCAAACTGAGAAAAAATCAAAATTTAGGCCAGTATTGAACAGGCATGTTTCAAGAAAATCGCTGTTGAAGTTTCTTGACACTTTTATCACGTTGCATAATGAAAAAAATATGTTAAAAGTTAATTGCTATTTACTTCAAGCTACAAGTACTAAATTTTGAACCATGGGATACCAAAACGATACTCGAAAGTAACCCGTTTTGAGATGTCTAGAATCAGTTTTGATGGGTAAGATTGATCGTCAAGAATGTTCCTAGTTTGCTGGATTTAACCGATTCGTCCTCAGACGATAACCGTCCAAGAAGTGCGAATATTTATTCCAAAATAGTTAAAAAAGGAAGAGAAATTCTGTCCAGCCAAATGTAACTCTTATTGAATTTACCTAGTATTTTTTTAACCCGTATATTTTAGAGTGTCATTAATTCAATTATTAATTAGTTCATGTACGATTACGCCTTTTTGAAAACTGGGCACTTGAAAATTCATTTGTAGCTTTTGAAAGGCGCAATAGATGGTACTGTTTCAAGTCAAGTTTCAAGGTATTTTTTGAAATTTTACACACTTTTTTGAAATTTTTTCGTTCGACCTTGTACGTCTGTTCTCTGTGGTTTTGATAAGTAAAACTGTGGTCGGCACGAATGAAAAAAAGTTCCAGCTGATAACTTCTTTCAAGTTTATTGTATTGAGCTGAATCAACAATATTTGGAACTGTTAAATCTATCCACAAATGAATGAATTTGTAAGCGATTCATGAAAACTTCGACCGTTGTCCCGGAATTTGTGATGAAATAGCTTTTTTTAAAAAAAATAAACTATCCAGTTTTGGCTTTGTATCGCAATATCTTAGTTTTCACTAAAGCGATTTTAAATCATAAATTTCAGTTTTATTCTGTTAAATTGATTATTATTTTCATAAACCATACTTGGCCTAGAGGATAGCGTTTAAGTCTTCTAAGCCTGAGATCATGAGATCGAGTCTTTGTGACGGCATACGTAGTACTCATTCTGAGGTTTTAGCATTGGAAATTAACAGAAATACTTACTGAATCTGAAATGAAACTTTATTTTTCCTCGAAGACATTTTTCTAACTGAACACTAAACGTATATCATTCGAGGATATGATAGTTGGCATCTTACAAATGTTGTAACTACAAATCCACAAAAAGAGAAGTATATCTTTAAGTGAGAAGTATAGAATAAGGATTCTAATGCAACTCAATTTTTTAAATTTTGTCCACCCTATCCCGAGATGATCGGCTTTGAATATTGAGTGCGATTTTTTGAAAATGTTCTAACTTTAGGTTAAGTTTTAGGTGCAAAACTAAAACATTATTTCTGGGAAAAATACCTCCAAAATAGCTATTGCTCATTATCTTTCAAATGAGATCGGAAGATTTGCAATATGTCCTAAGACGGCTGAGATATGAACGATCAACATTTGCATGTTTTTTAGCGGGTGATACCAAACTTTTGGCCGGCAGTGTATGCTAACCTTTAGTGTTAACACTCAAGTCCCAACCAAGCTTGCCGAAATCACAGAAAAATCTTCAAATTCACAGAAAATTTTCATCACAGAATCTGTGTCATAGAACACAGAGCTGTAAACAATTTTAAAATTTTGGTCGTTTTTTCAAAATTTATTTTTGAATCAGAAAAATGTGATGAAATCAAAAAGTGAATTGCATAGTGGCAGCCGGTTTATGTGATAGGGGGCCTTACTAAGGACATATGAAAAATTGATAAAAATCTAAAAAGCAGTTTTAAGTTTGCATATTGTTCTGAGTCTACTCAAGATCTTTGTTGTGTCGGATAAAAAATAGATGGTTTTTGAAGATCTTACGGGAGTTTCTTGAGTAGTGAAAAGGCAATATTTCGCTATCATCGCCTATCCTCAGAGGAAGAAAGTATATGGTGACATTTTGAAAGTTCATTGTGAGTTTTTGGTGAGAAGAAAAAAGTTTATGATAAAGGAAATAAAATCTAGAGAAAGAGGGGCCCTGGAATAAGTTCAAGGGTAAAATGAGTAAAGGTGAAGTAAGGTAATGGTAAGGCATTATGTGCCGAGGTAAGATGTAATAAAAATGTAATTAAAAATTATGATTTATGTTTCTAAATAATAGAATGATCAATCATCTGCAAACTGGCCAGGTATATACACGGATGCCGGAATACCTGTAGTAAATTTATAAAATGTGAATTTTATAATTTTTTGACTGGTTTTGAAGATGATTGAAACATTCATCCAGAATATACTTGAACAGCGACACGAAACACATTCATCCCCAACAAATTACACGAAGCCATGGTGCCGGGTATGACAAGTTCTGTTAATCGGACGAAAGCAGAGAGCTCATACTTAGGTAAAACTGCGGTGAATCCGTGCACCCATGGTGGATATCTAACATACATACATACATACGAATCAGAAAAATGTGATGAAATTGGTAATGTTAGTTAATGTTCATTGAGTAAAATGTTAAAAAAAAACTTTCATAGAATTTTTAGGTAATATCACAGAAAGTCAGACTTTCAAACAACTACAAGAGCCATAAATGAAGAATGGAATGATGGGAACTTAATCACTTTTGTATTCCACAATTTTTTAAATTTCGATACTAAATAATTCATTTTTTCGTTTGTGTGAAATGTGGATTTTATGCATTATTTTGCATGCAAAATTTATCTAATATATTCCAATCTATATTTTAAAATTATTTTTTATTATCAATTTCCTCGGGATGTCTTAACTCCGAGTGACAAGGATGTCAAATTTGGCCCTAATAAGAAAGAGTTTTACAACAATATACCTTTTTAATATATTTATACTCATATTATGAAATTTTCGATATAACAATTTTCTAATTGAAAAATTCCGATAAACTACTGGAACCGACTCCTTTTATGTTTAGTTCCAAATTCCGCGCGTTTTTTTTTTCATTTTGATTAAGCTTTACTCTTAATGATTTAAAAATAAGTTTTCTCAATACGGAATATGAAAATGCACAGAATTACAGTCGGTCAGAGTGAAGTTTAAAAAAAAACGGAAATCTTGGCAAAAAAAAGAAATCAACAATTTAAGGTGATAAACGATTAAAACTTTAATGATTGTTTTTTTAGTCATTGAAAATCGAGGATTTTGCTAAACCAAACGGGAAAAGTCTAAAACAATGCGGGAAATCAAAAAATAAAATTTAAGTACATTTTTTCGGTTGTCCATACGTTACAATCAACTATAGCATTCGCTTCTCTCTAGAGGCCACTAAAATTATATTTTAACCCTCCAACGAATAGGAGCATTGGAGGGTTAAAATATAATTTTAGTGGCCTCTAGAAAATATCCAAAATATCCAAAATATTTTCAAAATAAAAAGATCACCTTAATAAGCTATACGTTCAAATTACGTGAAAAATAAACTTTCTTAATTGTTTTCTTTATAGATTTTGGTTTTTCATTGATGTCAAAATGAACAGTGAACACAACGAAATTTTAAATTTTCCGCCTCCATTGTTTTTAAACCTACAATTATACTTGTTTCTTCAGGAAACTCAAAAGTGCCTTCTAACACGAACAGTGTGCTGATTAAACTAATTTGAAACTACTGAATTTTAAACATTTCTCAAACATTTTCAAAAAAGTAAGAAAAACTTACTTCAACATTTGCAGTAGGTAGCTGAAAATCTAAATCAACTTCAATCCTAGGAAAATCATTTAATCCAAAGTTTTCCGTGCAATATTTCCTCCGGCAAAACATGACCATCAACCACTTGTTCAGCAACAGCGCTGTCCCATTCAAAGACAGATACTGTTCGCTTGGTTGAACGATTGTTGGTAATGAATTTAGTTAGGTACCTACCACCGTTTTTCTACGCTCTCTAAATTGTTGTAAAGCGAGTCCACAAATAATAATCACTTGGGAAATTTCTTGTCCTTGTGCATACTTTTTTTTGTAAAGCCAAACAGTTTTCCACCGCCACTACACCGTGTAATCGAATTGTGCTTATGATTTTGACAAGTTTGATCAATTGCTCAATGGTCAGCTAGCCGTGAAAGTGATTTTGATTGAATCGAAACAAAAACGAATGGTATTTATTTCGTGGAGCTTTTCAGAAACTGAAACGAAGTGGAATAATTGTTGCAATTAAAATATCTGAAGAGGTTTCTACCTCAGGATTATTACGAATCAAAAAATAACCATGATTCCAAGCTCCCAAATGTGTCTGAGTAAACTTGGAATCTCACATAGCTATTCTGGAATGCATTTTCGCTTTTTGTATCGTCATATTTGCTTAGAGGTGGATGAAACGGCCGAAGTGGATGAATGTGATAGACAAATGCATTGCTGTCATTGCGCGATATACAACTTTGGTTGATTCAACTCAGAGGAGATTGAGATATTCGACTCGCTACCATCAAGAGTGTTGACTAACGGATGAGGATATAATATAAGTTTTCCGTCCGAAAGACAACTCCGTGTCCGGAAGGAACGTTGAGAATTATCTCCATTGGGAAATCTGGCAAATAGTTTGAAAGGATGCTGAGTTAGCGCTGTGATATTTACGAAAAGTGAAGAAGTGAATGCTCATAATGGAATATGATGTGACTCATCATACTTCACTTAAATATTGCAAATCCTTATAAACATTTTATCAAAATATCAGTTGTCAAAAGCGTCGAAATTGTCAAATTTCTTAAAATTATCAAATTGTTAAAATTGTCAAAAATGTGAAAATTGTCAAAACTGTCAAAATTGTCAAAATTGTCAAAATTGTCAAAATTGTCAAAATTGTTAAAATTGTCAAAATTGTCAAAATTGTCAAAATTGTCAAAATTGTCAAAATTGTCAAAATTGTCAAAATTGTCAAAATTGTCAAAATTGTCAAAATTGTCAAAATTGTCAAAATTGTCAAAATTGTCAAAATTGTCAAAATTGTCAAAATTGTCAAAATTGTCAAAATTGTCAAAATTGTCAAAATTGTCAAAATTGTCAAAATTGTCAAAATTGTCAAAAATTGTCAAAATTGTCAAAATTGTCAAAATTGTCAAAATTGTCAAAATTGTCAAAATTGTCAAAATTGTCAAAATTGTCAAAATTGTCAAAATTGTCAAAATTGTCAAAATTGTCAAAATTGTCAAAATTGTCAAAATTGTTAAAATTGTCAAAATTGTCAAAATTGTCAAAATTGTCAAAATTGTCAAAATTGTCAAAATTGTCAAAATTGTCAAAATTGTCAAAATTGTCAAAATTGTCAAAATTGTCTAAATTGTCAAAATTGTCAAAATTGTCAAAATTGTCTAAATTGTCAAAATTGTCAAAATTGTCAAAATTGTCAAAATTGTCAAAATTGTCAAAATTGTCAAAATTGTCAAAATTGTCAAAATTGTCAAAATTGTCAAAATTGTCAAAATTGTCAAAATTGTCAAAATTGTCAAAATTGTCAAAATTGTCAAAATTGTCAAAATTGTCAAAATTGTCAAAATTGTCAAAATTGTCAAAATTGTCAAAATTGTCAAAATTGTCAAAATTGTCAAAATTGTCAAAATTGTCAAAATTGTCAAAATTGTCAAAATTGTCAAAATTGTCAAAATTGTCAAAATTGTCAAAATTGTCAAAATTGTCAAAATTGGCAAAATTGGCAAAATTGTCAAAATTGTCAAAATTGTCAAAATTGTCAAAATTGTCAAAATTGTCAAAATTGTCAAAATTGTCAAAATTGTCAAAATCGTCAAAATTGTCAAAATTGTCAAAATTGTCAAAATTGTCAAAATTGTCAAAATTGTCAAAATTGTCAAAATTGTCAAAATTATCAAAATTGTCAAAATTGTCAAAATTGTCAAAATTGTCAAAATTGTCAAAATTGTCAAAATTGTCAAAATTGTCAAAATTGTCAAAATTGTCAAAATTGTCAAAATTGTCAAAATTGTCAAAATTGTCAAAATTGTCAAAATTGTCAAAATTGTCAAAATTGTCAAAATTGTCAAAATTGTCAAAATTGTCAAAATTGTCAAAATTGTCAAAATTGTCAAAATTGTCAAAATTGTCAAAATTGTCAAAATTGTCAAAATTGTCAAAATTGTCAAAATTGTCAAAATTGTCAAAATTGTCAAAATTGTCAAAATTGTCAAAATTGTCAAAATTGTCAAAATTGTCAAAATTGTCAAAATTGTCAAAATTGGCAAAATTGGCAAAATTGTCAAAATTGTCAAAATTGTCAAAATTGTCAAAATTGTCAAAATTGTCAAAATTGTCAAAATTGTCAAAATTGTCAAAATTGTCAAAATTGTCAAAATTGTCAAAATTGTCAAAATTGTCAAAATTGTCAAAATTGTCAAAATTGTCAAAATTGTCAAAATTGTCAAAATTGTCAAAATTGTCAAAATTGTCAAAATTGTCAAAATTGTCAAAATTGTCAAAATTGTCAAAATTGTCAAAATTGTCAAAATTGTCAAAATTGTCAAAATTGTCAAAATTGTCAAAATTGTCAAAATTGTCAAAATTGTCAAAATTGTCAAAATTGTCAAAATTGTCAAAATTATCAAATTGTTAAAATTGTCAAAAATGTGAAAATTGTCAAAATTGTCAAAATTGTCAAAATTGTTAAAATTGTCGAAATTGTCAAAATTGTCAAAATTGTCAAAATTGTCAAAATTGTCAAAATTGTCAAAATTGTCAAAATTGTCAAAATTGTCAAAATTGTCAAAATTGTCAAAATTGTCAAAATTGTCAAAATTGTCAAAATTGTCAAAATTGTCAAAATTGTCAAAATTGTCAAAATTGTCAAAATTGTCAAAATTGTCAAAATTGTCAAAATTGTCAAAATTGTCAAAATTGTCAAAATTGTCAAAATTGTCAAAATTGTCAAAATTGTCAAAATTGTCAAAATTGTCAAAATTGTCAAAATTGTCAAAAATTGTCAAAATTGTCAAAATTGTCAAAATTGTCAAAATTGTCAAAATTGTCAAAATTGTCAAAATTGTCAAAATTGTCAAAATTGTCAAAATTGTCAAAATTGTCAAAATTGTCAAAATTGTCAAAATTGTCAAAATTGTCAAAATTGTCAAAATTGTCAAAATTGTCAAAATTGTCAAAATTGTCAAAATTGTCAAAATTGTCAAAATTGTCAAAATTGTCAAAATTGTCAAAATTGTCAAAATTGTCAAAATTGTCAAAATTGTCAAAATTGTCAAAATTGTCAAAATTGTCAAAATTGTCAAAATTGTCAAAATTGTCAAAATTGTCAAAATTGTCAAAATTGTCAAAATTGTCAAAATTGTCAAAATTGTCAAAATTGTCAAAATTGTCAAAATTGTCAAAATTGTCAAAATTGTCAAAATTGTCAAAATTGTCAAAATTGTCAAAATTGTCAAAATTGTCAAAATTGTCAAAATTGTCAAAATTGTCAAAATTGTCAATATTGTCAAAATTGTCAAAATTGTCAAAATTGTCAAAATTGTCAAAATTGTCAAAATTGTCAAAATTGTCAAAATTGTCAAAATTGTCAAAATTGTCAAAATTGTCAAAATTGTCAAAATTGTCAAAATTGTCAAAATTGTCAAAATTGTCAAAATTGTCAAAATTGTCAAAATTGTCAAAATTGTCAAAATTGTCAAAATTGTCAAAATTGTCAAAATTGTCAAAATTGTCAAAATTGTCAAAATTGTCAAAATTGTCAAAATTGTCAAAATTGTCAAAATTGTCAAAATTGTCAAAATTGTCAAAATTGTCAAAATTGTCAAAATTGTCAAAATTGTCAAAATTGTCAAAATTGTCAAAATTGTCAAAATTGTCAAAATTGTCAAAATTGTCAAAATTGTCAAAATTGTCAAAATTGTCAAAATTGTCAAAATTGTCAAAATTGTCAAAATTGTCAAAATTGTCAAAATTGTCAAAATTGTCAAAATTGTCAAAATTGTCAAAATTGTCAAAATTGTCAAAATTGTCAAAATTGTCAAAATTGTCAAAATTGTCAAAATTGTCAAAATTGTCAAAATTGTCAAAATTGTCAAAATTGTCAAAATTGTCAAAATTGTCAAAATTGTCAAAATTGTCAAAATTGTCAAAATTGTCAAAATTGTCAAAATTGTCAAAATTGTCAAAATTGTCAAAATTGTCAAAATTGTCAAAATTGTCAAAATTGTCAAAATTGTCAAAATTGTCAAAATTGTCAAAATTGTCAAAATTGTCAAAATTGTCAAAATTGTCAAAATTGTCAAAATTGTCAAAATTGTCAAAATTGTCAAAATTGTCAAAATTGTCAAAATTGTCAAAATTGTCAAAATTGTCAAAATTGTCAAAATTGTCAAAATTGTCAAAATTGTCAAAATTGTCAAAATTGTCAAAATTGTCAAAATTGTCAAAATTGTCAAAATTGTCAAAATTGTCAAAATTGTCAAAATTGTCAAAATTGTCAAAATTGTCAAAATTGTCAAAATTGTCAAAATTGTCAAAATTGTCAAAATTGTCAAAATTGTCAAAATTGTCAAAATTGTCAAAATTGTCAAAATTGTCAAAATTGTCAAAATTGTTAAAATTGTCAAAATTGTCAAAATTGTCAAAATTGTCAAAACTGTCAAAATTGTCAAAATTGTCAAAATTGACAAAATTGTCAAAATTGACAAAATTGTCAAAATTGTCAAAATTGTCAAAATTGTCAAAATTGTCAAAATTGTCATAATTGTCAAAATTGTCAAAATTGTCAAAATTGTCAAAATTGTCAAAATTGTCAAATTTGTCAAAATTGTCAAAATTGTCAAAATTGTCAAAATTGTCAAAATTGTCAAAATTGTCAAAATTGTCAAAATTGTCAAAATTGTCAAAATTGTCAAAATTGTCAAAATTGTCAAAATTGTCAAAATTGTCAAAATTGTCAAAATTGTCAAAATTGTCAAAATTGTCAAAATTGTCAAAATTGTCAAAATTGTCAAAATTGTCAAAATTGTCAAAATTGTCAAAATTGTCAAAATTGTCAAAATTGTCAAAATTGTCAATATTGTCAAAATTGTCAAAATTCTCAAAATTGTCAAAATTGTCAAAATTGTCAAAATTGTCAAAATTGTCAAAATTGTCAAAATTGTCAAAATTGTCAAAATTGTCAAAATTGTCAAAATTGTCAAAATTGTCAAAATTGTCAAAATTGTCATAATTGTCATAATTGTCAAAATTGTCAAAATTGTCAAAATTGTCAAAATTGTCAAAATTGTCAAAATTGTCAAAATTGTCAAAATTGTCTAAATTGTCAAAATTGTCAAAATTGTCAAAATTGTCAAAATTGTCAAAATTGCCAAAATTGTCAAAATTGTCAAAATTGTCAAAATTGTCAAAATTGTCAAAATTGTCAAAATTGTCAAAATTATCAAAATTATAAAATTATCAAAATTGCCAAAATTGTCAAAATTGTCAAAATTGTCAAAATTGTCAAAATTGTCAAAATTGTCAAAATTGTAAAAATTCTCAAAACTGTCAAAATTGTCAAAATTGTCAAAATTTTCAAAATTGTCAAAATTGTCAAAATTGTCAAAATTGTCAAAATAAGAAGAAAATTACAGAAAACTACAGAAAATTACAGAAAAATACAGAAAATTATAGAAAATTACAGAAAATTACAGAAAACTACAGAAAATTACAAAAATTACAGAAAATTACAGAAAATTACAGAAAATGACAGAAAATTACAGAAAATTACAGAAAATGACAGAAAATGACAGAAAATTACAGAAAATGACGAAAATAACAGCAAATCATAGCAAATTACTGAAAATGACAGAAAATAACAGAAAATGAGAGTAAACGACAGAAAATGACAAAAAATGACAAAAAATGACAGAAAATTACAGAAAATAACAAAAATATACAGAAATTTACAGAAAATTACAGAAAAATACAAAAAATACAGAAAATTACAGAATATTAGAGAATGTAACAGAAAATGACAAAAAATTATAGAAAATTATAGAAAATTACAGAAAAATTACAGAAAATTCCAGAAATGCAGCAGTTTACCGAAAATCACAGGAAATGACAGATAATAACAGAAAATTACAGAAAATGACAGAAAATGAAAGAAAATGACATTAAATGACAGAGAATGACAAAGAATGACAGAAAATTACAGAAAATGACAGAAAATTACTAAAAATGACAGAAAATGACAGAAAATGACAGAAAAAGACAGAAAAATGACAGAAAAATGACAGAAAATGACAGAAAACCACAGAAAATGACAGGAAATGAAAGAAAATGACAGAAAATGACAGAAAAAGACAGAAAATTACAGAAAATAACAGAAAATTACAGAAAATTACTGAAAATGACAAAAAATTACAGAAAATGACAGAAAATGACAGAAAATGATAGAAAATTATAGAAAATATGAGAAAATGACATAAATTTTAGAAAATGGCAAAAATTGACAGGAAATGACAGATAATGACAGAAAATGTTAGAAAATGACAGAAAATGACAGAAAATGATAGAAAATGACAGAAATTGACAGAACATTACAGAAAAATACAGGAAATTACACCAAACTCCAGATTATTACAGAAAATTACAAAAATTTACGGATTATACCGGAAAATTATAGAAAATTACAAGAAAAAAATTCGGAAAAACACAGAAAATCACAACAATTGACAGAATATACATTAAATTTTAGAAAATTACAGAAAAATAGAGACAGTTTTAGTAAATAACAGAAAAATACAGAAAATGACAGAAAACTACAAAAAATTACAGAAAATTACAGAAAATGACAGAAAATCACAGGAAATTACAGAAAATTACAGAAAATGACAGAAAATTACAGAAAATGACAGAAAATGACAGAAAATTACAGAAAATGACGAAAATAACAGCAAATCATAGCAAATTACTGAAAATGACAGAAAATAACAGAAAATGAGAGTAAACGACAGAAAATGACAAAAAATGACAAAAAATGACAGAAAATTACAGAAAATAACAAAAATATACAGAAATTTACAGAAAATTACAGAAAAATACAAAAAATACAGAAAATTACAGAATATTAGAGAATGTAACAGAAAATGACAAAAAATTATAGAAAATTATAGAAAATTACAGAAAAAATTACAGAAAATTCCAGAAATGCAGCAGTTTACCGAAAATCACAGGAAATGACAGATAATAACAGAAAATTACAGAAAATGACAGAAAATGAAAGAAAATGACATTAAATGACAGAGAATGACAAAGAATGACAGAAAATTACAGAAAATGACAGAAAATTACTAAAAATGACAGAAAATGACAGAAAATGACAGAAAAAGACAGAAAAATGACAGAAAAATGACAGAAAATGACAGAAAACCACAGAAAATGACAGGAAATGAAAGAAAATGACAGAAAATGACAGAAAAAGACAGAAAATTACAGAAAATAACAGAAAATTACAGAAAATTACTGAAAATGACAAAAAATTACAGAAAATGACAGAAAATGACAGAAAATGATAGAAAATTATAGAAAATATGAGAAAATGACATAAATTTTAGAAAATGGCAAAAATTGACAGGAAATGACAGATAATGACAGAAAATGTTAGAAAATGACAGAAAATGACAGAAAATGATAGAAAATGACAGAAATTGACAGAACATTACAGAAAAATACAGGAAATTACACCAAACTCCAGATTATTACAGAAAATTACAAAAATTTACGGATTATACCGGAAAATTATAGAAAATTACAAGAAAAAAATTCGGAAAAACACAGAAAATCACAACAATTGACAGAATATACATTAAATTTTAGAAAATTACAGAAAAATAGAGACAGTTTTAGTAAATAACAGAAAAATACAGAAAATGACAGAAAACTACAAAAAATTACAGAAAATTACAGAAAATGACAGAAAATCACAGGAAATTACAGAAAATTACAGAAAATGACAGAAAATTACAGAATATGACAGAAAATGACAGAAAATGATAGAAAATGACAGAAAATGACAGAAAATGACAAAAAATGACAGAAAAAGACAGAAAATGACAGAACATGACAGAAAATGACAGAAAATGAGAGAAAATGACAGAAATTGATAGAAAATGAAAGAGAATGACAGAAAATGACAGAAAATGACAGAAAAAGACAGAAAATGACAGAATATTACAGAAAATGACAGAAAATGGTAGAAAATGACAGGAAGTGACAGAAAATGACAGAAAATGACAGAAAATGATAGAATATTACAGAAAATGACAGAAAATGACAGAAAATTACAGAAAATGACAGAAAATGACAGAAAATGACAGAAAATGACAGAAAATGACAGAAAATGACAGAAAATGACAGAAAATGATAGAAAATGACAGAAAATGACAGAATATTACAGAAATTGACAGAAAATTACAGAAATGACAGAAAATTACAGAAAATTACAGAAAATTACAGAAAATTACAGAAAATGACAGAACATAACAGAAAAATACATAGACATAGTATGACAGGAAATGACAGAAAATGACAGAAAATTACAGAAAATTACAGAAAATGACAGAAAATGACAGAAAATGAGAGAAAATGACAGAAAATGACAGGAATGACATTATATGACAGAATATGACAGAAAATTACAGAAAATTACAGAAAATTACAGAAAATTACAGAAAATTACAGAAAATTACAGAAAATGACAGAAAATTACAGAAAATTATCGAAAAATGCAGAAAATTACAGAAAATTACAGAATTTGCAGAAAATTACCGAAAATTACAGAAAATTACTGAAATAGACAGAAAATTACCGAAAATTACAGAAAATTACAGAAATTTACAAAAAAAAAAATTCTTTACGACATGACAGCTGATGAAAGAAAATTACAGAAAGTTACAGAAAATTTCAAAAAATTATAGAAAGTACTGAAAATTATAGAAAATTATAGAAAACTACAAAAAATTACATGAAATTCTAGAAAATTACAGAAAATTATCAAAAACTACAGAAAATTACTGAAAATCACAGAAAATCACAGAATATTACAGAAAACTACCGAAAATAACAGAAAATTACAGAAAATAATGGAAAATGACCAAAAATTATACAATTTTACAGAAAATTACAGAAAATCACAGAAAATTACAGGAAATAACAGAACATTACAGGAAGTTTTTGCAAATAACATCAAATTCAAGATTATCAAAAAAAAAATAACAGAAAATTGCAATAGTTGTAGAAAATGGCAGAAATTTACAGAAAATTACAAAAAAATATAGAAAATAACAGAAAACTACAAAAGGCACAGAAAATTTCAAAAAATTACTGAAGTTTACAGAAGTTTACAGATAATGACAGAATTTGTCAGATAATTCCAGAATTTGACAATTAAGGACAGGACATGACAGACAGAAAATTTCAGAAAGTAACAGAAAACGGCAGGAAATAACAGAAAATTACAGAAAATCACAAAAAATTACAGAAAATTCCAGAAAATCACAATAAATTACAGTAAACACAGAAATTTTCAAAAAATTACAGAAATTTACAGAAAAAAAACAAAAATTTACAGAAAATTTGAAATAAAAATTACAAAAATCACAGAAAATTTTATCAATGCTAAAAGCATATGAAAATCATCATTTCAAAGTATATTAATTAAGAAAAGGATTGTTTTTTGGTGATTTTGTGAAAATTTCTCACCTTCTTCTTTAAAGTTTGCCTAAAATTTAAAACCTCCTGCCGAGTTTCGAACCCATCATAATAAAAATTAAAACAAATCATCAAATTGTCCATTAAGCCCGTTACCCTTTTACCGTGTACTTCATCCCCGGAAAAACCACCGTTTATCGAATGGATTCCATCGATCGATCCCGAAGCCTCTCGGCTACAATATTTATGAACACGGTCATCAGCATCATCGGTTCTAGTGGAACTTTCCATTTTCCAGCTCGTCTCTCGCTGCCACGTGGCCAGGTCACTTTATGGAGATAATAAAAACAACAAGCAACGAGGAAGTAAATAACAGCAGGGCAAAAAAAACGTTCCTTGTCCCACTTTTGGTCCCTCCAGCTCAGCCTTGAATGATGTTGTGTTGTTAGGCTTCAGCCATTATCAACTGTTGCCATCGATTTCGAGGTCCAGAGATTTTCGGGGTCGTGTTTCGGTTAATGCAGTGTGAATGATTGCAATCTCGTGTTTGACAAAAATTGAGAGAAAAAAAACACGTCAGGACGTTGCAATATGCGTGATATTTTAATCACAGGGGGAGACACACAGCTCACATACGAATGGTCGCAGCCACGTGCATGAGAATCCATTCACAGACCTCGGGTTCATTTAAATTAATCGCCATTGCGATTAAGTGAGAGTGTCTGTTTGGCTGGATGAGATTATCAGATAATGATCAACTTGATTAAAGTTTGCAGTTGGCGGCACAGCAACAGTGTGAAGCTGTGGAAAACTTACATCAAGCGGAAAGAGCTCTTGAAGCTTTTGATTTTTTTGTTTTTTTAGAAATAAAACAATTGAAAATATTTCATTGCATAAGTTCTGGCGCTTTTTAATTCCCTATGATTAAAGTAAAGTAGGTCAGTTTTATAGCATTTTTTCCGCAAAAAATCGAATACAAAAAGAAGTAAATCTCCGACCCAATTTATTAAAACATTAATCAACGGTTGATTGATCCCGCGGAGCTTTGCTGACGTTTGACATTATCTGTCTCTTTTGCGTTTTCGTCCATCGAGGATCAACACAACACTCCTTGATTGACCGCACAAACAAAATTAGCCTCCCCTGGAACCAAACATGCGGTAGGTATTTGATGGATTTCCCATTCAGATGGACGAAAACCATCACTTCGATCAAAAGCCTTTGCGTTTCAACGCCTCGCTCGCTTGCTCGATGGATGGGAATCGAATTATCATTAATCGGCGGAGGCAGCCAAAAGCACAACAGAACAGAATCGTCATCAGCACCGAAAAAAATCCGTTAAGCAAAAGCGTGTCCTACAAGGTTGATCACATTTCACATGGAAATCCTTGATTCGAATTGTGGGATTAGTCTCTTTTGGGTTTTCTCGGCGTCGGAAAATCTCTCCAATCCCAATGTTATTTGAATGTTCTCTGAAGAAACGTTAAGCAATCCCATTCGATCTAGTACTACTATAAGGAGAGGAGATTTACGTTGCAGTGTTGTGTTGCGCAACATTTTTAACGAACTTGATGATACGAAAATCACAGCAAATCGAACTGATAACAGGCAGCATTGATTGATGAACAAGTTACTGACATTGAAACGGATTGTCTTTCAATTCACTAATCCTTTAATTTTTAGCAGCGATGAGAAAGACGCTTTTTTATCATGAGGATTTTAACACCAGGATGTCATTCATCCCTCAAGAGCAAGACGCGGCCCTGGAGATCTGAGATCTGAGAGAACCAACGAAGCTTTTCTCAAATGGAATAATTTTTCTAGTTTTTCTTTCGAAAAACAGTTAGTTATAATAAAATACTTGACAATACCAAAATGGAAATAACGATAATGTTGGTGGCTTGTTCAAAAATTTATCCGACAATTATTTAGATTGGTGACATTTTTATAGAAATTTAACAATCATTCTATTCTCTTAAAGGCATAAGTGCACTACTATTGTCAAAAGTGATAGAGTAAGGTGGGGTAAAAGTACGAGTCAGGTGAAAGTACGTTTTGAGATTATCACAAACTGAGTTCAGCAAAATTCAAAACTCTGACGTAGATTGATAATGATTTAGAAATCTTACATCCAGACATTTTTTTTTCGTAGAAATTGAAAATACTCCAAAATATGAGGTAAAGTAGCTTTTTTGCATAAATGATGTAATACTCAAAATAATGGCAAACATGTTTGAGCGAAAAATAATTCTGGCTTTCAATGAAAGTGTTAATGTGTCTGTTTAGTTGTTTTCAACCACTAAACAAATGCCGAAGAAAGAATTGCATTAATTTGTCTCTGCTTTGCACAATAAACTGTGAATCTCAAGAAACCTTGAAGGGGCAAAAGTACGAACGATATACAGGGTTCTCTAAATTAAATGTGAACGGAAATTTTTTGTTTTTTTTTCAAATGCACTGAAAACCTCAACGCATATTTTTGTTTCAACAAAGACTTGCTCGTGCGAAAAATTGCTCAAATGCGATGAGACCTGGGTTTCGTAAATTTTTTGAATATGGACCATCAGTGAAGAATGGAGTTTTTTCATTCATTTTCTCGATTTTTCTTAGAGGTTCCAACTTCAAAATCAATCACTAGTCAGCGAAAGCTAAAAAACGAAGTAGTTCTTCGACCACATGATTTTAATTATTTTTTCTTTTCTAGCAATGATGAAATTTCAGGATAAAAATACTCAAAAAGGCAACCAACTTAGTCTTTACACTTAGAAAACAGGAATTCTTTTTAAAAATTAAATAAGCGTCAGAAATCCTATTCCAGTATTTTGATTTTCCATAAACAAAAAAAACTTAAATTAAAGCTCTTATATTTAATTTTTTTGAGCCAACCGCTTTTTAAACATAATAAAAACTAACAAACATAAAATAAAATTAAAAATTTTTTGTTCTGCTAATTTATTCAATCTGGATTTTGTTGTTCGGGAATTTTTTAGTTCTGGATTTTGTAGTTCAGTTGTTCAATTCTACTTGTTTTCACTGCTGAATTTTGTATGTGAATTTTTTGTAGTCCAATTTTCCATCGGTTTCGTTTGATCCTCAGGTGTATCTCGTCGTGGTGTCCCTGAGCCTTTTCCAGAGGTATTAAAATTTATGGGAGAAAATCTTTCTAAATCTGTTAAAAAATTTATAATTAAGAATATAAACTCTAACCAAGATTCATTGGTGAAATTTGCTTATGAATAAGTAAAACCAAATATATTTTTTTCGAATTTTGGTAATTTGGCTCGACATCTTATATGGAACTTCATAAATCTCTCATGCTGCTGCAAAAGTTATCAAAATAACTTGAGAATATGCATTTCACATATATAATATTTGGCTTCAAACATTATAAATGGAAAGAAATTGCGACTAGTTTATGTCAATTTTTATATATTTTTTGATAAAACTATTTGTTCACATTTCGTTTCATACGACGTTATGAAAGCTCACGCGAGATTTAAAAATGTATTAAATCATTATGAATTATCGCATGAAGCCTCCAAAATATGGGTATTAGTTAATAAGAATAAGCTATAAGAAGTTGATTTTTGCATTCTGACGCTTTCTTGAAATCCAAGATGGCACTTATCAGCCATTTATAGTATTTTTATGTTGAGTGGCAGCCGCCATCTTGGCTTTCAAAATGGCGTCGGACAACGAAATTCGACTTACAATCGAGTAGCCCTTTCACTCTATACCCCGTATTGTGGATGTATCATAAGATTTTTAGTTTTTAACAGCTTTGAAAAGAATAGCAAAAGCCGCCATCTTGGATTGATGATGGCGTCAGATAGCGAAATTCGACTTCTTCTAGTTTAGTCATTTCACTCAATATCCATAATATAGTGATTTCATGCGGTTTTCAGTGATTTAAATCATTTTGAAGTTCAGCTGCGATCTTGGATTTCGAGATGCACCTGATAGCGAAATTTGACTCCTTCTAGTTTAGTCCTTTAGCCAATACCCATATTGTGGCGGTTTCATGCGATTTTGAGTTATTTACAGCATTTTAAGGTTCAGTGAAAGTCGCCATCTTGGATTTCAAGTTGGCGTCTGATAGAGAAATTCCATTTAAACTGATTAAGCCATTTTACCCAATGATTATATTGTGGGAATTTCAAGTGACTTAGTAATTTCAGTCATTTTAAATGTTCAGTGGAAGCCGCCATCTTGGATTTCAGTTGTTGCCTGATAGCGAAATTTGTATTCTACTTGTTGATCCTTTTCAACTTATACACATATTGTGGGAGTTTCATGCCATTTTCAGTGATTAACAGCATTTCAAAGTTCAGCGGAAGCCGCCATCTTGGATTTCAAGATGGCTTCAGAAAAAATCGACTTCTTCTAGTTTAGCCCTTTTACCCAATACCCGTATAGTGGTGGCTTAATGCGACTTTCTGTCATTTACAGCATTCAAAGTTGAGCAGATGCCTCCATCTTGGATTTCAAGATGGCGTCTGATAGCGAAATTCGACTTCTACTCGTTTAGCCCTTTCACCCAATACCCATATTGTTTGGGTTTCATGCGATTTTAAGTCATTTACAACATTTTAAAGATCAGCGGAAGCCGCCATCTTGGATTTCAAGATGGCGTCAGACAACGAATTTCGACTTCAACTCATGATTTATTCCACGGGTCATTCACAACCAAACCCTTTTTATTCAAAAAGTCTGTCCTTATTTACTGTACTAATAATTAACAACTCAGAAATCAGGAATTCATCCTAAGCGTGTAATTGGTTGGCCTGCGTGAGAAACGTCCAATCGTAGCTTTTTTTGGGGTCATCATTAAACCATAATAAAACTAATTAGCAAGTTTTCTGATCATAAACAGGCTATTAAGCATTGAATTGACTAACGCCATGTTGGTTGCAAAAACGAAGGGCACAAAATGACACCATGTTGATGGATTCACAATGCAAGCATTGGAAAATATTTTCAAAATATTCAGGACTATTTTCCATCAATTTCATCATGATTGACCACCAGATTTGACGAGACGCATTCATTTTAGGATACTATTTCATACACGATTTACCTAAAATCTTGACTGGCAGTTTAAAAGAGGCTCATAATATGGTTGAAACATTGGTTTTTTTGGCTATTAATTTTACCAGATCACATCTCAATAATGCAATCATCATTCATCAACCATTATGATTGCTGGAAAAAATTAAAAAAAAACTCCGTAAACTCACAGAATCGAAAAAAAAACAAAATTGCTTGACATGTTTAATAATAGCTTTTTAAAAGCTTTGGTGACCAATAATGATACGTCATGAAGACGTTTCTAGGGTAGGGTCAAATAGCTTGATTTCGGCTTTATTAGAGTCCAGGTTATGTTATAGAATGCTATAGTCCAAACCAGGCGCGGTCCTATGGGGGGGGGGGTGATCGGGGTGATCACCCCCCCCCCAAGCGGCAAAAATCCGTTACAAAATACCCGCAAAAGCTCGAATTTCTATAAAAAGTTGGAACTTTTCTTAGTAGATGTGTTTTCCAATTTTAAAAATTTTCCACTCCGTGGGGGTGTTTATTCAACAAAAAAGTTAATTTATTACTTAAAAGGCTCAATATTGAAAAAAATCGGTCCACCAGACTCAAGCAGCTGTAACTTAGGATTCCCTGGACTGAATTATACCAAATAACTTTTGTTGATAAGTTACTCAACAAATGTGTGTTGTTGAGTGATGATTTGGAATTTGCTATTAATAAAATGTAGGTACAACTTTTTTTTAAAATTGTTACTAATCTCCATCATATGCCTCAATTAACACGAACAAATTTTAGTATTTAATTCAAATTCAGAGCTTCTGAATTCTTGATTTTGTTTTGAATTTTAATTAAATGAAAAATTTGGAAAAGTCATACAGGGGGGTGAAAATGGTTGTAACACTGAAATAAGGCTATGATCATTTAGTATCCGGGCAGTTAGAAACGTGTGTATTTTGAAAACTATTCATTTGATAAATAAACTGTTTATGGAGGAAATGAAGGCGTTAATATGACATAAAAATATATAAAAAAAATTTATCAATGATTTCAAGAAATACTCTAACATTTTCATAAAAACTCTTTTTTATCTTTGCACACTTTTCAGTCATGTATTGATTTATTTTTTTTACCACAGAAGCAAAACCTTTGCAAAATCGTGATATTTTACACAAACTCACCTAGAAAAAGCAATTGGAATCTGGTTGGAACCTTTTCATGAGTAACTATCTCGAAGAATTTGATCTCTAAAATCCGGTTTTAACGAAATTTTTTTGTCCATTGGAACACATCTGTCATATTGCGTAAAAACCGGATGCACAGATTGCGATCTATGAAACTGATCATTATTAGTTATTTACTTGGTGTCTACTAGTCAGGCAACACTTTTAGCCTGCCGGAAATGGATTTTTTACACTATTTAAGGAGTCTGCATTCAGTTATCCCCAATAACCATAGACTTTTTACCATATTTAAGATCAAGGGTTGCACTCCGATGGTTGGTTTGAACTTTGTGTGGATCCTAGAGTGGCTCCTTATACTTCTTAACCATTTGGTCCGAAAAAAAATCAGAAAAAATCAACAGTTCCTGAGCTTTCAAGTCAACAATGAAGAATTTTCGAGGCGCAAAATGCGTAAAAGGAGCAAATTTGTGCAAAATTATTTTTACTATGTCTTTTTGCATCGTAAATATCTCAAACATACGTTAACTTAAAAATCTATCAAAAATAGGTAAGATAGTCCTTTTCATAACCAACACAACGCTTTTAAATTTTTGCATGTCCGAGCTCTATTAACGTAGCTATCACCGAAATAAAGTGCCCGGATACTAAATGATCATAGCCTTATTTGAAATATTTGTTCTGCTTTCATCATACATTTATTGCCTTCAATTGCAAAATAAAAAATCAGCTTCCGAATCACAGTAAAGATTCTCTTTCGCGAGAATTTTTCACCTTCAATAAATCCACCATTCAAATATTAATTATAAACTTAAAATTAATAACCTATATTATGAAATTCAAAAACAAACATTTAAATTTTAGACCTGATTTTATTTAATTCTGTTTGAACTGTATCACATGTATCGGTATAAATTTTGAAAATACAAGGCTCATTGGAGAAATTTGTGCACTTTTTTAGCAAAAGTGTAAAATATCAAAAAAAAAAAAAAAAGAAATAGAAAAAAAGTATTAACTTAATGATCAATTTTCATAAAGACTGTGAGTAATTTACCATGAGAAAAAAATTATATAAGTAAGTATCTTTCCCCATTTTGTAAAACACGAAGATTATCTAGAAGAAATCTGTATTGTTTTTTCCGGGAATTTGTTACTTTTTAGCATTCTTCCCTCTGACTTGCATCGTTGAATGAATAAAGGATAATGAAAAGATTTAACATATTTTTTGTTGTTCAGGTTCGTTACTTCATCAATTATCATTGATCGATTTCACTTTGAACTGCTAAGTTTTAAAACTACTCAATGCCAGAAAATAGAAAGGGGAAAAACAGACAAAAAAAAATCAAGTTTTGGACGCAAAATACTTTCAAAATCAGTTTGCCACGGTTTTAATTTTTCCCTTGTGAATTAAAACTATCCCCTTATCATTCCACTATTTTTTCGGCAACAAGGCATTCTATCATGCAAAACAGTCAGAAGATCTTTTAATGATTTTTAACCAACACTCCTGGATTTCTAGATCTACAGCAATTATGTCACCGATACTGCTTTCAGCTCATCTACACAGTAATATTGAAATTTTAATTTGAAATTTAGCTTAAGGTTTGATATTCTAAATCTCAAAGCTTGGCTATTTCAATTGCAAATGATAGAGACTGTTCACTAAAGAAGAGTATTAACATTCAGAATTGACCCTTCATTTCATAATTTTCTTTATAATTCAAAATTATTTAAAAAAATGGGTAATAATGCGAACAAAGGTTAATCACTTTTCTTTGTAATTTATTTGTTACTAGCTGACCCGGTAAACTTCATTTTACCTTCTAAAGTATAAATCGTAATAAATGTTTAATTTCATCTACACGTCCTCAACTGCACCGTGCTCGCGAATAGATTCTTATGGAAATCGTAACAAATAAAGTTGAATTTGTATTGGGACCCCCCTTTCATAAAAAGAGAGATTGTTGAAACTATTATACAAACCATCTCTGATCCAAAAAACCCTCGGATACCAAATTTCACTTAATTTCGACCGACCATTCATACGTGATGTTGTTACAAAGAAAACGCCTCCATTTTTATATATGAGATAATACAATTAAAATTTTAAATTTTGACTGAAAACTTTAAATTCAAGAGCAAATCAAATAAAATTCGGTTCCAGAATTTAGAAACTGATTTTGATAATCGGTTTTTTCTACTTAATTTATATTTAAAGTGTTGATTTTATAAATTGTGTTTTGAAATTTGAAAATTATAATACTAAATTTCCAAATCACGATTCAGTCAAATACCCCAATGAAGAATTTAATGCCCGTTAGTTATGTTTGTTCATTTGTTTATAAATTATAAAATACCAGAGCGCTAATATTTAGAAGCTCAGGAAAAAAATGAAGATAACGGGAAATTAAAGAGCTCCTAAAGTGACAATTCTAAAATCCCAGATATACCTACAAATAAAAAAAATATCAACATTTTTTCGCAGTGGTTATTATAGATTCGCTGGTTGTTTTATAGAGGGATAACTATACCCCCCCCCCCCCCGCAATTCCTCCCTTCTCCTTTCGCTAACACAAATGATTGTTTTTTTCAACATATATTAACGTTCCTTTATATTGACTGATTTTTGAAAATTGGAAAATCACCCCCCCCCCAAGAGCCAACTCTAGGACCGCCCCTGGTCCAAACGAAATTTTGCTGACCATAATAAAACTAAAATTGTTACTTGGGAAGGCATGGGAGGATATTTGGATACGAAAAAACTTTATTTCGTTAAGACACTACGTTAAGATTTATGGTGGGCAGAAGTGTGACATGGCTAAAATTCAGGGAATTTCGGATGGTTACATTTGGAAGCATGTGCCAGGAAAACAAACTCCCGCTGACTTAATTTAACGGGGAATCAATCCAGACAATCTCCCCTCAAACAAATTATGGTGGGAAGGCCCACCAAAATATTTGACCTTTTTGAAACTTATTCACTCAACAGCCTACTAGCTACGATTATTTGAATCATATCGTCAAACGTAAGAAAACATGAAACGAGGATTTCTGTCAGTTCCAGAGCTCCTGGATGCAGAAATGATTATTATTAAAAGGATTCAGAATGAATCATTCCACGATGAGTTGAAACAGCTACGACAAACCGATCCCTCGAAGCTTTCCACTGCGGTGGTTTAATCCCATGGTCACTCCCGACGGAATTCTTCGTATTGGCGGCAGGTTATCACACTCGGACGAATCCTTTGGCGCGATGCATCCCATGTTTCTCCCGGCCTTTTCACGGAAATGTTGTTTGCGCATCATGACGAAGCCTTGTTGTATGCTTGCCCACAACTTCTACTAAGCAGTTTTCGTTAACGGTATTGGCCACTTGGTGGAAGGCATGTTGTCAGGAAGGTAGTGCACAAATGTCAGCGGTGTTTCCGAGCTAGGCCTCAAATTCTCCAGCAGCAGATGGGAGATCTCCCGGGGTCCAGAGTTATTGTATCAAGACCTTTCACCAAATGTGGCGTTGATTATTTTGGTCTGGTATTCCTCAAGGCTGGACGTCGAAATGCAGCTATCAAAACTTACGTCGTAGTTTTTGTTTGTAAGGCCACAAAGGCGGTCCACTTCGAACTGGTCGGTGATCTCTCAACTAAGAGATTTCTACAAGCTTTGCGGCGAATGTTAGGCAGGCAAGGCAAGGTTTCGGATATGTACTCCGACAATAGGACGAATTTTGTTGGGTTGAGAAACCAGTTACAAGAACTATTTGCCTAGCTGAAAAATAAGCAAAACAAGGAGACGGTTTCGAAGGTATTGGCAGCAGATGGAGTGCAATGGCATTTTAACCCTCCAAGCGCCCCACATTTTAGCGGTTTGCGGGAGGCTGCAGTTTGTTCTGCGAAGTATCATATTTTGCAAGTGGTAGGTGGGATTTTGAAACTTTATTGATACAAGTAGAAGCATGTTTGAATTCTAGGCTTTGTCCCTATTGCCATCACCAGAAGAAGAAGATGCGGAACTAGTCGAGAATCAAGAGTCTCGCCAATAAGATCCAGTTCGTCGAAAGGGAGTTTCTTTTATCGCTTTTTCTTATTTAATTTTTGGCTTTTCGGCGAGTTGTGAAAATTCAAGGTAGAATATTTAGAAAGAACATGAAAGTATTATAGGTGGAAAGATCAAAGCTAGAGCGCTTTGGGTAGAAGAAATTGAATAGTTGGTGAAAATGTGAGCAGGGCTTTTGTTTTGTGAACAGCTTTTGAACTACTAAAATAAGATAACAGAATCACTTGGCTAAAGAAGGGGGGAAATGGGATAACAAAAATTACAACACAATTCACCACGATGCGTTTGGCAAAAAAGTAAGGCATCGGATGGATAATATGCGAAACAAAAAGTAGCAACCATCCGAGGTACCTAAAAAAGTAGCACGCATCGATAGAATTGGCTTAGCAATTGAACAGCACATGTGAGCGCTGCTTGGGTGATTTTTTGCCCGGTCGGACACAATCTCATGTGTTCGACCCGTCCGTGTTTCAATGTGGGTAGGAATGCGATGGGTTTCTTCATCGCTTCCTATCAACATTGAAACGGCGCGCGGCAAAGAATCACGCAAGTAGTTCAAAAGCTGTTCACAAAACAAAAGCCCTGCTCACATTTTCACCAACTATTCAATTTCTTCTACCCAAAGCGCTCTAGCTTTGATCTTTCCACCTATATTACTTTCATGTTCTTTCTAAATATTCTACCTTGAATTTTCACAACTCGCCGAAATGCCAAAAATTAAATAAGAATATATCCCGGCGGCGATTAAAATAAGATAACTTTATCGCTTTTTAGAAGTCTCCAGCAACTTCAGGATGGGCCAGGATGTTGGAGGATGAACCACCCTAATCGAAAACGCGCCACCTGTGGCTACCAATGAAAACTGGCGAACAACGATGTCGGACTACCGGCCACAAGCGTTAAACGGAGAAGAGCATCCATTGATCTTGCTCTCTCAAGACTACGGAGATAACATTTTAAGCAAATGGGGTTAACTTTGTCATAAGAAAGTAAATAAAAATAAGATTTTAAGATTCCTCCTTTCTTTTCACGCGTATTCATTGAACGAAAACCAACAACAGTTCGAAAAATATATGAAAATCGCACAGCAGGTAGAGAGATTGTGTTGTCTCGAAAGTGACATTTACCTATGCACTTGTTTCCGTCGGGCTTTGAAAGTCAGATGACCTTCAAAACCTCAAAATGAAGAAAACATCGGTTTTTTCATATGAAGAGCGCATATGCAAAGGGTTCAGAAAAACGAAAAAATGGTTAGAATTATCAAACAAATGAAATTTTTTTTTTATCAACCCCTAAATTAAATTGAATGGACGAATTCTTCATTTGAGCTCATTAACAGTTTTTAATTTATCATTGTTGAAATTGTTTATTTGATTAAAAATAAGATAAGAAAAAACACTATTAAGTGTACATTTTGAACAAGTTATGGGTTTGTATGCACGAAAGGTTCGATAAACTATGTATATTTGAATCGAAATGCATATATTTTACATGTTTTTGAATATTTCCCGGGATCCCGGGAATTCCCGGGAAACAGGCCACCAGATTTCCCGATTCCCGGGAAGGAGAAAATGGCCGAGAAATGGACACTCTTGTTTCAAGTGATTTTAAGTTTGTAAAAACCTTCAAGCTCGTTTTATAAAATTGTAATGGCTTGAAATCTCACGCTGATAAGATAAATGAAAAAAAAAAAAAAATTTCAAGGTTATAAAGGGCAAATAACAACCGACCGAGATGTTTCCGATCAAATTCGAAGGAGAATTTGAATTCTTCACTACCCCAGTTTGACTCAACTACACGATCCTAAGCCCAAGGCAAGGAATACCAGCTAAGAGATTTCTTTCATAGGAGCACTGACTGAGTATTTTTTAAAGTTTTTGTAAGATTAAAGCTACGTCCTTCCAATAGACATTTCTTAAAAATAAATACACCCCAAAGAATAAATAAAAATAACACCCCAAAAATTCATTCCATGCATACTCATTTAAATTTTTTACAACCGATCCATTTGGTTTTTTATTGATATTGAATCATCTGAAGCAACAAAATATTCATCAATCGAATCCTTAACGATACCGATAAAAAAAATGCTCGCTTCATCCATCTTAACTCAACTTAAAATTAACATCCTATAAAAACCGAAGGTACGTATCATTAATTTTCATGAACCAGTTAACATATTGGTCGCAATCCTTTAGCCGGTTCTTTTTGTACCCCGTAGCAACTTGCGCCAACATTGTAGGTAAGGGAACGTTTTCAATTTGACGGGAGCTGAGCTTCCCCCACGTAAGGATGGTTGTGAGATGTGGGTGGGTGACAGACAGGAAATGGAACGGGAGCGGCGGATTCGAAGTTTTGGCATTTCCCAATACGTTGTACCATGAAAGTTTCCGGGATACGAGTCGCACCGACAACCGTGTCGGAAACGTTTAGGTTGACTTCCTCTGGAAGGTGTTGATGGGCAGTGTGTTCCGTAAATGTGTGTCAGGAAAATCATATCGATCACTTGTATTTATCATCGCCAGCCTAACAATGCATGGTGTTCTGAATCAAAACTCAAGGTTTAATGGTTTTGTTAAAAGAATCGCTTCAAACTATAGAGAAACCACCGCTAAGAAGAAAGACACTTGCCAATAAACTAATAACACTCAGTGTGGGCACTAAAAACTGTGAAATACATATTGATAATTCTAAACACACAGCATTAATTTTAACTCAAACATGCCCAAATCTAATCATTAGAGTACGTTGCCAAAATGCTTTTTAATTTTTTTTCTCTAATAAAATAAAATTTGACTTTAAATGAAAAGCAAATGAAGAAGTAGAAATTTACTACATTTTTTTGTTATCAATTCGTATGAGTGAAGAAATACAAATTGGAATGGATCAATTTGTCACCAAAAGAAACGGTTGAATAATAGTTAATAAATTTCAATGCCTGATTCTTAGCCTAAAGTGGATCAACACTTCCATTGATAATACAATCAAATATTTAAATGTTGACAATTTCACCATCTGAATCGATGGTTATTTTAATATTTCAAAGGCTTTTCAAAAAGTTGATCTTTCATTTATTACATCAATTAAATATTCAGACCTGGAATTATAAATGTTTGGATTTTAAATACCTACTTTCCGAGCTGCAAAAATTGAAAGGCTTTTATTTTATAATTTGAGAACGATGATTTCAAATATGCAATTATTTTTTTTTCAATTATAAACTGTTCTTTCCGAGATAACTGTTATGATTTTATGATTCTTACGAAACTCAATTTAGAGATTCACTCATACACGCCTGTTGCTTACAATAATAGATCAATGACTGACTTTATTTTGTTTGTTTTGTCTAGTGTTGCCAAAATACGTTACCATAGAAATTTATTGATCTTCAGTGTTGCCGAATACAACTATTCGGTGTTGTTAGCGAGAGTCAAAACCGCCGGGGCGAACTATATTTGACAGTAACTTCTTTATTATAAACAACTTCAAATTTAAAAGGTGGAAGAAGAAATTAGACAAAATTCTTTCTATAAAACTATACGACTACTCACATTCAGTCAACCGGCCTGTACTTTGGCTGACCTCCTCACTAACCTAAGCACAACTCTGTGCTACTGCTAATTGCAGATTGGAATGCCTATGGGAAAATATAGGTTAAGTGCGATGCCGCTGAAAAATACAACTTTACCGAAACTGTTCGGTCGGATCTGTCGTGTCCGTTCGACTTCTCCAAAGCCCGCTTGGTTCTTCAAAGCTGAACCGTCTTCTACGCCCAACATTTTCACTCCTTAACATCTCTCCAAAAACTGATCATTCGATAATTGCGACACTCAGAAGAAGCCGTTCGTTCAGTTAACGATTTTCTCGCTCTCTCTTGCTACTATACGATACGGAAATCATACGAGAGAATTCAATTCGTGTTCTCGAGATATACCACGATAAATATGTATCTAACATGTTTCTTGAATATTTATAACATTATTTTCCATTCATTGGCATATACTCTACATTTTCCTTCTCCCCTACTCTTCGTTGAATGTTAACTCAAATCATTGATTAATACGTCAATATGCTAAACGTCGATCTTATTTTTGCATTTCAGTTATTATATTCCAAATTTAGCCTTGTACATCGGAATCAACTTTTAAACTCAAATTCTACAAAAGAAGAAATATATTTTCAATTTGACCTAGACTCTTAACACACTCCGTAAAAGATTAAAGATTCATAGCTCATTTTCACACTTCACTATGCAATCATTTAATACACTTTTTCTGGTATCGTTGCTTTTCTGTATTTTGAATTCTCTAACTATTAATCCACTATTACCTGACATTCTTTTATTTATAATCTTTGATTTTCTTTATATATTTTCTTCTATTTTCCCTTTCACATTTCATTCATCAGCTCCTTTCTTTCTCTATTTTCCTCACTCTTCTTATATCAGAATCCAGTTTTTTTAACGGTTTCTACTTTGATTCTTCCATTTTTCTATCTATTGTTTTGGGACATTGCTTTTTTTGAATGTATTTTTTATATTGTCTATTCCCAGCATAAATTAGCCATGCCTATTTTTCACTCAGTTTTGCTTTTCATTTTTATCCACTTCCTTTTATTATTTCCGTTATTCTTTTTATGTCCGTTTTAACATTCTCTTTTTGGGATCGATTTTTCTTTCTCCATTTATCGCTCTATGTTTGCCAATTTGCATTTTCAATTTCCAATTTATCAATATTTAAGTATTTACTCTTCCGTTTTCGGTTGTTTATTTTTCATTTGCTACTCCTTAGATCGTTTCTTAATTTTTTTGAGATATTTTTTACTTTGCTTTTCATTCTCTATTTAACTCTCAATCCCCTATAAATTCGTTATTTATAATTTTCCGTCTGTTTTTTTGTCATCAATTTTCCTTTCTTTTTTCATTCTTCCTTCCTGATTCTCTATTTAGTGCTCTTTTTCAAATATCATTGTTTCTTTACTTTTCTTTTCATCCAATTTATTACTGTTTTCTTTATTCCCTATTCTATTTTCTTTTCCGTTTCTTCTTTTACCATTTATTTGATCATACTTGCGTTTTAAAGTATCCATAAGCAATCCTCAATTTATATATTTTCATTCAAGGTTTTGTCCCTCCCATAGTTATTTTTATCTCCCATTTCATTATACTAACAGGGATCTCCATCATCAGTTTATCCACTTCCATTCTTCAATTTATTTTTCTGAAAAAATGTTTTTCCACATTTACATTTGTCTATTCTTCCTTTTTTTTTTAACCATTTGTTTTTCTCTGTTAACCGCTCTTCAATTTGCTATTTATTTTCTTAATCAGGCTTCTATTATGAATTCTTCCTTTTTTTTTACTATCCGGTTTTCATTGTTAATGTCGTATTCTTCCTTCCTTCCTAATTTATTTGTTTTTGAAATCTTCATTTTTAGTGCTCCGTTCTACAGAATCTATTTTCCTTTAATTTTTCTTTTTTTTTTTTGGTTTTTTTTTCACTGATTTCGTTTGACTATTTTCCAATCACAATGTTCAACTTTTGGTAGCTATTCTTGATTTGTTTCTATTTACTTTTAATTCTTTCTCTTTTTTTACTACCAACAGTTTTGTTTTTTTTTTCTCATTTTTCGGTTATTTATCATTCACTCTTTTTCTTTTTCTATTTTCCATACCATGTTTAAATTTCTCATTTTCGTTCTTCCTTTATCGCAATTTATATTATTTTTATTCTTTCCAATGAAGTTTTTTTACTGGCCTTCGTGGAACTTCCTTGTAATATTCCTTATACTTTCATTTCGTTTCTTCTTTTACTATTTATTTTTACCATAATTTTTCTCTCTCTGTCTCTTTATCTATTTGACCAAATTTTCATAGAAAGGTTCGTTCATAGTACACAATCATCTCAACGATTTGTATATTTCCATATTTGGTATTTACCTCTTCAGGGTTTTATTCATCTAATTTCATGATAATGATAAAGATTTTTTAAACTTTAATTTTTTTCATTGAACTTTTAATTTTCTGATCTATGTTTGATAATTTTTTTTCTTTTCCATTCTCCAACTACATTACAAATTTCTAAAGATATTTTTCCCCATTTTCAGCCAATTCTCCACTTTTTTGTGGTTGATTTTTTCATTTATCCTGTAAATTTCCCACTTTCAATCTATCTCCTTATGTAAAATCTTCCTTTTTCATCATCCTCTTCCCATTGTTAACTTTTCATTCTTTATTTTTTTTTTAAATATATACATTTTCCACTGTCTACAATATTCTGTTTTTTTTTTACTTTTCTTCTAAAATAATATGACCCTTCCTTTTCCGTTCTGACTTTCCATACATCTATCTTTTTTCCACACTCTTTTTAAAGTCCTTTTTTTTTATTTTCCAGAATCCATCTTTGCTTTTCTCTTTCTACTTCGATTTTCCTTTTTTTTTATATCTCTTTATACTTCTGTTAAGTGATTTGTTCATTCTCCCTTTTATAAGGATCCATGTTACGTTGTTCATTTAATGGCATTTTTTTTACACTTAATCAATCTCATATTGTTAATGCTTTCCGTTTTTTTAACTATCAGTTTTCGTATTGTTAGTTTTCCATTCTTCTTATTTTTAGTTTAGTAATCAATATTTATACTTTATTTTCCATTCAATTACTTTAAACTTCGTTTGTATTTTCTATTTCCTCTTTTTTTTTATATATATGCTTGGACCTCGATTCTCGCTATTCAATTTTCATTCATCTTTTTTTTCTTTAGTCCAGATTCTCTTTCAAATCTTGATTTTTAATCCTACGTGTTTCAGAATCAATTTTATTTACTTTTTCCGCTGTAACTCTTTGTTTTCTTCTATTTTTTATGCTGTGCTTAATTTCTTTTTTTCTATTTTCGTAATTTTTCTTTTCATATTTTCCGCTTCCAATGAATATCCTTTTATAAATATTTCCGTTTATCTTTTCTGAAACCGTTCTCATCTGATAATTTTTCATTTATCATTTTCAATTTTCGGTGTTTTCTATTGCTTATCGTTTGTTCTTTTTTAATTTTTGTTCTTCTTCCATTTCATCCATCTATCATTCATTTTTCTCATGCTCTCTTTTCAGATTTCAATTTTTGTTTCTCCTCTTACCGCTTTATATTTTTCTTATCCGCTCTCAATCGAATACCTTTTATAAAAAGTACTTGCGTATCATAATTTGAAAATTCAAGTGGATTAATAAAAAGCTGCTAGGTCTTTGTTTATTTGAACTTTCTACATGTAAATTCTCGTTCGTTCTTAGAGAAGGCATGGTACCATCCATAAAGAGATTGATAATATTTATAAGCTTCACAGAGCTCTATCCCTCTCAGTAAGATGCATTTAAACAATCGCGTTGAGCTAGAATCCCTCACGGAGAAACAAGACAGCCTTTCATAGCATAACGTTCACCTCAAGCGGTATATAAATTTCTTCACAGCCACAGCCACGAGGTAGCCTCTCAGAGCTGTTTTCAGTAGGGTATCGTCCCCACTCACGGTGGAATCAGATAGGCTCTAGCTTGAAGTTTCCGTCTCAAGAAATTTCGAATTTCCACAACCACACACGGAGCTAGAGTCCCTAACAAGGGAATCAGATAGCCTCTCAGAGCTTAAAGTTTTCCTCTCGGGGAATTCCAAATTCTCACATCCACACAAGAAGCTGGAGTCCTTTACAAAGGAATTAGATAGCCTCTCAGAGCTTAAAATTTTCATCTCGGCAGATTTTAATTTTACATATCTAAGCAACACAGATCTGGCGTCCTCAATAAGAAAGCCTCTCGGAGCTTAAACCTTCCCTCTCGGGGAATTACCATTTCTACAGTCACGCAGAGTTGAAGACCTCAGGGGAATAAGATAGCCTCTCAGAGCCTAAAGTTTTCCTCTCAGGGAATTTCAACTTCACACACCCACACAGAGCTGACGTCCCTGCTTCTCAAGGGAATAATATAGCTTCTCGGAGCTTCAAGTTTCGCTCTCAGGGGTTTTCAACTTTTCACAGCCACGCAGAGCCGGAGTCCCTCTCAGGGGAATAAGATAGCTTCTCGGAGCTTCTAGTCTCCCTCTCAGGGGGTTTCAACTTCAAACAGCACAGCCACACAGAGCTGGCGTCCCTCTCAGGGGAAATAACTAGCCTCTCGGAGCTTCAAGTTTCCCTCTCGGGGGACTTTAATTTCTCTCAGCCACGCAGAGCCGAAGTACCTCTCAGGGGAATAAGATAGCTTCTCGGAGCTTCTAGTCTCCCTCTCAGGGGGTTTCAAATTCAAACAGCACAGCCACACAGAGCTGGCGTCCCTCTCAGGGGAAATAATTAGCCTCTCGGAGCTTCAAGTTTCCCTCTCGGGGGATTTCAACTTAACACAGCCCCACAGAGCTGGCGTCCCTCTCAGGGGAAATAACTTGCCTCTCGGAGCTTCAGGTTTCCCTCTCGGGGGATTTCAGTTTCACACAGCCACGCACAGCTGTAGTCCCTCTCAGAGGAATTAAGCGGCCTCTCAAAGCAAATGGTTTCCCTCTCGGGGGATTTCAATTCTTCTTTTCAGCTACGCCAAGCTGAAATGGCGTCCTTCATAAGGGAACGGCCCAAGCCCCTCACAAAGGACAAGGCAACTTCAAACGGTTATACTTACTGTAATTCACTTCACAGAGGTGCACAATCCGTTTTCGCACACTTACTTTTGGGAGCGTCCTTGCGCCATTGTCGTGTCCGTTCGACTTCTCCAAAGCCCGCTTGGTTCTTCAAAGCTGAACCGTCTTCTACGCCCAACATTTTCACTCCTTAACATCTCTCCAAAAACTGATCATTCGATAATTGCGACACTCAGAAGAAGCCGTTCGTTCAGTTAACGATTTTCTCGCTCTCTCTTGCTACTATACGATACGGAAATCATACGAGAGAATTCAATTCGTGTTCTCGAGATATACCACGATAAATATGTATCTAACATGTTTCTTGAATATTTATAACATTATTTTCCATTCATTGGCATATACTCTACAGGATCCACAAAGAAATCTATACTGGCCCGACTCTGCAAGCCAATTTTGCCCTATAATTTCAAGTTTAGTGTTACAATACATATTTAATCACAAGTAATAATCAATCTGAACTTACGGTTCGTACAAATATTGCAGACCGGTGGATTGAGTACCTTCCGGCTGTACCTACGCACCTCGATGCGAGCTCTCTATCAGCGGCCACTAAACCTTCACTTTTCAATCTGCCTATCTATCAACTTCCAAACTTTCTTTTTAAATTTTCACTCTACTAATATATTTTCCTCTTCCCAACTATCAACCACGCGCTTTTTTTTCCTCCCACTGAAAATGATCTCTTCTTTTACTTCTTTCTCCTCTTGATTTTTTCCCGCTCATCGAGAACTGTCACACACTGGGGTGTCGTCAGCTCCCGGTCTTATTGCCCTTGTGGCAACAGGTGTTTTACTTTATTTGATTAAATTTTATTTATTTCATCTTAATATTCCATTCCATTCTTCTTTAAAATCTTTCAATTTTATTTATTTTCTGCAAACCTTTCGTAGTCATTTCCCAGAGCCGAAAAAAGTTGATGTGATTGTATTGTGATGTTGTGTATATTTTGTGTGCACAATTAAATTTTATTTTTTATGTGTAAAACTTGTGATTCGTCAAGCAATAAGTGCTCTTCACAGTGATCAAGTGCTGTGCCACCTGATTTCATCGGATGACATCAATTAATCACCGTGAAGAACCAGGCAAAGGGATCAAAATTTGCCTATTGTGGACTGCTTTGGATAGACCATTTTTTTTACCGTCGCTAAGTATCTTTATGTTATTGTCTTTTTGTGTGCGTCTGTAAACGATCATATCTGATCGCTGTCAAAGTGTGTAAGCGAGCGGCCAGGCCGTCTCGATTGGTATGCAAGAGATTGTATGCGTGGGGATGGATGAATGCGCGAGAGTGAGTTCCGCGTTGTGTTCTAAGTGCTGTGGGAGAATAACATCGACGGATGAACAAGATGATAAATTTGATGATGGAAAGTTTGTCGAATTATTTAAAAAACAGAACAGCTTAAATGACTCTGTAATAAAGGTGGTTCATATTGAAAAAAATAAGAAATGGAAGCATAATCCTATGATTGCTACTGTGGAAGTTGATTCGGAAACTTTTAGTGCTTTGATAAATCGCGGTAAAGTAAATATTGGCTGGGAACGTTGCAAAATTTTTGAAGATATTAATGTTTTGCGTTGTTATAAGTGTTGGAATTATGGTCATAAAGCTGAATTTTGCAGAGAGTCAACTCGTTGTGCTAAGTGCGGCGAAGGTCACGATACAAAAGAATGCAGTGCACAATTTGAAAAGTGTATAAATTGTATTGATTTTAATAGCACAGTGAAGCTAGATTTGCAGAAGCAAGTTGATATTTGCCACCCTGCATGGAGTTATGAGTGTGAAATATATAAAAGAAAAGCCTCTAAGGCAAAAATGTTCATCGATTACGGTAAAAAGCAATCAAAATCAGATATTTTATATTTAAATGTTTGCGGCTTGTTAAGTAGCTTCGAGGAAATTTGCGTAGTGGCTCAAGAATTAAAGCCTAAAATTTTAGTGCTAGTTGAAACCCACTTAACGGAGGATTTGAATTCTAATACTTTGGACATACTTGGTTACACCATGATTCACTGCTTTTCGCATTCAAGACATACTGGAGGAGTATCAATGTACGTACGAAAGATGTTTAAAATCGACATTTTATTAAATGCAGGTGTTGAAATGAACTGGATTCTGGCAGTCAAACTCAATGATGGAAAAAGGCAAATCGTTGTTGGAGGAATTTATCATTCTCCGAGTGCAAGCGATGCTCGGTTTTTAGATATTCTGGAAAATAGTTGGCTGAGTCAAACTGTTGTAGACGAAATTGATAACATCTTCTGTGGTGATTATAACATTAATTTCAACAATGAAGCAGAGTGCAGGGATCTGAAACGTGTCATGGAGGCATATGGTTTTCGACAAATTGTTATGGAAGACACTCGAATCACGGTATCCAGCAGTTCTAGGATAGATTTGGTGTTCACAAATGTGGAGAGAGCCGAGGCGAAGATCGTTCCTGATTTTCGGGTGTCAGATCATGAGACTATAAATATTGAAGTTGGATTTGGTACTAATGATGGTCTACCTAAGATCCATCAGATTGTGAATGATTGGAGTCAATATAACAACATTGTATTTCGACAGCTTCTGGAGGCAGGTTTGCCAACATTGGAATGCGCTGACTTTAATGAGTTGGTAAGACGTATCGATGTTTTATTGAAAGATAGTGTTAATGCACTTGTTCGTAAAAAATGGTACTCAATGGTACTGAACGTGGTACTAAATGGTACTCCAGAAGCCTAATTGAAATCAAAAGACGTAGAGACAAACTTTACAAACAATTTTTAAGATCAAAATGTTCAAGGAGTTGGCAAAATTACAAAGTTGTGAGAAACGAATATTCGCGAAAATTAAAAGAAGCTAAAAACCAATCTATCCAAGATGAGTTGGAGAGAAACAAATCTAATGGGAAACAATTGTGGAAAACAATAAAAAGGTTGATGAAGTCAAATGTGTCAAAGTGTTGTGGACACTGGTTGTAGATGATCTCCTTAAAAGCTTGACTGAACAAGGCTTTGAAGTGATCGGTTTTGCAGATGATATAGTAGTAATTGTACGAGGCAAATTTGACTGCACTGTTAGTAACAGGATGCAAAATGCCTTGAACTTTTGCATCAAATGGTGTAAAAAGGAAGGTCTTAATATAAATCCCTCAAAGACCACAATAATTCCATTTACAACAAAAAGAAAGGTCAATATAAAAGAAATTAGCTTAAATAACCAAACCTTATCACTAGCAACTCAAGTTAAGTTTCTTGGTATAATACTTGACAAAAAGCTTAACTGGAACGCACATTTAGAATACGCTATCTCGAAATCTCATTCTTCGTTTTGGGTATGTAACAAGACTTTTGGCAAATCATGGGGATTGAAGCCGGATATGATCTCATGGATCTATACAGCAATATCGAGACCCAGATTATCCTATGCGGCTCTTGTTTGGTGGCCCAAAACTCTACAAGAAACAACACGAAAACGTCTACTTAAATTACAAAGAGTAGCATGTCTTTCAATAACAGGAGCGTCTAAATCAACTCCCTCATCTGCACTGAAGGCATTGCTGCACCTTTTGCCTCTGCCTGAGTTCGTACAGCTAGAGGCGGAAAAAGCAGCTTTGAGGTTACAACGATCTGATTCATTACAAACTTGGGAGCTTAAGGGGCACGTAAAAATATTAAATAGATTCAAAATAAATGATTTACTAACGTCCGTTCAAGACTGGATGGTAAACAAACCAAATTTCTACACAAGTTTCGAAGTTATGGATACTGATAGATCAACCTGGACACAGGGTGGCTCTACAACTAGAATAGGATCTGTATCTTTTTTTACTGATGGCTCAAGAATGAATAACAATGCTGGTGCCGGAATTTATGGCCCAGGGGTTAACATATCGATTCCAATGGGATGTGGGCCAACAGTCTTCCAAACAGAGGTCCATGCGATTTACTCTTGCGCGGAAATTTGTTTGAAGAGGATGTATAGGCACGCTAATATATGCATATTCTCAGACAGTCAAGCAGCGTTACAAGCTCTAAAAGCTCCAATGTGCAGCTCAAAACTAGTATGGGATTGTATTAATTAGAGATGTACCGAATAGTGGTATTCGCAGTTGCTTGCTAAAGCTCTACCGAGAAGGTTCGTTTTCTTCGGTCGCTCCGTGTGCGGTGGTGGATATTTTAATCGGGCACATTAGTGATTTTTCGGGAATATAATTTTTACGAGAATGTATCCGAAAGTTTTATCAAATACTGAAAGTGTGATGTGCGAGGTGAACTGATTAGTGAACAGGAAAAATTATTGTCGGAGAATGCCGAAGAAAAATTAAAATGGCGAAAGTTTACATTATACAGAAGCAGGGATCAAAACTGGGCACGTTTAGCATGGGAGTTGTAAATTTCATTGTACTTGTGAAAGCGATGAGAGGATGAGCTGGCTGGATAGCTAATATAAAAGCTGTTCTGAGAGCAAAAAATTGACATATGGACCACATACATTGATGAAGATTGCAAACGAGAATTTGGTGAGCCCGTTCCATATTTTTTATTGTTGTAATATTTTCTTCCTTAAAGACTGATTCCTGTAGCCTTTAGTATAACAATGTGGAAAAGTCAACTTAATTTATATCTAATCCAAAATGTAGCACCTTTCTCAATTGGCCTAGACACTTCTTTTTGAACTTCCTCATTTTGTTTCATCCATACATTTGTGTTCCAGCTCTTCTATTCCTACTACAACTGTTCAAAATAAACGCAGCTGCGTGCGATGATAGAAAGCGCTATTGAAAAGTGAATAGTGTTGTGTTTGTGTGCGTATTCGCTCACCTTTTTAATGAAGCGTTACTCGCGGCCTACTGTGATGTTTTTTATCCGTTTGCGTTTGTTTAATCTGCGTTGAGGCGGTTAGCATCGCCTATGTCGATGCTGATTGCGATGACCTGTACATTCGGCTTTTAAGTAATTGAATCAAACCTTGATTTTAATAACAGACGGATACGAAAAGTAACAAAAATTATCATGGTAATTTTCTCATCAATTAACTTTAGCCAATCCTGTAAATCTAAGTAATCTGTTCGCGCACACACGAAAATGGGTAGAAACGAAAATGCCCGCTGCTGAAAACATTTCGCCGCCGGGTTTATTGCGATGGGTTGTCTTCGGAATGCTGTCAGTTGTTCGGGAGTTAAGAAACATCATAAGAAAAAGAGGAGTTTCCGGCATCCCTAGATTATAAAAGGCCGATCGAGAAGTCATGTGTTTCTCTTTTTGGCACTGATACCAGCTACGTCAACCGCTCGGCGAACGCACTCTGTTTTGTTGTTTTCCTAGAAGTGATACTTTAATTGATTGTTTTGTGTAAAGTTTTGTAATGTTAATTAAGTAGATAGGCTGTAAATAAATTAAGAAATAAAGTTAAGTGGTTAAAAGTAGTTAAAAGAACTGTATAAAGTGAGTGAGAAATAAAAACAAAGGATACTTACCAAGGAAACAATCTCGACCGCTTCATCACCTGAAAGAAAGAAGATAGAAGAAGAAGGAAAACTTACCTGCTACCGATTCAAGGAATATTTTACCTGCTGCCTTTAAAAGTAAAATCCATCCGGACATTATCATCCTGCCGATCCTGCTGAAAGGTACTTCCATTTGGTCCTTCGAACCGGATGCCCGTCGAACTCCGAGCATCCGGAACCTATACACGATTTACGGAAGTCATCAACAACACCTCCACGTTGCCGGATTTGGATTCGTTCCTGCTGTAATAAAAATACAAGGCAATCTAATTGCCTCTAAAAGGTAATTATAATTCCATTAAACCTATAAGAGTGTCGTTTGTGCTTCGCTGGTTTTCGATTTCCAGACCTTCCGGCGTTGGAAATGGCTTCAGAGCGACGTATTAAGTCTCTGAAATTGAGGATTCGCAGCCTAGAGACTTCTTTCAACCTCATCAAGGTTTTCGTCGACAACTACGACGAAGACACTCAATCAGTTGAAGTCCCCGTGCGGCTAGAGAATCTTGGTGTTCTCTGGGCAGACTACTCCAAGACCCAAGCTGAGCTGGAAGCTTCCGATGTCGACGACATGGCAATCGTCGAGCAGCAATTCAAGCAGCGATCACATTTCGAGACAGAATACTACAGAGTGAAGGGATTCTTGCTGGCCGTAAATAAACATGCTTCGACTCCGTATTCTCATCCTGTTCAGTCCCATGCGCACTTCCCTGCTTCCTCCCAGATCCGGCTACCCGACGTGAAGCTCCCCGTGTTCAACGGGTCGTTAGAGCAATGGTTAAACTTCCACGATCTTTTCGTTTCTTTGGTGCACTCATCAAGTGATTTATCTAACATCCAAAAGTTTTATTATTTGAGATCGTCGTTGAGTGGAGATGCCCTTAAGTTAATCCAAACTATTGCAATCAGTGCCAATAACTATCCCGTCGCCTGGAATCTTCTCATTGAGCATTTTCAAAATCCGTTACGTTTAAAACAAACTTATGTTGACTCGTTGTTCGAATTTTCGCAACTTAAGAAAGAATCAGCTTCAGATCTTCATTCGTTGGTCGAAAGGTTTGAAGCTAACGTTAGAATCCTAAGGCAGCTTGGAGAAAGAACTGAATATTGGGACATTTTGCTCATACGAATGCTGAGTATCCGCCTTGATTCAACAACTCGTCGAGATTGGGAAGAGTTTGCGTCTGCAAAAGAGTCAACTACATTCCAAGATCTGGTAGGCTTTCTTCAACGACGAGTTACGGTTCTGCAGTGTATGAGCAATGGCCAGCAAGAGCATTCAGCAACGACTTCAGCGAAAAAATCGACTTCTCGTCCTCCACTCGTTAGCCACGGAGCAACTCAGTTCAACTATCGGCAGTGTTTCGCTTGCTCCGACCATCACCCTTTGTATCAGTGTCCAGTTTTCTCAAAATTGACCTCCGAAGACAAAGAAAAACTTGTGCGCCGCCAACAGCTTTGCCGAAATTGTCTACGGAAGGGTCATGTGGTTCGGAACTGTTCGTCGAAGAACACCTGCCGGAAATGCCGAGGACGACACCATAGCCAGCTGTGCAGCGACGATCGCACTCATCAGGAGCGCCTCAACCAGCGAGTCGAAGCAAGCGCAACAACGGAGACCAATGCGGCAAGCGAAGCAGCTTCACCATCACTATCAGCCGCGATTCACAATCCAGGGACTGGTCGTCTTTCTAACAGGGTGATTCTCGCAACAGCAGTGGTCACTTTGGTCGACGATCACGGCAACTCGCACGTAGCAAGGGCACTGCTGGACTCAGGAAGCGAGTGCAGCTTCATTACTGAGTCATTTTCTCAACGGCTTCGGATTCATCGGCAAAAGGTTCATCTCTCGATCTCCGGAATTGGTCAATCGTCTACACATGCCCGTCTGAAGCTCCGCACCACAGTACGCTCACGCACCACCCGGTTTTCCACCATCGTCGAATTGCTTGTGCTTCCGAAACTCACCCTAAATCTACCGTCGACAACCATGGACGTTTCGAGCTGGAGTTTTCCGGAGGGAATTCAGCTAGCAGATCCAGCTTTCTACCAGTCTAATCCCATCGACGTGGTTCTGGGTGCTGAAATATTCTTCGACGTTTTCAAACCATCAGGCAGAATATCACTTGGAGATGGGCTTCCGATGCTGGTGAATTCGGTCTTTGGCTGGGTGGTCTCTGGGAAGGTTATGCAGTCCAATCACCTCAAGACGATTTCCTGCAACGTCGCTACAGTGGCGGACATCCAACGATTCATGCAACGGTTTTGGGCGATCGAGGAGGAAAGCGCCGTTCCTAGTCTCTCGGTAGAAGAAGCGGCGTGCGAGGAGCATTTTCGTCGTACAGTTCAACGTACACCAGATGGCCGATATATTGTGCGATTGCCGTTGAAGGAAGCGGCAGACAACATAGGCGACAACTGCAACACTGCGCGACGTCGTTTTCACATGATCGAATCTCGCCTTCAACGCAACAAGGAGCTGCAGATTCAGTATCGGGACTTCATGGCAGAATACGAAACCCTTGGCCACATGCATCGAGTGGCGGACACAGCTGGATCCGATTCTTCCCGGTACTACTTACCCCATCATCCTGTGATTCGAGAAATGAGCTCCACAACCAAGGTCCGAGTTGTTTTCGACGCATCGTGTAAATCTGCAACCGGAAAATCTCTGAACGATGTGCTTATGGTAGGCGCAGTAATTCAAGACGATCTGAGAGCCATCATATTGAGGTCCAGGCTCCACCAGGTCATGCTCATCGCTGACATTAAGCAGATGTATCGTCAAGTGCTGGTCGACGATAGAGACACTCCACTGCAGCGGATTTTTTGGCGGAATTCCCCCGAGGAACCTCTACAGACCTTCGAGCTAAAAACGGTCACCTACGGCACGGCCAGCGCACCGTTTCTCGCTACCAGGGTACTTCAGCAGTTAGCCGATGACGAAAACCAGAACTTTCCCGAAGCAGCCAAGATTCTGAGGCGCGATGTGTACGTCGACGATCTGTTCACCGAAGGCAGCTCACCAGAGGAAGTATCAGAACTACGAACTCAGCTTGATCATCTTTGCAGAAGGGGCGGACTTGAGTTCCGCAAATTCGCCTCAAACGTAGAATCGGTTCTCGACGGCGTTTCTCCCGAAAGGCGTGCCATTCAATCTTCGGTCGAGCTCGCATCAGACCAGTGCATCAAAACCCTGGGCCTACACTGGGAACCAACAGCCGACAACTTACGGTTCCACATCCAACTCCCCAAGCAACCACCAGACACCCTTATGACGAAACGAATCGCTCTGTCACAAATCGCACAACTTTTCGATCCGTTAGGCCTGGTTGGACCAGTCATCGTAACCGCTAAGATATTTATGCAGACGCTGTGGAGCCTTACATCCGAAGACGACACACCTTGGGGCTGGGATCAACCGCTACCAGATTCTCTCGCCACTTACTGGATCAAATACTACTCGCAGTTGCCTCTGCTTGAGCAACTCAGAATCCCTCGATGTGTTGTTTTGCCCGATCCATGTAACATTCAGCTTCACCTCTTTTCGGACGCATCGGAACAAGCATATGGCGCCTGTGCATATCTTCGATCGACCGACGCTTCCGGGAATGTTCTGGTAACTTTGTTGACAGCCAAATCTAAAGTTTCACCGTTAAAAAGGCGCAGCATTCCTCGACTCGAGCTCTGCGGAGCACTAGAAGCGGCTCAACTGTACCAAAAGGTCTGCTCCGCCTTCAGATCAAGGTTCACGACATTCTTCTGGGTCGACTCTACTACCGTTCTTGCCTGGCTTAAGTCTAGCCCATCTGTTTGGACTACATTTGTGGCTAACAGAGTATCCAAAATTCAGCTAGCCACGGTGGACACTTCCTGGAACCATGTTGCAGGGCAACAGAACCCTGCAGACCACATCTCTAGAGGCATAGAGGCAGGAACAATTCTTTCGTGCGACCTTTGGTGGAAAGGGCCTCGATGGCTTCAATCTGAACCATCGTTTTGGCCTGTTAATCAGCATGACCAATCGTTTGAGACGCAGCTTGAATCTCGATCTTCCCCGATTAAACTTCTGGCAACAACAGCAGACCCTTCCTTCGTTGATCTTTTCGTCGAACGCTTTTCCTCCTTCCAACACATGCTCCGTGTAGCGGCATTCTGTTTACGGATCTCCATGAACCGCAAACAACCGAAGCTCACCACCATTCTTGCACCGACCGAAATCCAAAATGCTGAATTTTCCCTAATACGATTAGTCCAGCTCCAAGAATTCGCCAGTGAAATCAGCGCGCTTCGAGACTCGAAACCCATCCACACCAAATCACGGCTCCGATGGTTCTCTCCATTCCTCGACCCTCACGGGGTAATGCGTGTGGGAGGCAGGCTTGATAAAGCACCACTAACCTACGACAGCAAGCACCAAATTCTGCTCCCATATCATCATCGTTTTTCGGCGTTACTCGTACAATGCTACCACGAACGCAATCTGCATGCTTCACCGCAACTACTGGTCGGACTTCTTCGCCTACGATACTGGATCATAGGGGCCAGGAATCTGGCCAAAAACATCGTACACCGCTGCACCATTTGCTTCCGAGCTCGCCCTAAATTGGTGGAACAATTTATGGCTGAGCTGCCCAAGGAACGGATCACAGCCACTCGTCCATTCACGGTAACGGGGGTTGATTATTGGGGCCCAATCCTGCTGAAGCATCCGCATCGGCGAGCCTCCCCAACAAAGGCATTTGTTGCAGTCTTTGTCTGCTTTTGCACTAAAGCTGTACATATCGAACTGGTGTTCGACTTGACAACAGCAAAGTTCATTCAGGCCTTGCGACGATTCGTATCTCGTCGAGGCCCACCTTCCGACATCTTCTCTGATAATGGCCGAAACTTTCTCGGAGCCAAGAATGAACTAAAGCGACTTATTCGCCAGCCAGATTATTCGCGCAATGTTGACCAGGAATGCTCAGTCTGCAACATCAGATGGCACTTTAATCCGCCTAGAGCATCCCATTTTGGTGGACTATGGGAATCTGCCATTCATTCTGCTCAGAAACATTTCATCCGCATTGTCCGAGACCGACCACTTTATTACGACGACATGCAGACTCTTTTATGTCAAATAGAAGGTTGCCTTAACTCTCGTCCTCTGGTTCCCCTGAGTGACGATCCAACGGATTATGAGCCATTAACACCCGGGCATTTTCTTGTCGGCTCTGCATTAAAAGCTGTTCCGGATGACGAGCTCAGTGAGATTCCGTTCAACTGCTTAAAAAATTGGCAACAAATCCAAAAACTGCTTCAGGATCTCTGGCGGAGGTGGCATCTAGAATACATAAATACGTTACAACCAAGAAGCAAATGGGTGCACTCACCTGTTTCCATCAAGGAAAACCAGCTTGTCCTGTTGAAGGAAGATAACACTCCACCGATGCGTTGGCCGACGGCAAGAATAATCCAGACCCATCCTGGCAGCGACGGAATAGTCAGAGTGGTCACTCTGAGGACAGCGAAAGGATCCTGTACGCGACCGGTGTCTAAAATCTGCCTGCTGCCGATTGCACCATCGTTGGAGGAATCAATTGCACCATCCAGCGCTGAGCAATCAACACCAGACGAGATTCGTGCTTGAAGGAGCTTTAAATTTCGGATCCAGTTTAAAAATAATATCCAAGGCACTTATTGACTTGGATCAGGTGAGTTCCTGTCCAAGCCTTTATTCTTTCCCAACTTCGCTACTGGGTCAACTATTTTCAGCACTTCCGTACTTCACCTTTCGGATTGAGCACAACACCACGAAAACACAACAGCATGCAACAGTCTTCAGTCCAATCGCGATGCAGATCCCGTTCTAAATTTCACACCTTTCAAGGCACTATTCGAAGTTGGATCAGGTGAGCCCCTGTCCAATCTAACTATTTTTTTTAGGAAGGTCTACCGGGTCAATATTTTCCAGACGTAAACCATCGAAAACATCACTTCACTCCACGGAACGAGAACGAACCGACGAAACCGATCACAACAAACCACGAGACAGATGTAAACAAACATCATCATCGCCATATCCACGCTGAACGGAATCCACTTAGTTCACGGAATTATTAATCCATAATCATCGTCAGAAACGCTGTTTCTGAAGGGGCCAGGATGTTCGCGCACACACGAAAATGGGTAGAAACGAAAATGCCCGCTGCTGAAAACATTTCGCCGCCGGGTTTATTGCGATGGGTTGTCTTCGGAATGCTGTCAGTTGTTCGGGAGTTAAGAAACATCATAAGAAAAAGAGGAGTTTCCGGCATCCCTAGATTATAAAAGGCCGATCGAGAAGTCATGTGTTTCTCTTTTTGGCACTGATACCAGCTACGTCAACCGCTCGGCGAACGCACTCTGTTTTGTTGTTTTCCTAGAAGTGATACTTTAATTGATTGTTTTGTGTAAAGTTTTGTAATGTTAATTAAGTAGATAGGCTGTAAATAAATTAAGAAATAAAGTTAAGTGGTTAAAAGTAGTTAAAAGAACTGTATAAAGTGAGTGAGAAATAAAAACAAAGGATACTTACCAAGGAAACAATCTCGACCGCTTCATCACCTGAAAGAAAGAAGATAGAAGAAGAAGGAAAACTTACCTGCTACCGATTCAAGGAATATTTTACCTGCTGCCTTTAAAAGTAAAATCCATCCGGACATTATCATCCTGCCGATCCTGCTGAAAGGTACTTCCATAATCAAAACTTTAAATTTTAAATTTCCTTCTAGAAATGTGTGTTCCTTGAAAAACCAAGTATAAAGATATTTTTTCCAACTGTGACATACTCTGAATTTATTTCCCTATTATAAGTCCCACAATCTATCAAGGTCAAATTTTCGTTATTTTCAATCCTGAAAGTATTTAAATCATGGAAACTACAGAACTGAATGAGATTGTTAGAAGCTACCAAAGTTTATTATTACAGTGAATCGAATCCGGTATAAATTGAATTTTGAAACTATATTTTTATTTCTTCCTGACGTTTAATATTTACTCTTTGACAAGATAAATTCATGTAAAAAGATAATTCGTTAACTTTGAGATCAATTTAAAATAATAATAAAATAATAATAATTTCTACAAGTTTCTTTCTAAAAACCATCTATAAATAAAAATTAACCTATTACTGTTATTTCTTTTTTATTTCAATCATTTATGTCACACTTTTCAGTTAATCGGACAATGTCAGATATTACTATACATTGAGCAAAACTATCTTTCGTTTGATAGTTTTGTGTTTATTCACGTCATAGATTTAATTTGTTTGGTCCTTAATTAAAAATGTTAACTTTGTTTTATTTTTTAACGAAGTGAAATTTATGTTCTATCTTGTTTTTGCCATTTATTATTTGATCTTAATTTATTTTGTTGTTGTGTTAGCCTTTTGTTGTGATAGGATTTTTCTTGTTTTTGTTTTTACTGTTTTTTTTTACTACATGTTCTTGTTTTATGTTATTATATATTATTAACACTATATCACTTTATTATTATATTATATTTTATTTTATATGATATATCAATACATGCATTTACCATTGTAACTATATATATTTTTAGAAGGAATGCATCTGGGGATAACTCAAAGTAATAATTACAAGCGGCACGGGTAGCCGGCCATTGTAGGTTTCTGAGGGTTGGATGCCTTCCTTCGACGAACCATCGGACCGTGGAAGCCCTAGAAGAAATTCGAAGGCCAAGCCACACAGACATAGGCAGGACCTTGCTACCGATGGGGGAACCATACATACATACATACATACATGTACCGAATAGTGGTATTCGGCGAACGGCCGAATACCGAATATTGACCTTTTCAACTATTCGGCCAAACGAATATTCGGCCGAATATTCGGCCGAATATTCGGTCGAATATTCGGTCGAATATCCTATTGAATTTTTAATGAAAAAAATTTAAGCGATTATTTCAATGCTTTCTATTTCTTCCATTTTAATGCCCCTCATGTTTTTAGTCGATTTTGCTAAACCAGCTGATATTATCGGATGATATATTACAAGATATTTTTTAAGCAGGGGTCTTTGTTGTTGTTGTAACGTTGTAACGTTGTAATTTAAAGAGGGTTTTTAGCCTTCAACTTTTACCCTCAGTAGGGGTCTTTCTATTTTTTAAAATGTCACTAATAAATGAAAAGACATGAGATGACTTGTCGCTGCTAGGGCGTTTATCACCAAAGAGATTGCGTTCCTGTGAAATCTGGGATGAAACATGTTGAAACAGGTGCCAAGCTATTTGAAATTGCATCACTGATATTGAATTAGATGAAGGTCGAATTTGAGCAAAGTATCTTCAAAATAGTTGTTGAAAAGATAGATGATCTTTAACCTTTAGCATACCATACTTTCAACCACACGTATCCTTACGGTTAGGCATTCAGGACGATTTAAAAAAAAATCAAAAAGTTGAAAATTTATGTATATTTTTAAATTTTTGAACAATCGTTATTGAACACAAAGGCTAATAAAATTAAGTTTTTATTTGATTTAGCAAATAATAAAAACTTGGGAAGTTGTAAACAATATCTGGACCTCCCGGCCAAATTTAACTTATCTGGATTCTTTACTGGATTTATGTGCAAGCCTGAATATGTTCAGAAAATCTGGAATAAACTTTAATCAAAGTATAAAGCGATACCATTCAGTATTCTCCTGAACGATCTACAGTGAAAGATACGCGGATACACCATATATGTTTTGCTGGAACCATATGTTTTTAATGATAGTTTAGCTTTTACAACATTTCTTTTGGATATTTGATAAATTATCAGAAATAATTTGAAAAATTTACAAGTCTGTAGTAGATATTCGGCCTATTAGGCCTATTCGGCCGAATACTCAGCTCAACTATTCGGTGAACCGAATATTCGGCTTAACGGTTTTTTGGCGATATTCGGCGCCGAATATTCGGCCGACCGAATATTCGGTACATCTCTAGTATTAATGCTTTAAATCAATTATCAATACAAAATCAGGTGAACCTCTATTGGGTTCCAGGTCACCGCGGAATAGAAGGAAATGAAAAAGCAGATATACTGGCTAGGAGAGGATCGGAAGGGCCAATGACCGGGCCGGAACCTTTCTGTGGAGTATCAACTTGTGCACTTAACAAAGAACTAAAAACTTGGGAAAATTTAAAAATAAAATTCAAATGGCTTGTAGCTATTGGTGCTAGGCAATCAAAAAGATTCATAAAGCCCGATTCAAAGAAAACTCGCGACATTTTGAGCCTGTCGAAAAGTGATCTGAAAACATTTACAGACCTTTTAACAGGGCATTGTCCATGCAATTACCACCTTAAAAAAACTGGCAAACTTAGTAATGATATGTGCCGGTTCTGTAAAACTGAAGTAGAAACTGCATAGCACTTAATGTGTGACTGTGGATATCTTATGACACATCGACTAAAAGTTCTTGGTAAGCGAATCCTAACGCCCGATGATATTTGGAAGATGAAGGCCAGTAAGGTGGTGGGATTCATAAGAAACACCATCCCAAACTGGAATTATGTCTTGACTTCGTCTACAACTGACATCTCAATTAATGATGACAGTACGACGTAATCAGACAAATAGTAAATTGGGTTACTCCACAATAGATCAAATAAATTGGTCGCAGTGGATTTGCTCATACAAAAAAAAAAAAAAAAGTCAAATAGTACCAAGACAGATTCAGTCACATTCAACGGAGTTGAAGTCAAAGACGAAAAAGAAATAGCAGAGAAGTTCAATGACTTCTTTATTGATAGCGTCATGGAAATTCATAACAGCATCCCGGTAAGCTCTAATGGCTACGTGGATCAGAGTATGTACAATAGTGGAGAATTTTACACATTCGAGACAATAAGTAGTCAAGATTTTGACGAAATAGTAAACGAGATGAAACCCACAGCCGGTATCGAAAATGTCTCCTTAAAAATTTTTAAGGATTCGTTGCTGGTATTAGCCAACCCGTTGAGAAATGTTATAAACACGAGTCTGCAGTTAGGAATAATACCTAAAACGTGGAAGTGTTCTACTGTAGTTCCCATTGAAAAACAGAAAAATGCACAAGAGGCGACGTTATATCGTCCTATAAACATGTTAGAAATTCAAGAAAAGGTGCTAGAATTAGCAGTAAAACAGCAATTCCTACGCTTTATTGAGGGTGGAGACATATTGATTACTGAACAGTCTGGATTCAGGAAGCAGCATTCAACTGAATCTGCAGTTAATTTGATACTTCGAAATTGGAAGATTAATATTGAAAACGGAAACTACATAGTGGCTGTGTTTCTAGACTTCAAGAGAGCATTTGAAACTATTGATCGGTTACTACTGTTAGAAGTGTTGGTTAAAATTGGCATCAATGGTACGGTTCTGAGCTGGTTCAAAGATTATTTGGAGAATAGAATGCAACGAACAAAATATGGTTCATCTTACTCGCGATACAGAGAAAATAACCTAGGAGTTCCCCAAGGAAGTGTGTTGGGTCCCTTGTTATTCATATTGTACATCAATGACATGAAAATGTGCTTAAATCACGGCCGTCTCAAGCTATTTGCAGATGATTCCGTCTCCTATTGGAGTGGAAATGACCTAGAACTCGTTGTACAAAAAGCAAATGCTGATTTGAAAAATATTGCAGATTTTTTGAAACACAGAAAATTATGTCTAAATCTTGATAAAACCAACTGGATGATTATTGGAAATCGCAAAATAGCCCTAAGCCCTAAATTATTAATCGATGGTTGTGAG